>NC_083229.1:100240180-100609555 GCF_032191835.1 Heteronotia binoei
GGAGAACGAAGCACGAGGATTTTGCATGAGTAATCAAAAGAGCAGGGGATGGGGGAGGGAGAAAGAGTAAGAAAAAGGAAGAAGGGGATTAAAATAGAGGTAGAAAAAGTTTCAGACATTGCCTGATCCTAAAGTGAGAACACTATCAATAATCATGAACCTAATCTGATTGGCTACAGGATACAGATTAGCTTTTATACCCCAATATCACACTCTTTTCTGCCTGTGGTAGGAACGGATATTTTTCAGACTGCCCTAAAAATCCATATGCATTACCCAATCAAATATGAATGAGACAGACCGAACCCTGACTGGTGGAGGGGGGAAGGTGAATGTGAACTGATCGCACTGGAAACTCAGTTGTCACAACTGACATGGAAACTGGAAAACATAAAAGGCAACTGCTGTTTGAAAAACACCAAGGTTTTCTAATTATCTGTATTAGTTACAGGGGGACTATCATGGGACAGGGAATCAAGTTATCCTGCTGCTTGAAGACTTGATCAGTTTAATGTGCAGGTCAGTATTATTTGACTCCCTCTTGAGCAGACTGGAATATCAAATTATCATCCCACAAGCACCAGTTGTCTTATTTGGTCTCTGGGCAGTGAGATCCCATGGAGTCAGTCACAAGACAAGCTCTTGATGAAGATGTGTGATGTTATAAAACTCTGGATGCCTTATTGTGACATTGTATTTTAAAACCTTACACAGCCTGGGACCTACATACCTACGGGACCATCTCTCCCCATACGAGTCCCGGAGGCTTCTACAATCGGCCAATCAACATCTTCTGACCATCCCTGGCCCAAAGGACGTTCGGCTTGCCTCGACCAGGGCCAGGACCTTTTTGGCCCTGGCCCCAACCTGGTGGAATCAGCTCCCTAAGGAGATATGGGCCTTTCCAGATTTATTGCTATTCCAGAGCTGTTCCGCCAGGCTTTTGGCTGAGGCAGGTGGGTGTCCTCACACCAGCTACTTGGCCTCTCTGCACTGACCTGCACTGACTGTATCCTGTGTTCAATCTGTGAAGGATGTACATATCTGTACACTGACGCTGCTTTATTTTAATTTATTTTAATGGTCTGTTTAATTATTTATTTTGTTGTAATCCGCCCTGAGCCCGACCTGGGAAAGGGAAGACTAGAAATCAGCAATCAATCAATCAATCAATCAATCAATATTTTGTTGCACATAATTTCCATCACAATTCTCTGATTTGATGCAAGATTCAGTCTAACCACATCTTTGTCATCCTGGCCTGAGGAGTGCAGAGTGTGCTATAGTTTACACTAGTGTGACCATGTTCCATCCTGGCTTAGTTTTCGTCCACTGAAAAGGAAATAGGATGGAGTCTGATCTACGCAAAAGAAGTAAAATACCTTCTAACCTCTCTTTCAACACCAACCATGTGACTGAAACCATTCTGAGATTATTTGTGCTTTTCCTGAATCTTGGAACCAAATTGTCATAGGGAGAAAGTAAATGTGGGAATCAGATGAATTAACAGGACATTCAAAAAAGCTTAAGAACATTTTGGAGAACTTTTTATTGATATACAATAAAAATATTCATTGAGTTCCTGCTGAGCATGTCATGAATATAAGCATATCTTGTTATGTACATGCAGAACTCTTTATAAGCAACTCATCTATCAAGGTCTCTGTTGCTCTACTCTGGCCAGTGGCGGCTCTCCAAGGTCTCTGGTTGAAATCTTTCCTATGAAATTCTACTTGATCTTTTTCACTGGATATAAGGGACTGAACCTTGGACTTTGTTTACAAAGTTAATGTTCTACCGCTGAGCTCCTCCCTGTGTAGCTGTTTTACTTATTGATTCAGCCTTTTCCTGAAATGGTAGTTTTCCAGTTGCAGGGAGCTGTTTCCATTACAGCATTTCCTCAAAAGTATATTCTAATATGATTCCATGAAAGGATGGTACCACATGTTCTTTAAATGTCAGTAGGGGTTTCATAATTCTGCCTATCTGCCGATGAAATCATTCTGTGTATGGATTTTTGATCTTTACTTCCAAGCAATTTGCACATTTGTACTTTAGCTTTTGATCTGATTGCTTGAGCATATTTCTAGAACATTTTTGCATACCAAAGCACAATGTAACTAAAACTCTGAGATGTGGAAATAGCTCAGTAACAGATTACTTGTTTGGCATGCTAAAGGTCCAAGTACCTGCAGTTAAGGGAGCTTAAATTCAACAGCTGGGATTGAGGAGACGAGTTTTATGTGAAAGCAGAATAGAACAGTCAAGTCTTTGTACTTTAAAACTGAATTTTAAAACATTTTTAAGACCAGGGGGGCATTTTGTAGAAAAAGAGGTGCCAGAGCATATTAGCACAACTAATGTGCTTAACTCATTTGCATATGCCACACACCCTTGACATCACCAGAAGGTGTACTGAATTATATCAGCTCACCATCTACCTTAAAAGGAATTGAAAGGAATTATGTGCACAGGAAACCATTCCTCTAGAATAAAACTTCATTGGTCTCTAAGGGGACACCGTGCACAATGTTTCTTTAACCCAACCTTGCATGCTTGTGGTGGCACTTTCCCCTCCATCAGTAATGCTACTGTTGTGCCATGGGAGACATCTCACAGACATCACCTCTGGATACTGAGCCCTACAAACACTTCTGCGGCCATCAGGGAGAGAAGCACAGTTTGCAGCAACAATTGTGCTTCTTTCAACAAACTAGCGCTAAAGCCTGCACCCATATTATTGTGGTGCCTTCACCCAGGCCTCATTTTGGGCAGGAGCTCACAATAGCAGAGCTCCAGAACATCTACATTTTATTGTGCTTTCTTTCTTACCCCCACCCACCCCGCATCCAATACTTGCTTCTGCGCTCCATTGTTCAAACCCCCTGTGAGAATTTTTTGAACTCTTAAGATTTCCCCCCACAAAAATGGGAAAATAACCAAAACGTATAAAGCAGACAGATGGAAATCTTCCTCACATCACTGTGGCCACATAGGAGAAAGTTAATTTTTAAAAGTATGATGGCAGTAGGGTTTTATTATGACAAGTCAAGAAGCATTTTAAGGTAGATGCTTAGCTGATACTATTTAGTACACCTTTGGGTGATGTCAGGGGTGTGTGGCATATGCAAATGAGTTGTGGTTATGAGCTCCAGTACCTCTTTTTCTACAAAATGACCCCTGCCTTCACCTATACCCAGTCCACAAGAAATTCAATATGAGTTTTGATTTTTAAAAGCTTTATTAATGAACAAAAAACACACACGGAGAATAGTTCTGAGTAGTAACTCACTCCAAAATAATGACACAGTTCCTTTTCAAAGGACAAGGAAATTGATTGCTACTCTCTACACACACACCAACACCAGCTTTAAGTGATGTCTTCACTGAGACTTGGGCAATGCTGAGTGAAACAAGGTCACCCATCCACCCATTAAATGGTGCTGGTAGCAAATATGTGTCTTGCTACCACATCACTCACAGCCTTTCCCTCAAGTACATTGTGCGGAGCTGACAAACATAGAGGCGTGTTGGCTCTTCCTGGCTTGACCGGCCTATGCATCTATTAATCTCCCATTATGATCTATGGTGTCCTGCAGTAGGATCGATGACCATTTTGTTGGTAATCCACAGTCATCATCCATCCCTTCAGAAGAAGGAATGGGGAGAGAGGTTACATCAATGGTCCCTATGCAATGTGAGAATCCAAGCCTGAAAGAACAGGCAGCATTAAAGAATACACATTTTCCATTGAGGTTAAGGCACTACATTTCAACATTACTCAATAGCTGGACATGTTGAACTTTCACTGTAATAGAACTCTGACTGCGCTACATTAGCATAGCAACACATTAGTGGTAAAGCAAAGGGTTTTTTTTAAATAACTTTGCTACATCTGGGCCTAGGCAAACAGTCTTCCTGTACAGTTTGCTCTCAATCACAAAGCACACTTCCATGACTATTTGTGCCACTGTCGAAAGTTCTATGCAAAACTACTCCGTGAGTTCTCTGTATGGATGGCCATTAGTGAGATAACAAAGGGCAATTGCTACACTCCATTGGAACATATTCACTCATAGCGACCTGCTGTCACTGCAGGCATCCTTTTAAAGCTTCCACAATTTATGCAAAAGTCGCCTTAGTCATCCAGAGATAATGGAGCCATTTCTCCTCACCCCATTGTGTCAACATGAAATTCTCCCACCATCCCTTGCTCCATGAGAATGCCAAAATACAGTAGGGCATGGAGATGCCAGCAAGAAAATACCAGCGCCTCCAAAGGGGATTGCCAAGCCATGCTCCCCAACTGTATTGCCCAGCTTTCTCTTCTTCCTGTTATGGCCAAATGGGTACATTTATAAAATGTGGTTTGTCTTGCCTGCATTCAGTTGATGCTGATTTTCAGCAGATTTTGACAGTTTATAATCAAAAGAAGCATCGGATGCATAGTCTCAATCAGAAACCTCTCAGGATGTACCTGGAGGGAAGAATGCATTGGACACACAGTGATTCCCTAATGCCCTGACAAGATGGTGACCTGAGAGTAAATACAATTTAAAGAATCTCAGTCCCAGTTGTTTAAAAGACACTCAACACAAGAGCATTCAATCAGTGGATTATCACTAAAGTGTGCAAAACAAAACAAAAACTTCAGCTGTGCCATGCCCCCTTATAAGAATTCTATTTTTAATTTTGCTTGCAGAATGTATACATTATGATTCAGAACCACAAAAAAATTGGAGAAAAAAAGAAAGGTGTGGAGCACATGCACAGCATTCAAATTCAAGCTGCACGATTTGACTTCTGTGAAAATCTGTAGCATGCTCTGCGTGCATAATAGCCCGTTGTGTCTGCGAGCTTACCTTCAAGTGCTCCATAAGTATTTTATAATATATCCCTCTTATAAACTGAAAACTAAGTGCTATAAAACCATTAAAAAGAAAAGAAACACTGTAAGCGCCTGTTTTAAATTAGCTAAATGAAAATCTGTCAGGTCTGATATGGTATTTCTAGTGTAATGTCCTATTTCTGGTTTAATTTTATCCTCAAACAGCAACCATTTTGTGCTAAAATTACGTGCTAGCTAGATAAATGTTGCCCAACCTCATGTAACACCTGCACAAAATCCCAAATGATGCATTTGTGTTGATAGTTCATGATGAAGTTAAAATGAACTGTATATCTATTCAGGCTGCTTTACACGGGCCCAGTTAGAACCATTTAATCTGTGCAAGAGGATCCTGCACAGGCTGCAAAGAGAGGGGTATTAGGAAAACTGCATACAAATCTGTTCATGAATGGAATGAATAAAACTGAATATATGATGTTTAAACAATTTTATTGATAACATATGGTAACAATATCTAATTATATCTTTACTATCTCTAACCCATATGATATTTTCCAATCCCCCCTCCCTCCATTACTTGACTCCCGCCGAGGTTATATACTTAAGTTCAGTTATAAAGGTACCCTTAACCAATCAAAGTTCAATATCTTTCTTTTCTCATATTCATATTAAAAAAATCTCCAATGTCTTTTTACATTCCACTCTTTCTCTATGTATCCTCTAAATTTCTTCCACTCCTTTTTAAACACATCCAAATCATAGTCTCTTAAAGTTCTTGTTAATTTGTTCATCTCATTCCATGATAAAACTTTCACAATCCAATCCCATTTCTCTGGTATTTTTTCTTGCTTCCACAACTGCGCATACAATGTCCTAGCAGCTGAGAGCAAATACCAAATTAGAGTCCTATCTTCTTTTGGAAATTTTTCCATTTGTAATCCCAGCAGAAAAGTCTCTGCAACTTTCTTAAAGTTGTATCCCAAAATTTTAGAAATTTCTTGTATAATCTGCGAATAAAACTGAATATATGAATAAGAAGAAAACAGTAAACACACTGGTCCTAGGAGATGTTTGTGAACTAGACTTAATAGACTTGCTAGTTGACTCAGGGCAGAAGCAAAGGGCTCTTTAACTCCTCCCCCTCCATGTGTAGCAAAACAGATGTTTTAGTGTAACTAAAGGGCTCTGCAAAGGCCAAAGGATTTGTTATTGTTTACACTGGGAACAGAGAGTTCAAAAGAGATCCCAGGCTGTGTCTTTGCTTCATCAGGGGAAGCAGTAGAGTGTTTAATAAGGGAAGCTTCTTGGAACTGGGAACAGATGCCTGTCTCTGTTCTGATGACTATCTTTCATGAGCCATTTAGTTTGGATTGAAATAGACGTAATTCAGTTTTTACAGAAGAGCCAAAGGACAATGTTGTCAACCAGTGGTATTCCAGAATTTCTCTCCCCCCCCCTATATTTTTAGGCTTGATTTTGGCAATTCTACCCCCCTTCAAATTCAATTAGCACTACACATCTATGTAACAAAAGCAGTCTCCTTAACATTTGCCTCTTCCTTTGAAACAGGTAATATTTCTTAGCCTTAGGCTGTTTCCACACAGATATTTTGTTCGGCCATGGCTTGAATATTTATTAGTCAAATTCATATTCCATCCTCCCTGCAAGTGGGCTCAGGGTGGATCACAACACCAAGAATAAAAACATAAAGTAAGTCAATATAAATAACAATTTAAAAAGCAAAACAACAACAACAAGAGTTTCCAGTAGGGATTGTTGGGTTCATTTGTCTCCAGGCTTTATAATCTGGGCTGCAGATTGCTTCAGTTACTTTGCATCAGCAAGGGGGCCAGGCAAATGAGAGAAAGTAATGAAAAAAAAAATTAAATACAAAACCCCACAGATTTTCAAAATCACTAACATATTTTTAAATATATTCTATTACTTCTTTCTAAACCAATGTAACCCACATACACAATCTCTAATAAAGTCACAGAGAAAAAAAAATACTCAACTCTCTTTTTAATGTTCAATAATAAACCAAAGTTAAATGGAGATTCTCTCATAGGATATGACTTTTCACAAATTTAAAGAAACATTATGATGTACACAAATATCAGTCTCTAAGATCCAATTCATATATTAGTTCCACCTAATGTCCAACAGGAAGCCAATGTGAGATGGAGATTCTCTCATGTGATCCAATAGCTTCACAGACTTGAAGTAGTATGTTCATAAAAAGCAGTCTCAAACATCCATATTTCACATATTGGAAAATGTATTGGTCCCAGAAATGAGCAATCAACTTGAAATGCTTATTTCAGTCCTAATTTCTTCACTGCCAGGATTGTCCAAAACTACAATGCCAAAATAATTTCCATAATTTATGTGCACTATATATCGTAAAAATCATATAGCACTTGTATTTCCTACTCATTCCAATATTCAAAGGCTTAAACATGGGCACAAAGTCTCCAAAACAGTTTTCAGCAATTGACATTCACTCTTTGAAATTCTCAGACAGCTATACAGACAAGACACCCTAAATTTAAAGCATTAATTAGCTGCACCTGTATTTTCTGTTAAAGAGCTTTGTAATGGCCAAACCATACATTCCTTAAATTAACCATGCTGGATAAGACCACTATATATTTATAATTATCAGTTATTGAAACTGTATTATCGATTATTGAATAATTCATACAGAACACTTCATAAAAACCATCTATAATCCAGTGCTAAATGTAGATCATATGGCTTGAACACTATAGTGCTGTTTGGGGAAGCATCATGTGATGTCATCCTCTGTTTGTTCTGCTTCTTTGTTTCCCCCTCACTCTGCTGTGGTCTTTCCAAAACCTGTGTTGGGACAATCTATTTGAAAAGGTGACAGTCGAAGTGCTTTTGGGATGCCTTGTGGATGGGAATTTTTAGCATCCCCTGCCAAAATTGGAACCATTTCCCATATTTAGAAACATAAGAGCTAGAGCAGAACCAGGGGTCTATCTAGAACAGCATGCTGTCTCACACAGTGGCCAACAAACTTGGAAACAGAACAAAATACCGACAGTAAGACAATGGTTTTCAAAAATATGACGCATTATTATTATGGACAAATTAGCCTCACAATTAATGCAGTCAGATTCTTTGGTATCGAGAAATGATTAAAAAAAGAAAAAGAAAAATGGTATTCCTTTTTTGAACATGTTCAACCCAACATACAAGCTTATGTAAACCAAATTCTGTTTATTACCTCTAGAGAGAGAGGATACATAAGAACTTAAGAGAAGCCATGTTGGATCAGGTCAATGGCCCATCCAGTCGAACATTCTGTGTCACAGAAACCAGGCACCACAGGAGGTCCATCAGTGAGGCCAGGACACTAGAAGCCCTCCTACTTGGCCCCTACAGGAGTGGTTAAATAAAAGGAGCCTCAAACAGGAAAGCTCCTTGGTGTTAAAAGAGACACACACTTCTCAGACAAAGCTTTTATCCAGTTGAGAAAAGACTAGGAGTTTGGAAAGGCTTGCCAAAGGGCCTGGGTAGAGACAAGCGCAGTCTCATAGGTCAGGTGAAACTGAGGTAATTCTTATGGTGTATAGAGATTACCTGGAAGTTCAGGCTAAGAGATTCTTAGGAACAATAGGAGATACTAGCAGGAGATATTAAAAGTCGAATAATTTTGTGTGTTCTCAGAGCCACCAACAAAGTAGCTGCATAAGCTATACCAATATAACATCTGTCTAGAGTAAATCAAAGTGAAGCATCTTGAACTAAAACAAAAGGCTGTCCTGTGTAAATATCCCAACCATGCCTGTGTCTATTTGCTGTTCAAAAGCTGTGGTGTCTGAATTTCTGAGGAAAAATTATGAACTAAAGACATCAACCCCCCTGAAACAGTGTCAGCCCAAAAAGGGTATAAGGCAGCCTGAAGTAGAGTACATTACCAACACATTTTAAAATAATGCTTTGTTTTTATTCTGGGAGTGAGCTACCACAAAGATATTTAGTTTCTTTTATTACAGCATTAGTACAGCTGAAGGAAAGGGGGCAGGAGAAGAAAGTGGATGTCACTGTAAAAAGGTAGTCAGTCAGAAAATCAAAGACTGACCAAGTCTTTAGTCAGGAAATGGTTAAGGAATGCTGAGGAAGTACCCTTTAGTCACCATGGCTAGTAGCCACCGATAGACATATCCTCTGTCTAATTCCCATAATTACATCCTCTAGCAGTGAATTTCACATTTCAATCACTTATTGAATAAAGAAGTATTTCCTTTTTTCATTTTGAATCTACTGTCCATCAACTTCATTGAATTCTAGTATTTTTGAAGAGGGAGAAAAAATTATTTTTCCACTCTCTCTATCCCTTGCATATTTTTATAAACCTCTATCATGTCCCTGTTCCACCCCTTGGACACACACCTTAACATGGTATGGATGTTTTTGTGTGTCAGTGAATACCCTAAGCAATACCCTAAGGCAGGGTTTCCCAAACTTTTCTTTCCCGTGGCCCGGTTATTTTTACACTTCTCCTTCATGGCCCACTAAAATGTGGGGGTGGAGCCAGGAGACTGCGGGGGTGAAGCTGGGAGACAGGAATTATGTCATTTCCTGTGGTGTCACTTCCAGGTCAAGGGACAAGTGATGTCACTTCCAGGACACACTGAACCAAAACTCCACCTTTTCCTGTGATGTCACTTCCAGGTCATTCCCCCAAACCTGCTTCTTCTTCTGAAGTAACTTTGTTTTCAGAAAAATCTCTCTGAAACTCATGCTGAGCCAAAATGGGGGTGGAAAGTGGGTGGTCTGCAACTTTTTCATACATTTCCAGGGTCCTCTCTTTCCACCTCCACACCTGCATGCACCTATCTGTTTGTGTGTTCTTCTCCAGCTTACAAGCACTCCTCATGCCCATGTTCAATTGCCTACACACCCCTTCCTCAACAGCACTGGCCAGTGTATGCAGTTGGATTGCTGTTGCCATTGCCATCAGGAATGCCAGCACTGTGTACCACCCACACTGGGCCCTGGCAGCTGCTCTACCTCAAAATATGCTGACACATTTAGTAGGCCCTTCCTTCAGCTACTACTACTGGAGCCCTGCCTCAAGCTACAACCAAGCTTGCTTGGTTTCAAGAAAATCTTTTGACGGCTATTTTTCGTACTTTTCCTTGGCTAAAACACTGCAGATATTAAGCCAGTGAACTTCTTTCATCCTTTTCAATATCTACAGGAGGAGTTTAATTTTGGTGTCAAACAGCTGTTAAAAGCAGGACCAGTAAAATGGTGCCAAGTTCATAGTACCATCACTTCTAGTGCTGTTGAGATATACAGCAGTAATCTCCAATAATCTCTTTCTGCCCCACACCTCTCACTCTCACTCTCTCATACAGAAATCTCATAGAAAGGCCAGCTGATTACAACTGGGGTGCCAACTTTTCATTGGCATAGCTCCTATGTCTGCAACAATTGTTTGATGAACAGAAAAGTTTCATCCAGTAGAAGTGGAAGGAAAGAAAAAGAAAGACATGGAAAGAAAGAACATAAGAGAAGCCATGTTGGGTCAGGCCATGGACCATCCAGTCCAAAATTCTCTCACACAGTGCCCCAAAAGCACCAGAATGTCCACCAGTGGGGCCAGGGCACTAGAAGCCCTCCCACTGTTGCTCCCCCCTCTCCAGCTCCAAGAATACAGACAGAGCATCACTTGCAGGGAAAGAAAGAAAGAAGGGGGGGGGGCAAAGAAAAACCAAGGAAGGAAGGGGGAAGGAAGGAAGCCAAATGGAGCTCAGGTTTTGCAGCCTGTGTCTGTCTTCAAGGCTAGCTTTTCTCTGCACAACAGAGAGACGGGGGAAGGAAGGAAGCAGAGCAGAGGTCATGCTTTGGAGGGGGTGGGGCTAGCTTTGACTTTTCTTGTGACTCAGTAGTGAGGCTTCCATGGCCTGGTCACAACCCTGCAAATGGGCAACACTGCCCTAAGATAGACATACAGACAGACAGACAGACAGACAGACAGACAGACAGATGATAGATAGATAGATAGATAGATAGATAGATAGATAGATAGATAGATAGATAGATAAATTTATTGTCATTGTTCTCAAGAAAATGAGAGCAACGAAATGAGGTGCTCTTCCACAAACATACCAACACATCAACACCCACAAAAGGACATATACATAGAACATTTAAATGCATCTAAAAACACATAACCATTCATAACCCTGCATTTAGCTTAACCACGGCACTTGGATAGAAGCTGCCCTTGAATCTATTTGTCTTTGCCTTCAACACAAGGAGTTTAGACTCTGTCACTCAAGCCAGAACAGACAGTTCCAATGGTAATGGGGTGGAGGAATCTTTGAAGGGTAGCTACTGAGTACAATATCTGATTGTTTTAATACTCTCAGCCAAACTATCTACTTGAGATAACTCTTCCAAAGTACAGACAGGCATTCATGCTTGTGTGCCTGAATGCCTTACCTTCAGCAGTGATGTTAGGAAGATTCAATGGAACTCCATATTCAAATAGAATCTGCAGTGGTAGCAACAATCAAATTGATTTTGTGGGTCATATTCTTTTTGATTGCTCCAAATTTTCAGATCTCTGAATTGATCTCTCCATTAGTTAATCAGGACTTTCAGAAGTTAAATCATCTTGGCTATTCAGATAAACCATTTTGTGTGTGGTGAAATTTCTGGCAACTGTTGTTAAGTTACATGATAACTTTTGTAGTAATGTTAAAGCTTTCTTTTTGAGGGGTGAGGGTCTGCTGCTTATTACTCTGGTTGTAAAAACAGTAATCAAGAAGTAAGTAAGTAATACTCTCTGCAAGAGACTACTGTTATGGAAGCATGTGGAGAAACAGAATGATTTCCAATTGGCAAAAGTGTCAGACAATGATGTATTATATCTCTGTATCTCTTTAATCTATATGCAAAACATATCATAAGGAAAGCTGGATTAGTTTTAGATGAAAGTGAAAACTGGAGGAAGTAACATTAACAATTGGAGATAGGAAATGACACCACATTACTGGCAGAAAAGAGTGAAAACTTGAAATGACTCCTGATAAAAGTTAAAGCAGAATGTACCAAAGCAGGGTTACAGGTTGATTAATTCTTGATACTATGACCCTACTGTAGGTTTATTTGTGTAACTTTCATCTCCCTATTAACAGGAGTATATGAATTGTTACATTTATTCTCACAAGGTAATGTTAATCATGCTTATGGTAATAATTTTGAATATGTAAGATACTATAATATAATGTTCCTGATAATGATAGGATATCCATTGTATAGTATTCGTAGTTATTTCTGAATGAATTAAGCATACTGTGTGGTGATGGACTTAATGATATGGTTATCTGTCAATGCATGGTTAAGGTTGCACTTTGTTCATTGCTATTGTATTTCCGTAAATTTTAATAAAATCTGATTTTTAAAAAAGACTGATGAAAAAATTGAAATTGTTAAAGATTTTCTATTTTTTTTGGCTCAATCATCAACTAAAAGGGAGATGGCAACCAAGAAATCAAAAGGAGATTGAGACAGGGAAGGGCAGTCATGAAGGAGCTCAAAAAGATTCTTAAGTGCAAGGACATGGCACTGGCAACCAAGACCAATATAATTCATGCCATAGTATTTCCCGTAGTATGGGTGTGAAAGTTGGAAAATGAAGAAAGCTGATAGAAGGAACATTGATTCATTTGAAATGTGGTGTTGGAGGATGGTTTTACAGATAAAGACAAATAAGTGGGTTCTAGACCAAATCAAGCCTGAAATCTCCCTAGAAGCTATAACGGCAAAACTGAGGCTACCGTACTTTGGTCACATTATGAGAAGATGGCAAAATATATTCAATGTTTGGATTTTCTTTTAAACGTTGTTGTTCTGGACCAACAATCTTTTGTTTGGGTCTTGACAGAATAACCAGTTTAATCCTCTATAGAACTACAGTGCACTCCATTTAGCTAATTGATTAATTTGATCATTTCTGTATGATGCATACTAGAATGTTATGTTTGAAGACTTTTTGTCTTTCAATAAGTACTACCTTGGAACAGTTCTCTCTCTCTCTCTCTCTCTCTGAAACTATGGGGTCCCTGCCAGTTTATCCCACCTCCTTTATTGAGCTGAGTGGAGTCCTATTTTCCGCATCAGCATGTCCAGCCCATCCTGGGTATTGGACATTGGGAGCAGGTTTGAGTTGCCATGGTGTCCAGTGATGTCATTGAATGCATGAGGTCAGGTGGGAGCCCTCTGGTTGTTAGCAGCCCCGGAGCCAGCTTTTTGCTTGCATCAGTGGTGGTGCTCTGTGTGACCTTTCCTGAGATTCCATTCTGGATTCTGTGGCCTTACCTTTGATCCAGGACTACAGGGCTATCACCTTTCATGTGCACCACTGGCAAGGTTATTGCTTTGTATGACCAAGGATTTTCTGGAGGCTTTGTTCTGGAGTTTGGATGTTCCTCCCTTTCGGTTTCCTTTTCTCTCTGTTTTCTTGGTGCCCTAAGCCACTTCCACATCTTCCTTCCATTTTCCATGCTGTCGGGTCCTCATTGTGCTGTGACCCCAAGTTACCTCCCCTGTTGCAAGTGACTCCTGGGCCTGGGAGAGGAGGAGGGAATGAGCTGTACCCCACAATCATCTTATGCAAATGTGGCCAAAGGATGTGGTCACCCACAACAGTGTAAGTGGCTCCTTGGCCCAGGAGGAGGGTCAGCCATTCTCTGCTATCAGTGTCCATGGCCAGTGAACAGGGATCAGGCTGCTCACAATAGCGTGGGAGGTTCCTGGGCCCAGACAAGAAAGGAGGGGGGTTGACCATTCCCTGCAATCACTGTGTCCAGGCCCATTAGCTGCTTGCAACTGTATAGGTGGTTCCTGGATGCAGGCAGGGGAGGAGTGGAGATGGACATTTACAGACAGCATTGTCTTCATGGCTCATGAACATGGTCCAGGAATGGAGCCACTCACAAAAGTGTGGGTGGCTCCTGGGCCCAGGCAAGGGAGGAGGGTGGGTTGGCCATCCCCCACCATCATCATGTCCATGGCTGGTGAATGAAGCACTTTCCTGAGGACACCTTCTATGGGGGGCTTTAACTTGGACCTCCAAGTCCAGTCTGTGCATAATTTGGAAGGCATGTAGGGGAGCATCCAGGGGAATCTGCTGGGAGTCTGATGCCTCTAACTTGTAAGGGGTCCATTGTATACACTTCTGAAGCTGTGCCTAACATTTCCCCAAAAGCATTTCCTGGGGAACCTTATTTGGGAGGCCATAACTTGTACCCCCTAAGTTCAATGCTTACCAAAATTGGTGGGCACGTAGGATATTTGAAGATTCTTTGTGAGTTTGGGTTCTCTAGCACTTCAAGAACCACATCACAAAGTTAACAAAGTTAACAAACTGGTTTAATTCATATGAAGCCATTTTAGTTGGGTTCGGTTTGTGGTTTGGTTCATGGGTCTGCCACAAATCATAAATTGGCCCAAACTGCATTTCCCAAGTTCGTGCCCACCCCTACATGACATATCTGTCTTTAATCAGTACGTGTTCTTAGTGGGACAAGGTGGCGCTCTCTTGTGAAGGTAATTATGCACATAGCTCATTGATTTTCATTACTTAAGTGTGCCTTTTTCTGCATAAGACATTAGTGCTATTAGTGCAGCAACAGGAAGAAAGCTAGTTCCAGTTCTATGTGCATTAGAAAAAGCACAGCAGGAGGAAGAACCTGGAGAAGAGCCATTTTTCAATATTGGTGTCTGAGTTCTGGAGCATGTATAGGAGCAGCAGAAAACATGAAGGGGAATAAACCATTTCTTCTCTCTCTGCTCTGACATCATAATCCTGTGTATATTTACTGAGAAGTAAACCTAGCTGAATTGACTGGGGCTTACTCCCTTGTTAGTGTGCATAGACTTCAACTGAGAGTACAACTTTGTACACACTTAATTTGGTAAAAAGTCCCATTGTGCTGAATAAGGCTTACTTCTCAGTAAATATGCATCAAGTTGCACTGCTAGTCTCTAAGCATAAGTGTTTTGCAGCAGTGAATAATTTGCAGGGCATCTTCATTTGCACAGATGCCTTGTTTGCTTCCTTTAACTAGCCTAATGCAGTAAACGGTAGGTGCCCCAACAAGGTGCCCTAGACAGAGTCAATGGATCCAATCAACTGCCCCCCCATATATTGGGTGATCTGTTTCTTTGTGTCCCAGACAGCTACCAATGCTCAAAGAACTTGCCATCCAATGCACCATATCAAGCACCATGTTTTGCCCCTGCCTTTGTGCTAACTTCAAAAAACTGAAATCAGAATTGCTGTTGATTTCCAGCTGAAAAGCTTTCCCAAACCCAGTGCCCAGAGAGTTTCAGTGATACTGAATTATATGCTTGTTTTTGTAATTTTTTTCTGCTCCCTTTTTATGTAGAACAGACTTCTCATGTTTGTTCTAGGAGGGAAATGAATACTCATAATTTGAAATGCTGTAATTTTCTTTTCATAGAAGTTTCTATTTATTATTAATAAAAATTACCATTTTTTATTCTTCCATTCTTCTAGGGACCTTAGATTGTGCATATTTCTCCCCTTTTCCATTTTACCCTTACAAGAACCAAACTAAGAGGAATTATAACAATATAATAATGAGTCCAAATTTCTTCAGCTTAAAGAAATTGTTTTATTTACATAGTGCAAGATCTGAATCATCTTGCAATCATCTTATTGTTGCAGATAATATAACAGAGAGATTGGATTTTCTTGGTGGCTACAGCATTTCTGAAGAGGTTTTTTTTAAATTGATAGGGAACAACAAACTTTTGCTGGGCTTGTTCTCCAACCAGGCCTCAGATTCAGTGGGAGCTCACAGGAGTGCAGCTCCTGAACCTTTCTGAGAGTTCCACCTCCTCCTTCTTTGAGTTCCACCTCCTTGTCCATTGAATAGTATTTGCAGCTGCATAACAATCTCTGGATGAGCTCCACCACCTATTTTTCTACAAAATGACTCCTGTCTCCAACCATTATGTTCTACTAGCCAGCTGTAATCAGCCAGAAGTAATTAGTTAAGCCTGGACAAGAGTTCAGATCTGTCTATACAACTCATGAAGGAAATAAAGGGACAATTGTAAGGAGAAGTGGGACCTCTGCTGAACAGGACACTTTCCTGATTTTGCTCTCATGGATGCATATGGGGAACTTGGGGGTCAAAAGTCCTGTCAAGTTGTAGCCAGCTTATGGCAAATGGATAGGGTAGGGGTCATCAACATTTTTGATCCTTCAGGCATTTTTGAAATTCTGACACAGTGTGGTGGGCACAGTCACAAAATGGCTGCCACAGCTTACCTTCAGTTACACAGTGAAGATCCTTGTGCTATGGTGGCCGCTCCTGCCAAAGTAACATTTTATTTACATAGTTAGTACAAGGTCTGAATCATCTTGCAATTATCTTATTGCTGTAGGTAATACTGCACAGCCAATCAAATCTCCAATGGCCAGTCAGAAGCCATACTGGGTTAAGCCCAACCTAGCCCCATCCATTTTTAACACACTTGGTGGGTACCAGGAATGGTGTCAACAAGCACCATGGCACCCATGGACACCATGTTGGGGACCCCAGAAAGAGATGAACAGAAGAGGGGTTTTCAGCCCAAGAAATGAACAGAAGTGGTTTACCAATACTTACATCTATGTCGCAACTCTGGACTTCCTTGGTGGCTTCCCACTCAAGTACTAACCAGCACCACCTCTGCTTAGCATCTGAGATCCAACGAGATCAAGCTAGTTTAAGTAGTCCAGGTAGGGGCTTGGAGAATCTAGAATTCTATTAAGCACTTGCAGAAAACAAATCTTGCATTAGAGCAAAATGAAATAACCTTACATAGTGATGTCTTTGTGGGGGAGAATTGAATAACCATTTAAGCTTCTGTTATATTTTATTATCTGACTGAGAGCAAAACAAACCACAGCAATACTTTATAAGCATCTAGAAACATTTTTTGATCGTAGGTTTAAAGAAGAGCAGCATAGCCCATCCAAACTGGTTTTTAATCATTATTTATAGTATATTTTATTAGACTTGGGGGGAAAGTGTTAACTGCAAAATACTGCAAAATTAGGCGAGGTAGAGGGCAAGCAAACAGAATATTAGATCAGTCTAAGAATATTAATGCTGTAGTTACTGATTGATTTCATATCCATTCTAGAGTGGACAAGATAATTGTCAGATAAGATGCATGCCTTCATTTTATTTTCACTTACTAGGAAATAAATATTCGTTATTAATACTGAATCCTGGAGCAGAAATAGTTGAGGCTTCTTTCATCATTAGAGGAAAACGACATTTAAAGGGACTGTTTCAGGGAGAAATGGGACCTTTGCTTGAACAGGACACTTTTCCTTAGGAAGCACAGGGGTGAAATTGGCCATTTAACAGAGGGAAATTTCTTGATGGGCTACTGCCCTAGAGGGCTGCCATTTGCCAAGCCCTAGCAACACTGTCAGAACCCCAGGGGCCATTTGACTCAGCCCTTTCATTGGTAATCAGTGTCAGGTCACCAATTATTTCCTTCTGCACTGCTAGCATATTTGGGGATGAGGCAAAAATTGAGTCAATGCCAATGGTTGGCACCATTGAGTTCAGAGGTCCCTGAGGTGCTGATTTGCAGTACCACAGGGGCTGCTTAACTGGGCTTGTTCCAGGGCCCTTTTCACTTACCAGTCAACTCATGATGATTAAACATATAGTAGAATCATGGCCGGCGTATGGGAGTAGGCAAAATAGGTGGCTGCCTAGGGCGCCACCCTGCCTACAGGACACTGCCAGGCGACCCCTCTCCCCATGCACAGTGGGTGTGCTCTTTAGAGCCTGCCTTCCCTGAACAGAAAGCAGGCTCCATGGAGCAGAGATGCTGCCCGGTCAGTTTTGTAAAAGTGGGTGACACCTGCACAGTGTGCTCCTTGAAGCCTAGCAGGCTCTGAGGACTACACAGTGCAGGTGCCACTAGGCCACATTGAGCAGGGTTGGCAGAGCGCCTAAGCACCGAGTGTACTCGGGGCCTGGCTCTGAGTGTGCTCACTGACACCCCGACCTCACCTAGGCTTCTCGAGACTCAAGAAGCCTGAGTGAGGTCAGGGGAGGTGTGGCAGCAGGCACACTTAGAGCCTTGCTCTGAGTGTGCCTGCTGCCACCCCAACCTTGCCCAGGTTTCCCGAGTCACGGGAAGCCTGGGCGAGGTTGAGAGGAGGCATGGCTCTTGCTCTGAGTGCACCTGCTACGGCCGTCAGCCCCCAGGTTTCCCAAGACTCAGGAAGCCTGGGGGAGGTCAGGGGGAGGTGTGGCAGTGAGTGTGCTGGGATCCTGGCTCTGAGCATGCCACTGCCACCCTGACCTTGCCCAGGCTTCCTGGGTGGCAGTGGGTGCGCTGTGAGCCAAGGTCTGAGCAGCCCACTGCTGTGCCTCCTTCCTTCCCTGCTGGAAGCTGGGTCAGGGGGTGGGGCTCTGCCTGGAGCAGAAGAACCCCCAGCGCCGGGCCTGAGTTTTTATGGGGAACATATTGTATTGTGCTGTGTAGAACACCAGTAAAATCCAGTTGGAAAGTGCAATGAAAGTGGGTTGAAATTGCAGTATTTAGTCTGTGTGATCATAACTTAGCATCCCAGGACAGGGAATTAACTGCAAAATCTCTTGCATTCTGCTAAAATCTGCCAGTTCATATTTTTCTCCCATGTCTATCTGGGCATCTAACCTACTTAGCAGGGCAGAGATATGCAGATTCAAAGTACTGCAACATACTTGATGAGATATGGAATGTTACTATATATCTTTTGCAATGTGTTAGTTGTAAGGGAAGTTAAATCTGCCAACATAAAAAAGTCTTGGGTATCAGTCTGCACCGCTGTCTCCTTTTTAGGACGTTGTATACGTTGTGTAGAAGTCATGGGTGCTTCTTCCTCTTAAAGCAGACTAAAACTATTTGGATGCCAGTAATATTCAAGAAACTTGGAGATTTAAAAAAAAATTACCCATTTTAGCCTGTTTTAGTTTTGGGACCCTCATCGGCTGGGGAAGGGTGAGACCTTTTCTTACCCACAGTATAGCTGTGGAAATTTTATGCCCCTTCTACTCACAATAGATACTTCTACAACTCTGGCCCTTTAAAACTCTTTCATAAATATTTCAGAGACCTTCCCCCCTCACTACTACTACTACTACTACTACTACTACTACTACTACTACTACTACTTCTTTAAAAGTCCAACTAGTATACCAACTATAAAACAAGCCCTAGTAAGAGCAATTAGTCCAGGGAGGTCAAACATATGGCTTGGGGTTTGAATCAGACCCTCAGAGGGCTCCTATCAGGCCCTCAAAGCAACTGGCTGTCATCTGCTTCCTTCTCCCTCTCTCTTGCTTCCTTCTGCATAACAGCTTGCTTTGAAAGGCTTGCTCAATTGCGCAGGAGCTAAAGAGCAAAGCCTCTATTTTCTCCATTGGCTGAGGCTCCTCCCTTGGGGAGGAAGCAGGGGAGAGAGAGCTTGCTTTGCCATGTTCTCTCAATTGCACAATGCAAGAGAGAATCACGGACAAGAAGACAATCAAAACAAAGAAAAAATCTGTGAAAAAAATCTCTCAATTGCACAGCAGAGCTACTTAGCTGATATTGGCTGAAGCTCCTCCCTCTCCTGGTCCCGTGGGGAAGGAAGACAAGAGTTAGAGATTCCTTTGCCTAGTTCCTTGGATCCCATTGGAAGTATACGGTGCCGTATACTTCCGAATCAGGGGTGATTCGGTGGTCTATGCAGTTCGGCCGAACCGAATGCACACCCCTAGTCAGAGGTCCCCACTCTGTGAAATGTGTTTCAGATTCTCCATGTCAGATCAGGACCATATCATGCATGGAGAAAGGGCTTCAGTATAAATTGGTGCTATGTATGTCATTATCTGCCTAAATCCAGAAAAGATAGCTATACACAGATCTACAGTCCCTGAATAACTTTATGATATATTTCAACTAGGATTGGTTGATTCATACTGACAAATGACTGGTCCATTGATCACAGGCAAATACTGTCAAATATGTCATGAAGCTACGAGTGATATGGTATCAGTGGCAGCTGACCTTTTTGATTGCATTATGTTGTGATTTGTACAAAAGGGTAACAAGTGCTAGAGTGAGAGCTGCTTCTACCCTGGAACAGTTTGGGTCAAACCTACCAGCACAGCAAAGTGTTTCCAGCTGCTTTGCTACCTGCCATAATTAGAGGGAGGGTGTAATTCTAGCAGGAGCTCCTTTGCATATTAGGCCACACACCCCTGATGTAGCCATTCCTCCAAGAGCTTACAAAAAAGAGTCTTGTAAGCTCTTGGAGGATTGGTGACATCAGGGGTGTGTGGCATGATATGCAAAGGAGCTACTGTTTCCCTGATTGAAGGCATTTCCAAACAGCTTCTTTTTTCTTAAATGGTCATTGTTGCTTTGCTTCTATTTTGATTTCATTAAAAAACATTTTCAGTTTCATTCTAAGCAGATTTATTCTCTTCTAAAGCCAAAGGATTTAAATGGATTTACAAAGGGGTAAATCTGTTTAGGATTGGCACTATAATTATAAATGTTCTTGCAGTAAAAGTCAAAGAGAAAGGCTAAGTGAATTGCCTACATTAAAATATTTACAATGCATAGCTTTTTGTTAAACTTAATATTATTTTACAACAAGAACTGACCTGTTTTTGTAATTGATGTAAATGTCAAAATTGTGGTGATCACAAGCATCTTTATTTTGTCCTAAACCATTAATGCTTTAAAGATACTTAACCATTATTTGATGACATTTTATCAGTATTTGATTGGTCAACGAGTTGAATTTATTTGATCAGCCAAAAGTCCAGCCCAAGTTATAATTCTGAATTGTTTTGGAAACTAATCTAGACTGAAAAGCAGGGTGTAGTGAAATTTCTATTTGGTCATTAGTGTCACAATAATACAGATATGCATTGTGCTGTGATGAACAGAACAGAACACCATGTGCTCTTGGTTCCATATGAGACTCTAGTATGCAGAAGCTAGACAAAGTATGCCTTATTATGCTATAATCCTATTCATTACATTTAGTGCAGTTCAAACATTTAGCTACCACATATCAGGAGTGTCCTCTTTCACTGATATTCTTTTATACCCCATCATTTTCTAAATGGGGACACAAAATGGCTTATGTCATTCCACTTTATCCTTTCAACAATCCTGTGAGATAGGTTAGGCTGAGAGAATGTGACTGGCCCAAAGTCACCCAGCAGAGTAAGGATGTGAACTTGGGTCTCCCAGATCTTAGTCCAACACTCTAAGCAGTATACCATACTGTTATTTAGATAATTTATATCCCACTTTTGCAGAGCTTTTTTTCTGCCAGAGCCCACAGGAGCAGAGCTCTGCCTTGGCTGGCCAGGGCTTCGGCTGGCCCAACCCACCATGCGGCAGCCACGTGCTCCCAGGCCAGGCAGTGTGGCCTAATATGCAAATGAGCTCCTGCTGGGCTTTTTCTACAATAAAAGCATTGCACTTTTGTAATCATTGATATACCTAAGGGACCTTACAAAAGGAAGATATATCAAAATGTTGCAATCAGAAGAAAAATTGTAATAAAAATAATTAAAATGTAAAACTAAAAAAAAAATACCGTAGAATATTGCAGCAGCATTCCAAGATAATTAAAATGCACTTATAATCAGCAAAAATGCACAGAAATAATTCAGCATGTAACCTAAAGACATCATTGCAGCAGTCTAAAAGACCTCTGAATGAATGTGGTGCAGCTAATTTCAAGAAAAAGGAAAGGTCCCCTGTGCAAGCACCAGTCGTTTCCGACTCTGGGGTGACATTGCTTTCACAACGTTTTCACGGCAGACTTTTTACGGGGTGGTTTGCCATTGCCTTCCCCAAGCTAATTTCAAAGCTCCACCCAAAATTGAATCTGGATGTTACCAAAGGTGTGACTATTGCTTTGTTTATCTTCTAAAAGATCAATAGTAGTTGGCAAAAGGCTTTTCAGTTCACTTTTCTCACCTATTTATTCAAGGCCCATGAAGCACTGCCAAACAGCAAACCTGATTTTTCAAGGAAGCATAATTCACTTCAGAACTTCCTATTTTTTAGCATGTATTGCTTTGTAGGTGAGTTCAGTGATAAGTGACCTATAGCTCTTACTAGTGTATGCTTTTCAATGCATACTCATTCCAGGCAGGCTTGTAAAGTCAGAGCAACATTTTTATTCATTTGCTTAATTTATGCTATACCTTTTTCCCCAAAAGGGACTTAAAATGGCTTACATTATTACCCTCTTCTCCATTTTAACCTCACAACAACTCTATAAGGTATTCTCGGTTGGCAGTAACTAGTCAAACATAAACCAGCAAGATTCTTTGGCACAGGGATGATCTGAGGGGTTGTTATTTGTTTTGTTTTTTAAAAAAAATATCATTTCTTAGGATACTATGGGGAACTAACACCAGTTATCTAAAATATTGCTTGTTACATAGGAAGCATGAATTAGACCCTTGGTCTATTTAGTTATGTATCTCCGGTAAACAAGATTCTTTAACTGAAAATATTAGGGACTCAATGCATGCACTTTTTCATGGAGTCAAATATTTCAATATTTAGAAATGTGTAATTATTGGAAAGACACAAGATTTGCAACCTGTAATTCATATCAAATGCATATAACTGATTAATTCGTTTGAATGGAAAAATGTAACAGGGATTTATTAGATATAAATCTTTACCAAAATTTAGACAAATCTCCATAGCCCAGCCTAGAACCAGCATTCAGTGCAGTTTACTAGATTCAGAAGAGGATTTTTAATTTGATAATGGCCTAAAATTGATCCAATTCCTTGCTATATAGAGAGGATTCATCTCCCAGCACCTGCTTAACAGAATATATGAGTTTGCTGGCTCAATTTGTATTCCATATCTAACTGAAAGAATACCCTTAGGTACATATTATCTCAATAACAATTTGAGGCATAAAAGAAAATTGCACCATTAGCAGCATCCAAAATGGTTTTTATCTGTCAGAAGAGCATTATAAATTGAAGAATGCTACTAGCTACTTGCTGTATAATAAAGTGGAAGTAAGATTCTGGTGAACAAAGTTTTATTCCTGATACCTTAAGTTTCTCACCTGTTTTTCACAAACTACCATGAACTACCACAAACTGCAATAAAATTCAATGGAAATTTGTAGTGGTTCTTCAGTTTGCAAACATCATTTCACAAATCATGAACCAGCCAAAATTCATGATGAACTTTAGTTCATCAGATGGTTTGCACCTGTCCCTATTTGCATCATTGGGACAAAATGCAGCAGGAGAATTGTTAAAGTGACAGCTCTTTAAAGTAGATAAATGTATTTATTCTGCTGTCTTAAATAACAGTATTTATTTTTTTAAGTATTTCTTACCAGCCTTTCTTCCTTACAGAGCTCAAAGCAACTTATAATATTATTAAAATACCTTAAACAGATTACATTAAAACATAAAGCCAAAATGAAAACTATAGCTTAGGACTGTTTTAATTAAATGCAGTCCTACATAAAACTTTCAGCTGCCTCCTAAAGATCAAAAGTGAGGGGGCCAGCCACACCTTTCTGGAGAGTTTGATCCACAATCATGGGCTGCCAGTGAAAAGGCCATCTCTTGTATACCCAACCAAACAAGCTTCTTTCATTGATGGACAGTCAGGATGGCCTCTCCACAAGATCTCAGTTCCCAGGCGAGAACATATGGAAGAAGACAATTACTTACCCTGGTCCCAAACCATGTAGAGTTTTTAAGGTCAAAACCATCCTCTTGCATTGGGCTCAGGAGATGATCCATAGTCAGTATAATTGATGTAATATCCGGCACACATGCTCCCAATAGCTGGCCCTGACCAGCTGTCTAGCTGCAGAGTTGTACACTAGTCCTCCAAAAACACTTCAAGGGCAACCCCCAAGCAGAGTGCACTGCAGCTGACCAGTTTAGATGTAACAAAGGCATAGAACACTGTGGCTGGATCTGACTGACCCAGGAACGGATACAGCTGATGCACCAGTCCAAGCTGAGCAAATGCACTCCAGACCACTTCAGCCATCTGTTTTTTTTTTTTAGGGAGACTGCTGTGTTGAGTAGTATTCCCAGATTGCCAACCTGGTTCTTCAAGGAGAGTATAACAGGGGACTGAATTAAGCTGGAGCTTAATCCTGACAGGACGGAGGTTCTCTGGGTTAGTAGAAAGGCAGAACAGAGACTTCAGTTCTCTCCGTTCTTGGATGGGGTTATACTCCCCTTGAAAGGTCAAAAAAACTTTAAAGCAATAATGTCATGAAATACACACAAACAATAAAATTCCGTATATACTTTTGCGGAGGGGTCTATTGTGGATCCCAAATTATTTACCAGTATTGGTCTCCAGGGTACTCTTGACCATTCCACTCCTGAGACAATGCAACTCCAAGGCAGAATCTGAGGCATCTGTTTGGAGAATGAAAGGCTGACCAAAGTCTGAATTGTGTATGCTTGTTGCGTCCAAAAGGGCTGTTTGCAAAGAGCTGAAGCTGGCTCATCATTCCAGCATCCAGTGGATTCAGTTTGGCTGATCTTTATGCAGGCAATACAAAAAGGGTGCTACTAATCAGCTGTAATAGCCCAACAGTCCCAGAAACTGCCATATTTGACACTTGGGGCGTTTTCGCACAGAGCTTACCCCCGGAGCGATGTCCCTCTTCACCACGCAGCATCTGCACGGATTTCGCACCAACTGCTCCGGAGAACCAGGAAGAGCTGCGAAGTGCCGAGCCTTTTGCGTTGCAAATGTAAACCACTAAAAACCAGTTTACGTTAGCGACGCAAAAGCTACGGCTCTTCGCGGCTCTTCCTGGTTCTGCGGAGCAGTTGGTGCGAAATCCGCGCAGACGCTGCGCGGTGAAGAGGGACATTGCTCTGGGGTAAGCTCTGTGTGAAAACGCCCTTGGTTTAAGAAGGGGGTACTCCCTCAAAGATGCCACCTTCTCTCACAGAGGATGTATCTAACCTTCTCCCATGATAAGGCCAAAATACTTTAGTTGAGTTGGGTTTGAGACAGTGTCTAACTGAAGACAATGATGTCATCAATGTAGGTGGCCGCAAAGGTGTGGCATCCTGCCAGAAACATATTGGCAAGCCAATGGAAGGTGTCATTCATGTAATCTGAAAGGGATCTTCCTGAATTGAAACAGACTCTTTCTAAGGTTGTTTTCTTCCTGTCTTCCTTCTGCACTGGCACCTGCCAATATCCCTTGTTTGGATCTAAGGCTGACAGGAAGTGGGCTGCACCCAGTTAATCTATTAATATATCAGCCCATGTCATGGGATAGACATCAAATTGTGCTGCCTTGTTGAGCTTGGGGTAATCTACACAAAATCTCATGGTTCCATTAGTTTAGGTACCAGCATGAATGGACTAAGCATGTGAGGTCTGCTGGTTCTATAACACCCCACTGGAGCATTTCCTTTGTCTCTTTTTTCTACCTCCCTTCCCTTTTTCTGTAGAGTGGATCACCAGCAGTTTGTTTGTAAACCCTCCCCCCAATTGCTCCAACTGATGTCAAAGGATGTATTGATCAATGGGGATCTCAGAGCTGTGTTGGACACATTGGCCAGTTCTAGGAGTCTGTCTGCTGTCATTCTTTAGGCTTCCCAGTCAGCTGAAGGAGCATAGGGCATATTATCTGTTCTTTCTCTATTTAAATTTCTAGTCTGCTCTTCCTTGACCTTTTTATTTCTTTTCTGTACATTGCCATAGAGATTTCAATACAAATGTCTTTCCCTTCACCACTTGTGTGCTTATTGCCTCTGAATCCCTCAGTGGAAAAGAATCTTTTGCCTCTTGGCAATACTCATTCTGTCAGTGAAACCAAAAGAAGCAGCTTTTAGACTGACAAAAGCTGCTTAAAGGCAGGCTTTCTTTACCTTAACGTATCTGTGCAGCCAGTGTGTGATGATAAAATGTTAATTAATGTTATAATCCTAGCATCTGAAAGCTGACTGCTATTATCCTTCTTAAATACAGGATCTACTGTATTCCAACCAGGAAATATGAAACATATTAAATTAAATTAACTCAATCAAGAAGTCTGAGGCGAAGTGTCTTCAAATCTAAATTACTTTTGAAAGTGTCACAAAGAACACATCCTCACCTGAGACTGTTATGATTACCCTCCATCAGAAATACATTGTCCTTCTCATTGATGTAACAGATGGTGATGGCTCTTGTTTGTCATTTATACTCCAGGCTTCCGATTTAACAATTACGTTATGGAAAATACCATAGATGTGTTGCTCCCAAGCATCATTTTGTTATATTAGCTGTCACAAAATTGCTAGAGATGTGACTGCCATTATTAATTCATTTCCAAAACATAATGTAGTTGCTAGACTTGATAGCAAAATCCAGAAATCTCCACAAATATGTATATTTAACTTGCCTTTTATCTCAGTAACATTTTAAAGATCATTCTTTAGGCCAAATACTGAATAGCAGATGGTTTAATTTATTTGTTTTGCTACATGTCCCCCCTCTCTGGCACTGCAGTCCCAATGAAATTATACAGAAGCTTTAATGTTTTTGTTGTTACTACTACTACTGTTGTTGCTACTACTATTACTACTAATACAGTTTGAGGGGGAACAGTAAAAAGAGAGCTGGCCTCAATGAGTGCATTTTGGTGTAATCTCTGAGCTCACAAACATAAAAAAGCAACTGTAATTTGTCTTCTGAAATAACAGGAGTGCTAATGCCACTAGCCTCAGAGCCATTCCACAGAATGTCACATAAATAATGCTGGTTACTCTATAAAGATGAATAATTAATCTTCCTTATTTAACAATATAATCAACTTTAATTAATTGATGGATAGATTCAAATCCAGTAGCACCTCAGAGATTTTGGTGGCATGGGGTTTTGAGAATCAAAGCTTTCTTCATCAGATATTTGATGAGGGGGGCTTAGACTCTCAAAAGCTCCTACCCACCCAAATTGTGTTGGTCTCTAAGGTGCTACTGAATTTGAATCTAGCTGTTCTACTGCAGAAGAACACACCTACCCACTGAAATTAGTTGATGGTCACTTAGCCCAACGGGTAAGACTGCAAATTAAGTAAAATTTTCAGCTATGTGGCGGATTGTCTTCTCCCATATTGTTCAGGGTTGAGGCCAACTCCTGACCTGGCTGGGCTCCCAGTGTCAGGCCTAGACATGCCTGGGACAGAGGAGGACATGGCCACACAACCCCAGAAGTCTCAGACACAGCTGCAGGAGGGAGAAGAGGGCGGGACTGGACTGAATAGGAAGCTGCCATTGAGGAAGAGAGGAGAAGCAGAGGCATTGCTAGCAAGCTGGAGCTAGCTCCAAGACTTGCTGCCAAAAGGTCTTGGTTGGAAAAGATTGCTGATGTCATCAGTCAATGCCACAGCAGCAGCACTGGCAGGAATAATCCTCAGCCCACTAGGACATGCACAGTCTGCCTGAGCTGGCCACAGCAAGATGCAAATACCTGGCATGGACCAGCAGGTTGTGTGTCACAAGTGGAAGAAGGGCTATGGTGTATCGGGGCAGGGTATGAGGGGCAGGTCCTGGACTCATCCCAGAGAAAGGGCAACCAATATGGAGGCAGAAGAAGATGGGTGGCTGAGGGCTACTCTTTCCTCTAAAGGTTGGGGTAGGGGAAACCTGAGGGAGGATTGAAGGGCTGCCTAGGATGGGACATAGTGGACAATGTTAAAAGGGAGGCTCCATAAGCATACTGGAGAGGAACTTATACCAAGAGCAAAGAGCTAAGTACAACAGGGCAGAGGAGGAACCAGGCAGAGGAAGACCTGATGGTTCTAGGGGCCTCCCTCAATTCAGGCACAGGATGGTGGAGCCCAGGCAAGTGTCTCCTTGGTTGCTGTGCCAAAACTTTGGAACTCCCTCCCCAGGGAGCTTTATCTCTCTCCCTCTCTTGTTTCTTCTGCTAGTGAGTGAAGACATTTTTGCTTTGCTTTGTATACCAAATCCTTATTGGTCATTCTCTCTGCCTGTGTTGTGTGTGTGTTTTGTATGCATATATGTTTTTTCTTATTATTTTATATATACCTTAATTTAAATGCTGCTTTAATACTTTAAATGTGTTACAGTTTTGATGTCTGCCATCTCAGGAATCCTGCTTGGATGGGAAGGCAGCACAAAAAAGTTTTAAGTAAATAAATAAAATATATATTCCACTACACTAACCAATAACTCTTGAGCCAGTTTGGTGTAGTGGTTAAGTGCAGTGGACTCTAATCTGGAGAACCAGGTTTGATTCTCCACTCCTCCACATGAAGCTGCTGGGTGACCTTGGTTTAGTCACAGTTCTCTCAGAACTGTTCTCTCAAGAGCTCTCTCAGCTCCACCTTGTGGGGAGAGGAGGGGAAGGAGATTGTAAGCCACTCTGAGACTCCAAGAGAAGGGCAGGATATAAATCCAACAGTAACTTGAGAGCAAATGCTAATCAGGCAGTCTGTAAGAAGACTACAGTAATCTTTTTGTAATCCATGTTCTTGCTGGGCTCTTTTATCATTGTCTTTCCTCTGGATTATGCTTTCATAGCCATAGATCTGATCGACATGCTACATTTCTCCTTTGAGGATGATAAAGATACTGAAATGTATGTTCTTCAAAATACTGCATGCTCCCATGGCAACCACAATTGCTCTCCTCCAGCCCATGAAGTATGAAGCTAATGAAACAGCCTGCCTTAAACAAGACATGAAATTTCTCCCAGAGTGTTGCATTAACTGATAGAGAACAATATGCTAAAGACTGGTCAACACATATGTGATCATCACTGATTGTCTGTAGCATTAAGTAATCACTTGTATGAGTTTGTGCATGTGTGTGAATGAGCTTCCCAGATTAATTATCATAAATAAAGATTTGCATAAAGATTTTATCACTCAGCAGATAATATTATAATTTTATTATTACTATTAGACTTATAGAATAGACTTGCATTATTATTAGACTTATGAATATCATTATTGTTATTATTTATTAGACATAAACCTCTGAATTCCTACTGCTGCAGGGCTCTTGGAGATGTACTACTGCTGCAGGGCTCTTGGAGATGTACAACAACAATAAAAGCATCAAACAAAAGTATGACTATTAAATAAATATTGACCTTCAATGTGATTAAAGTCACAGTTTAAAAAGTCAGATGGCAAGTTCTGGTTATTTCAGTTAAAGACTGTGGATGAGGGGGAAGGGGTGAGTCAAAGGTAAAGAACAAAAGGGGTTACCAGCCAAGATGATAATCATTGTTGTCCCCAACCAAAAGCCTTGTGGAATGTCTAAACCAGGGGTCCTCAACCTTTTTAAATAGGGGGCCAGTTCACTGTCCCTCAGACTGTTGGAGGGCCGGACTGCCGTTACGGTACAAGGCCGCGGGCCGTCAGTTCTCCGTCTTCTGCATCTCTCTCCCTTCCCCACACCACACACCCTGGCCTGGGAACTCACCTCACCTCGGTATCGCCTCACACTCTGTCTCTGCCGCCTCAGCCCAGTGCCGGAAGTGTGCGTTGCTAACGCAAGTTTAGGTCGAACGTCACTTCCGGTCTGATTTTGCCATAACCTGGCGGGCTGCATAAACGTCCTCAGCGGGCCGCATCTGGCCCGCGGGCCGTAGGTTGAGGACCCCTGGTCTAAACCTTGTAGGCCCTGTGGGATTGCATAAGGCCCCACAGGGCCCTCATGATGTTCAGCAGAGAGTTCCATCAGGTTGGGCCAGGACCAAAAAGGCCCTGGACTTGGTTGAGGACAGTCAGATATCTTTGGGGTTGAGGACCACCAGCAAATCACTGTCTAAAGAGAGCAATACTATCCTGGGGACATAATGGAGGAGACAGTCCCGCAGATACATTGGTCCCTGACCATTCATGGCCTTGAAGGTCAATATCAAAACTTTGAGCTTGACTCGGTACTCCACTGAAAGCCAGTGTAGCTGGCACAGCACCAGATGTATGTGTGACATCCATGATGTTCCTGTCAGGACTTATACTGCTGCATTCTAGATCAGTTGAAGCTTCCAGATCAGTCTCAAGGGCAGGCCAACACACAGCGAATTACTGTAGTCTAGCCTGGAGGTGCCCAATTGCATGAATTACTGTGGCTAAGTCAGGGCTTAATAGGAAAGGAGTCAATTGCCAAGCCTAGTGCAGATGGAAAAGTGCCAGCCTGGCAAGATGTGTGATTTGGGCCTCCATGTTCAAAGAGACATCCAAAATCACTCTCAAGCTCTTCATAGACTACACTGGTGTCAGTGGTGCCCCATCAAGAGTGGCCAACCTATACCCCAATTCCAAAGCCACACCCCTAGCACAGAACCTCCATCTTAGTTGAATTCAGTTTCAACCACCTAACCACAGCCTCCAAACCCACAGCCAAATTCTGTGGGGCAGTATATGTGTGGTTGTCAATAACAGATACAGCTGGGTATCATCAGAGTTCTGGTGACACCTAAGCCCGAAATTCCACACCAGCTTGGTGAGGAGATGCATGTAGTTATTAAACAATATCAGGGAGAGAAGCACCCCTTGAGAGACTCCACATGTTAAGGGGTAGGGCTTTTTTTGAGCAGGAATGCACAGTAATGCAGTTCCGGCTGGCTTGCCATTGGGGTGTGTGGCCTAATATGCAAATGAGTTCCTGTTGGGCTTTTTCTACCCCCCAAAAAAGCTCTGTTAAGGGGTATCTAGAAAACACATTCTCAACCAGCATGACCCTCTGTCCCCAATCATGGAGAAATGAGGTAAGACATTGATGGGCCAACCCTTGAACTATGCTGGCAAGGCAGTGGGTCAAAAAGTTATAATCAACCATGTTGAATGCTGCCATAAGATCTAATAAAATAGCAGCACCAACCCACCTTGATCTAGCTGTCTGTGGAGATAGTCTGTCAGGGCGACCAACACCACCTCCATCCCATGGCCAGGGTGGAAGTTGGATTGGAATGCGTCCAAATAATATCTAATTAATCAACTGATGAGAGATCAAATGACTCATCTCCAAAGGCGTACCTTGATGCTTAAACCTGTAAACACCAACCTATCTTCAGAGTGATGGCACAGAAAATTGTATAGGAAGTCAGGGTTCCTATTGGTTGACATGATATGGATCCATTATTAGGACGGTGATGTTTACCTCCATTTTTATGTAGCCACTCCACCTGTAGCCACTCAGAAAAACAGCAATATGGTGAGAACATACCTCAAGGAACATAGTCATTACAGTTAACCAATTGTCTGAGTTTCCTGTACTGTTGCAATGCCTTCAAATGGCAGCAAATACAGGCACAATTATTTCATCTGAAGGCCTATAAATTGTCTCTCCCACTCCCCTTGCACATATGTTCACTTATAAAAACCATGGTTGCTTTTCTAAAAAAAAGTTCTCACCAGGCAAAATGAATACCAGATTGGCTACCCAATTCATTCCAACATGTCTCCATAAAACTGATTAAACCTACTAGACATTACTGTGATTCATCCAAGTTTATTCATCTGGCAAAGAGAGGAGAAATGGTAACTGATTGCAAACTCAGATGTTTGAAGTTTTTTGACAAAAATACCCAAAGAGGTACTTTTTGATCAGATCTGGAGAATGTTCCTTGACTATTTTAGGAACAATTAATTATCTACATTATTAATGAGATTTTTTCTCTTCTGTTTTGTGTGACATGGCTAACTAAACTGGCTGTAGATGGAGTATAGAAGAACTGGTTCAGATATACAATGGAAGGACAGAGAAAGACAGATTTAGAGAAGCATGGAGAACTTATGCCTATTTAAAAGGCTCTCACTGAATTAAATTTCTATGGCACTTTTCACTCTTATCTTTAATTAACTGAAATTGTTTTTCTAATGGAGGAAACTGTATGTGCCTTGAAAATCTAATAGCGTGGTTAAAAAATAAACCATAGTATATTCTTCCAAAACTATTAAAATTACTAGATCATGTAGTAAACCAGGACATATTGGACACTTAAGAAAAAAAAGGAAAGTTCTTCATCATTGGCTAAATTTTATGTATGTGCATTTAAAAACTGTAATAACCCTTCAATAGACAGCTCAAGATAATCACACATTACAGCAGGAGAGACAGTGAGGAGTGGACAGATGTAGCATCTAGAGAGAAGGCATTGTAGGTTCTTCCATCATTTGAAACATCTTCATTTGTGTGGTAGACACACATACCCAAAAAACCTGACCTCTGACTAAACTGCCAACTTGGTCCTGACACCTACACAGCCAGCAGAATGTTTTAAATGGAGCATTCATTTACTCATCCTTTAACTTTTAAAAAGTGCCAACATTTTAATACAGTATCTCATTGCCTCAGGATCTTATTTCTATTTTAAAATACCTTTAACCTACTTTTCTCCTGCAAAACAGGACCAAAGGGGGCTTATATAATAAAAGTCAATCTAAATAGATGTAATAATATAATTGATCACAATAAAAATCTCATGTGACAATAAGGCCATCACCCCCAACCCCACCACACCCCACCCCAGCAAAAGTTCTTATCATGCTTTAGGCACAGAAGAGGGTGGGAGTGACCAGTGGATTGATTAAATCAATTAAACTAAAAACTAAATCATCATCATCATGGCTTTTTTTGTAGCAGGAGCTCCTTTGCATATTAGGTCACACAGCCGTGATGTAGCTGATCCTCCAAGAGCTTACAGGGCTCTTCTTCCAGGGCCTACTGTAAGCTCTTGGAAGATTGGTTACATCAGGGGTGTGTGGCCTAACATGTAAAGGAGTTCCTGCTACAAAAAAGCCCCAGTCATCATCATCGTTGTCATTGTCATCATCATCGTCGTCATCATCATCTCTGTGGCAGAACATTTACTTGGAGGGCACAGGATTCTGTCTTCAATCCCTGGCATCTCCCATTTTTTTTAAAAAAGGACCCAACAGTAGGTGATGTCTGAGACCCTAGAGAGCCACTGCCGGTCTGAGTAGACAGTACTGACCTTGATAGACTAAGGTTCTGATTCAGTGTAAAGGCAGCTTTATGTCTTCATATGTGTGTGCATGTACTCTCAGCAGAGTTGGTGGTACAGCTAAACTTCAGATTTAATCCTGCCCTTGTATTTTTTTAAAAAATTTGCCATCAAGTTGCAGCTGACTTATGGTGGGCCCATAGGATTTTCAAAACAATAGACATTCAGAGGTGGTTTGCCATTGCTTGCTTCTGTGTAGTGACCTTGGTATTCCTTGGTGGACTCCCATCCAGATAATGCCCCAAGTTGACTTTTCTTAGCTTCTGAGAGCTGATGAGAATAGATCTGACTAACCTGGGCTATCCAGCTCAAGGCACCCTTGTCCTTTTTCTTGTCCTTAAATCATACTGAAAGACATTTCAGAAAATCTGACTTAAAACAGGGAAGAGCCATCAAAACCTGCAGAGCCCATTCTTCACCAACTGCAAGCTTTTCGTTTACTGTTAACAATATTCATACATTGTGTCATACCTTCAGCAATTTTTTCATGTCAGTTCTTGTAGGCAAAGAATGGAAAGAAGGAGATTTTCCCTATGCTCCCTTTGTGCTGGATTAGATTCAATGAAATAAAATCTATTATTATTATTTTTTTTTAAAAAAAGGAGGTTTTCCCAGTAATTCAGACAGTCAGTATTCTATAGCAGATTGTGTGATTGACTAGTGTTTCTGTTGTAACATAAACTTGTACCAGGTAAAAGATCTTGTCTTGGCGTATAGCCATAACTTTCTCCTTTGTGCTTTCTTGACATCCAGTTAGTAACTGTCCAGAGGCCGGAGATCACTCACTGCAGTAGCAACCACTTTGTTTTAAGATGATTGCTGCTGATACTTCATCACTATGTAATTGCTGTGGATTTTTTTCTCTGCCAGTGTAATCCGAGGATTTTAAAAATCTAGATTTCATGTTGGCACCTTCTAAAACAAGGCCTCCCTCTTAATAGGTTTGTGAATTTATCATCTCAAAACATTGTCCAATTTTTCCTTGTAGATAAGGTTCAGAAAACTACCTTAGCATTCGCTGAACATTTAGCTGCAGCGAATGCCTGCAAGAGGGCTGGATTTCAATCTGTTTCAAGACCTTTGGGTCAGAAGACCAGTAAGATAAGAAGGATGTAAGCTAGTACAAGGTCATTGGAAATAGCAGTTCACATTTGAGTCTTAGTAACTTAAACTGAAAACAGAAAGAGAATACAGAGCCCTCAAGGTCTGTAAGGTTGCCTAATCACAAGGAATGTTTCAGCTCTCATATCTGAGAACCTGTTGTTTATGCCACTACTGTTAAAGCAAGAATAAATTGTTTTAGTGTTGTAATTGCATACATGCAAATGCAGCTCAGAATATAGTGTCATTACATTTAGCTACAACTAAGATTCCATGACACCACATATTAAGGTGGAACCTGAAGGCTGGTAAAGATTTTCACTAAGGTAGTAGCTAGGTGTGATTGAGGAGTGAATCTGTGTGGTGTGTGTGCTTTATGTCAATGTCTATCAGGGCTTTTTTTTTAGCAGGAATGCACAGGAATGCAGTTCCGGCTGGATTGGTGTCAGGGTGTGTAGCCTAATATGCAAATGAGTTCATGCCTGGACCCTTTTTGTGCAAAAAAGCCCTGTGTGAAACAACGATGATGTCAGGGGGTGTGACCTAATATACAAATGAGTTCCTGCCGAGCCTTTTCCACAAAAAAAAGCTCTGATGCCCATATGCGCAAAAGCTCAATTTGAGTGCTCTGGCCACTGTTCATTCTATGTCAGATATTTAACAGAGAGAGTATTATGAACACATGAACATATGAAGCTGCCTTATACTGAATCAGAACCTCGGTCTATCAAAGTCAGTATTGTCTACTCAGACTGGCAGCGGCTCTCCAGGGTCTCAAGCTGAGGTTTTTTCACGCCTATTTGCCTGGACCCTTTTTAGCAGGAGATGCCGGGGACTGAACCTGGGACCTTCTGCTTACCAAGCAGATGCTCTACCACTGAGCCACATTATGATGAAGAATGAATCAGTTGGGGTTGCCAGGTTTCCTGCTGTAGTGGGAGACCTCATGGTGGCAGTCCCTGATTCCCCCTCCTGCTCAATAGGCTGGCAAGGGGGGAAAATAGTGAAAAATTGCAGTCACATTGATGGCATAATGTCATTTCTGATGCAAACCTGGCAGTCAGGCCCATTTCCAGGGTGTAAGAGACCCTGGGCAGAGATACGAGCCCTGCTCCATTGCCACCCCCAGTTGCATCACTTTCCATGCTTCTCTTTACCCATTTGTAGGCCCTCTACCACTGCCCAGCTATGCATCTTTCCCCCATGATCCCATCTGCCACCCATGCTCCTAGGTCCCACCTGGAGTCTGGCAATCCTAGCATCTCTCCTGAAGAAACAATGCTCTAATAGTTCCACATATGCAATGCTGGATTTAGCTGGCCGCTTAGGATAGGGATGGTACTCTTTAAATTAGTCTTCTCTTCCTCCTTTCCATTGCAACCTGAATGTGAACTGAATCTACTTGAATAAATGTAAATTTTACTCTTGCAATGTACTTTACAGATTTATTTTACTGCAAGCATTATGATGCTTCTATAACTGCGCAAACACTAATATTAACCAAATATTCCAATAGTTCCAACTATACTTGATAGCCGTCCCATACTGCATATGACATGCAGATGTTCCCTCTAGGCACACCTATGTCCTCTCCTCTTCCAGTTAACAGCTCTCTGACTGCAAAGAGTGTGAGACAGATGTTAGAGAGTAGGTGAATCAGGCCCTGTATATGCAGACTCATAGCAAGTGAAATCTTCAATTATCAGTCCATCTCTGTGGAGAACTTTTTCACAAGTTTCACTGAAATCATTTAACATGAAATGAATGCCACTGGTTTCCACTGTTCAGGATAATAAGGAATACTATACTATACCATCTTTTAAAAAAGTAGGTTCAAAGCCTGATGTCGGGAAAGTACACTTAGTTATGGATTTATGAAATAACAATTCTCCTGGGAGTCATGGCAGGAAAGTAATCTTTTTCTTAATTTCACAAGGGAACTACTAAGAACTGTGGCAAATTTATTTGAATTCAGAGAGAGGAGGACATTTTATTATTTATTTATTAGTATTTATTAAATTAAATTTATGGATTCCCCAATCCCTGCTACTGCAGGGCTCTGTGCAATGAACATCATTGAATAAAAACATCAAAGCCATAGAATAAAATGCATAAGCAGTACTAATGGAAAAGGAAAGGTCCCCTGTGCAAGCACCAGTCGTGTCCGACTCTGGGGTGACGTTGCTTTTACGTTTTCATGGCAGACTTTTTTTTACTGGGTGATTTGCCATTGTCTTCCCCAGTCTTTTACACTTTCCCCCCAGCAAGCTGGGTACTTATTTTACTGACCTCAGAAGGAAGGAAGGCTGAGTCAACCTTGGGCTGACTACCTGAATACAGCTTCTGCCAGAATCGAACTCAGGTCATGAGCAGAGAGTTCAGACCACAGTACTGCAGTACTGCTACTTTACCGCTCTGCGCCACAGGGCCACTAGCAGTATTAATACAGTAAGTCTAAAAAGAACCAGATGGCAAAATTTTACAGTTTCTTATTCCAGACTGCGGCCACCTTGTAGGTACTGGGGAGAATAGGGTGCCAGCCAGAATGGAAACCACTGCTGTCCTCAACCAAAAGCCTGGTGGAACATCTCTGCCTTATAGGCCTGTGGAATTGCATAAGATCCCACAGGGCCCTGATGGTATTTTAAACACAGTTCTGTCCATTTATGATATTTTTATCCCATCCTCCTCCCACAAGGTGATGTACACACTTATGATCATGGAGATTTGAACACAGTCCTGGTATAACACATGAACCACTATACCACTTTGGCAAGAATAGGAAGCAGTTGTGCAGTTGTGTGCTGGTAAATGTTCTCTGAAAAAAGTATGCACATATATTTTTTCTATTATATATTTATTATAATTTTTGCTGATATAAAGGATATGTAGCACACAAATTACAAATAATAAAATATGTAATACTCTTTACTGTAAATTCCATATAACCAGTTGACTCTCACAGAATGCTTTGTTCTCCCCCCCCCCCCCGAACTCTTGTCTCCGTAGCTAACCTGTGGTTGCAATTCAACCATGGAGTTGCATCCCAGTATGCTCTTTCCTAATAAATGTATTGTAATTAAATCTGATGTGTGATCTACTGTTAAGCTATTTTTCACCATCATACAAATTATATTCATGAAACTCAAATCTCTTTCAGCTTCAGCAATACTGTTTGCAAGTGTGTGTGCCTTCCCAAAAATCTTGTTGGTCTTTAGGGTTGCCAAGTCCAATTAGAGAAATATCTGGGGACTTCGAGGGTGGAGTCAGGAGACTTTGGAGTGGAGCCAGGAGCAAGGTTATGACAAGTGTAATTGAACTCCAAAGGGAGTTCTGGCCATCACATTTAAAGAGACCACATACCTTATAAACGCCTTCCCTCCATTGGAAATAATGAAGGACAGGGGCACCTTCTTTTGGGTCCCATAGAATTTGATGCCCTACTCCAATTCTTTGAAACTCGGGGGGCGTTTGCTGCAAATGCTATGCTGCAAATGTGGTGCCTCTATCTCAAAAAACAGCCCCCTCCCAGAGCCCCAGATACCCACGGATCAATTCTCCATTATACCATATGGGAATCAGTCTCCATTGGGAATAATGGAGTGCCCAGCAGACATCCCACTCCCACCCCACTTTCTGATGACCCTGAAGCAGGGGGAAGACCTCTAAACTGGGGGATCCCTTGCCCCCACCTAGGGATTGGCAACCCTATTGGTATCAGACCAAGCTACTGGACTTGAGTCTAGCAGACTCTCTGAAAATATCTTTCTGAATTTTGATTGAGAGGTTCCACCTTTTAAAGCAGTTTTTATATCTCTTTCTGGGCTGATGACAGTTTTACAGCTATCAATTTAGAATGCTGAATGTTGTTCCATTTCATTTTTATGCCCCTGGCTTATTTTTCATGGCTTGTTGCTAATTCTTTTTTAAAAGATTATTTTACCTTAGCAAGCTTTGGGCACAATTTTCAAGAGAGATGGAGTTTACATTTTTGAAAGAAAGAACTAAATGGTGTTCCTCTGTGTTGAACTTGGCAATGTACATTAATTCCCTTTGAACCTTCAGATTGCTGCTGTTTTCTTGGCTTTATAGCCACAGCCCTTTTCAGCCCCGGCCCAGAGAAGAAGAGGAGGAGGAAGAGGAAGAAAAGGAGGAGGAGATTGGATTTATACCCTGTCTGCCACTTGGAGTCTCAGAGTGGTTTACAATCTCCTTCCCTTCCTCTCCCCACAACAAATACCTTGTAAGGTAGGTGGAGCTGAAAGAGCTCTTTCAAGAACCACTCTTGAGAGAACAACTTTAAGAGAACTGTAGCTGGCCCGAGCTCACCCAGAAACTGCATGTGAAGAAGTGGGGAATCAAACCTGGTTCTCCCAGATAAGAGTCCACCACTCTTAACCACTACACCAAAGTGGCTCTGGAATTTTGTGATTCATGGAGATGTGAGAGGGACCAATAGGCTGGTGTCAGGAGGGTGGTTTAAGCTGCCTCCGGGACAGTAGGTGAGCGGACTAAAAAAAACCCATGCACATCTGCCTGCTATCCTGCTCCTGCCCACAACCCATCTCCACCTGGAGCTGGTCCAAAAAGGTACCACGTTGAAAGTGGTACCTAATTACTGGGGCACCTCCAAGGCACCTCCCTGGCCATCTGGACGGCTGGGAAGCACCCAGCAAGTGCCCGCAGAGTGGTGGATGAGGTGCATGAATGCTCTGGATGCCCCCCCCAGGGTGCCTGTGGTCTGTCAAGGCTCCTTTTATTAATGAGCAAAACAGAAAATGACAGCATTTTCCCCATGCCGATCCCATGCTGGTTTGGTGGTAGAGGCACTTCTTGAGTACAGCAAACCTTCCCTCCCCCAATTTTCTTCTGGGCTCATGCATCTCTGTTTCATACATATAGCATGAAAAGTACACTGTAGTGCTCTGGCATTAATGACATACTCCACTGATTGGGGCAGGTCCTATCTACCATAATGTGTCCCCACTTTTTGCTGCTGGAAGTCAAGCAGGCCCACCAATGGGCAGACACACACTGATATATTTCCCAGACAAAAGTGGAAACCAGAGCCTTGTGTTTATCTCTATCCCTCTCTGAATCTATTGAATCATTAAGTAATGATCAACATTTGTTGTTTTTGAGCAACAGTGTAGCAACACACAACACAATTTTTGTAGCAACATTTTCATCTACACATTAAAGCATAAGGGAAATCATACACTAATTTGCATTTGATTAAACATCACACACTGGCCTGATAATGTTTCAATTCATATTGCCTTGTATCCAACACCTATTTTCTGCTGGTGAAAAGTCACTTCCACTAGTGGAGGTGGAACAATTTCTGGTAAGTTTCATCTCCTAATTCAGAACCCCACATTGTACTAATGGTTGTTAGCAGAGTGGGGCTGAGGGCCAAACTCTGGGGGCAGTTTCTTGGAGGGGGGCGGTAAGCTATACTTGGGGGCAGATGCAGGAAATCCTCATTCTAGTCACTCTCTCCACAGTTCTTATTGGATATATGCTGAAAAAGATTGTTGCAGGTAGAAGATAATTGAAGAAGCACTTTGAATATATAACTGGTTCTTTATCTTTCATAGAAATACTTCCTGAGATCAGTTGGAAATATGAGATACAGAGAAGTGGTTGATTCAAAAATATAATTAAATTTAATAGTTTTGTTATTGAGCTAGCTATGGCAGGAAACATATTTTTAAGACCTATGGGTAATGCAATAAATGTAACTATTAAATACAGATAAGCAGCTGATTCATAGACTAGAATCTGTTATGTCTCAATTAAACATTCATTTTCTTCTTATTGTTAGTGGCCCTAAGGAGTCTGGGCACCCATATGTCCTATAAACAGAGTAGGAACTTCTACTTTCAGAAAACCGCCAGCCCCATTCTCTAGCAGTGCAATCCCACAGCTGGGAATGGGAAACACCTCTTTAAGCACATTGCCTTTGATGGACTGAAAATTGAGTAAAGCTGCACTATAACCCATGTAAGCTTTTATTATGATAGCATTTTGTGAATTATCAGGGCTTTTTTGATAGAATATTAATCTATTAATATTAATAATTCATTTATTTATTTATGATTTATATCCCGCCCTTCCCACAAGTGGCTCAGGGCCACACCCTCAATTTCATAATTGCTTTGCACAGGGCTTTCCAGCAGGGACTTATTTGCATATTAGGCCCCACCTCCTGACACCAAGCCAACTGGAACTGCATCCCTGTGCGTTCCTGCTCAAAAAAAGCCCTGTAAATTATCAATTTTAGCCTGCTTTGTGATAGCTTATAAGAGGAAGTCCGATTGTTGTTTCTAGTCAAACCAAGAACAAAGACTTATATAGATTAGCCCAGCAAGCTCTTCTTAAAATGAAACAATCTTTTTAGGCTGCTTTCTGGATTGTGAAACGAGAACCTAACCCACAAAAAAAATTAACAAAGGGCTACTCCCATTCTCCCTGCAACACACACCGCAGGCGCAGCCTTTATAAAAGGTCTTAGAAAATAGTTAAGCTTTGCAGACATAGGCATAGGAATTCAGTCCTTCAGTTCTGCAGTCAGTATATTCATCATCTCATTGTCATCTATTATTCTTAAACCACTTATTAAGGACTATGAACTTTAGCCGGACCGCTTAATAATAATGGATAGGACAGGTAAATGCTAAACTTTGTTTCGTTTCTGCCTGCTGGGTATCCTTGGCAATAGTTTGCTTGCTTCCTTAACTGAGATGCCAGAAGTGGCTTATCTCTGTTCAGGTGGTGTGGTGGGGGGGTGCGTTGAAACATTTTCAGCAGGATTCATCTGAGTAGTTTGTAATTCAGCACCACCTCTGGTGAAGCTTTGATAGAGGCACCATGGCTGACAAGCAGCCCCTTCCAAATTAAGTCTGAAAAGGCTGAGTGGAAATAAAATAGAAAAACAGCTCTAGGTCCTAATGTGTCAGATTCCAGGGAGATTTTTTCCCCCCAGTGTTATCTGAAATGAGAACTGTTAGGAAAAGAGTCTTTGGATTTTTTTTCTCCCAAAGCTAGAACTTCTTTCATCCTGCAGTGGTAACAGTTGCTTTTTCTAAAAATCAAAAGTAGAAATCCTGAAGCCAATTATTTTTAGGACTAACAACATGTGCCATTTATTCATCTAATATGCTGCATTACCATGAACTACTTAGGATATTAAAATTGGCAATGCTTAGATTTACACTATCCTTAGTAGGATAACTTTGTATGGGGAGGGAAGCAAGAGATCTATATTTGAAATTTTTTAGCATCTCATGAATCTATTCATAACACCTTGATAGAATTTACAAAACTAGCTTGGAATCTTTACAACAACTCTGAAAGGAGCACAATTAGTATTATTATATCCAACTTTTAGATGGTAGCTGAGGTTTTCCTGTGGCCCTCTAGTGAGTTCACAGCAGAGGAGAGAGGGAGATTTAACCTGGGACTTCCTGATTTGTAATTCTCAGTGCAATCCTATGCAAACTTACATCAGTCCAAACCCATTCATTCCATGAGCTCAGACTGGAGTAACTGTCCATAGGATTGCACTGGCAGTCACTTAGCTACCATGCTATATTAGCTATGAGGATTTGGGGGAGAAAGCCATGAAGTTAAAGCTGCATGACTGCTAATGCTTGTTAGCTGCCGTGAACCTGTTCACAGGAAGAGAGGGATACAAATAGAAATAAATAAATAAATACTGTCTTAAGTCACAGGAGGATTAGGGTTGAGGTAAGCAAAATACAGACATTTGAAGAACTGAAGTAATGAAATGGTCTAGAAGATTTATAGGCAAGTTTCCACACAATTTAGATGGTATTGAGTTGTAACACTTCTGGGCATGTAACTGAAAGTGAGGTCACATGTTGCTATGATGATCTAGCAATCCTCCCTACTCCAACCCCCCCCCCCTTTAGTAAAACCATAGAGTTTGGGGGTACAGTAAATCATAGAGTTCTTAGAGTGTCAATGGTAACATGTGAAATGATTTCTGGTTATGTTGCGATGCTGTGTGATGCCATGCAATGCCTGGCCCTGGCCTCAAAATTTTTTGGGTGTTGCCAGGCCTTGGCTAACAACCCCATGTGGTATAGCAGTTAAGAGTGCTGGACTAGTAAAGGTAAAAAGGTAATCCCCTGTGCAAGCACTGAGTACTTACTGGCCCATGGAGTGACATCACATCACAACGTTTTCCTGGCAGACGTTTTGTTATGGGGTGGTTTGCCATTGCCTTCCCCAGTCATCTACACTTTATCCCCAGAAAGCTGGGTACTCATTTGACCAACCTTGGAAGGATGGAAGGCTGAGTCAACCTTGAGCCAGCTACACTTGAATGCAGCTTCTGCCAGGATCAAATTCAGGTAATGGGCAGAGCTTGGACTGCACTACTGCAGCTCACCACTCAGTGCCACGGGGCTCCTAGTGCTAGGCTAGTACCTAGAAAAACCATGTGTAAATTCTCACTTTCTATAAAACTCACTGGGTCACTTTAGCCAATCACGCTCTCTTGACCTAATGTACCCTCATAGGGGAAGGAAGAGAACCAAGTATGCCACCCATAGTTCATTGGTAGAGAGATGTGGTAAACATATACTAAATTTAAAAAGTAGCTTACCATTATTACACCCCTCTCCTCCGTGGGCTGTCTGCAAAATCTATCGCTAACGTAAACCACTTTTAGGGAGCAGTTTGAGTAGCATTTTGAAAAAGCATAATTCTCCACATTGCAGAAATCTGATAAATTCGGTGTGAATCATTCTATTCATTTCATGGGGTGATACTGTAATTGCTGACAGAACAAAAAAGGGCTTGTTACTTTTACTAAATTCCACAATGAATTTTCCACAATGAATTTCTGATCAATCTAGGAAAAGAAAATACAAACAGATCTCCATGAGACCAAAGTAAACTGAAGTTATGTGATCACCTGGATGCCAAGCCATATTTCCTCTCACAGCCAATTATGCAATCAATACTACAGCCTGTTGGGAGTAACTGGTATAGTTAATCCAGTATCCTGTCTCAGTTTAGCAGAGTGCTACACACAACAGAAGCTCTTTGTTCTTAGTGTGCTGGCAGAATTACAGTGTTATACAGAGTCACTTGCCAGTTCCAAGACTCCTTTTTTTTTAGGAACTACATTCTAGATAGATAGAGGTAGTCTAATCTAATCTAACTACTTTGTATGGGTTCAGATGCATAAAGGCATCCTGCCTCCATTGTGGAAAAGAAGAGAGCAACATACTCCTTCTGTGTGTGTATGGGGGGTGGGGGGAGGAAGGAAGGAAATTTCCCTGTGTTATTAGTCAACACATCAAAGGGATAGAGGAACAGTTAGAAAACCCAGAGCCTGCCTGTCTATTTATCTAACTCTGATACCCTCCCCCTGGCAGTCTGAGGCTAAGAGACAGCATCAGGTTCTCCTCTTCCAACAGGGCTACGTCCAATAATCAGCAACAGAGGCCATAAGTGTGAATCAATAATGCTGAAAGGTTTAAGCTACAGAGAACCAAACAGTGCAAACTGAATGCTTCCAATCACTGAAAAAGCTAGACAACTGGATGAAAAAAAATGCTTTATGATTTTAAAAAATGCCCAGACTGAGAAATATGATAAACCTGGCAGCCTATCAGCCAGTAGGGAAAGAGGGATCAAGCTTGACCTTCAAATTAATACCATGATAATACCATCATTTTTAAAGGCACTAGTTCCATGATAGAATACAGGTGGTGCAGCCATATATCTTATATTTAAAGGCAAACTCACAGTTTATAAAACACACCACCTGTATTCTATCAAGTGAACATAAGAACATAAGAGAAGCCATGTTGGATCAGGCCAATGGCCCATCCAGTCCAACACTCTGTGTCACACAGTGGCCAATATATTTGTGTGTGTATATACACACACTCACATATACATACATACACACACATATATATACACACATACACACACACACACACACACACACACACACACACACATATATATATATATATATATATATATATATATACATACCGTGGCTAATAGCCACTGATGGACCTCTACTTCATATTTTTATCCAATCCCCTCTTAAAGCTGGCTATGCTTGTAGCCGCCACCACCTCCTGTGGCAGTGAATTCCACATGTTTATCACCCTTTGGGTGAAGAAGTACTTCCTTTTATCCGTTATAACCTGACTGCTCAGCAATTTCATTGAATGCCCATGAATTCTTGTATTGTGAGAAAGGGAGAAAAGTACTTCTTTCTCTACTTTCTCCATCCCATGCATAATCTTGTAAACCTCTATCAGGTCACCCCGCAGTCGACGTTTCTCCAAGCTAAAGAGCCCCAAGCATTTTAACCTTTCTTCATAGGGAAAGTGTTCCAAACCTTTAACCTTTAAGTGGAACTAGAGCCTTTAATAATGTTACTTCCTTTGAACGCCACTTGAAAAGACTGTTGGTAAGACACCTTAGCGTTCCACCATGTTAAAGTTAGGAGATGATGATGATCTTCCATGGTAGTGAGTATAATAGGTTCTGCTCAATTTTGTATGCAATTCTTAAGTATTTTATAGAGTAGATGAACTTGGTAATGAATTTTATTGTAGAAAATTTTGAGGAACTGCATCATTACAAATACTATCAAGATCCTTCTGGAAAGGTCTGTAGCTCATTGGGAGCCAGCATAGCAGAGTGATTGAGAAATTTAAAGAATTTATACCCTTGAGAAAGGACAGACATATGAAATGGACTGTACATGTATAGGAATTATATTCCATAGGGTTACATGTGGATGATTGCATTGTCGCCCTGCTGGGTTACTTGTGGATTTTTTAATTGTTTACTGTTAATATAGTGGATCGTGTTTGTTTTTATATGGGTGATGGGTGAACAAAAAATACACATAGAAAGATTTATATGCTGAATACGTATTTATTGTAGCTGTATACATCTTTGTTTCATGATGATTTTTTTTCATTCTTGCTACATCAGTAATCAGCAACACAGAGGCCATAAGTGTAAGTCAATAATGCTGAAAGGTTTAAGCTACAGAGAACCAAACAGTGCAAACTGAATGCTGCCAATCACCGTGAAAAAGCAAGATAACTGGATGAAAAAAAATGCTTTATGATTTTAAAAAAATGCCCAGACTGAGAAATAAGATAAACCTGGCAGCCTATTAGCCAGCAGGAAAGAGGGATCAGGCCAAGACATCAGGGGCATGGCTCAGTGGTAGAACATCTGCATTTGACATGCAGAAGGTCCCAGGTTCAATCCCTGATGTCTCCAGTTAAAGGACCAGGCAGCAGGTGAATTGCTGCCAGTCTGAGAAGATAATACTGACCTTGATGGACCAATGGTCTGATTCAGTGTAAGGCAGCAGCACCAACCCATTGATGATGCAACATTAAGCCATGTGTGCAAGTCACACACTCTCTCATGTGTGTGTCCTCACCCATCACACCACAGGTGGGCAAGTCAATCCATAGGGCCTCTGTTTGAGAATGGTCCCCATAACTGACTGCTCTATGAAATACCCATATACAGCAGCTTCATATGTACCCAGTAGTATCTGGGTTTAGGGAGATCGGCCAGGGAAAGGGGGGGGCACCTACAGGGGGATTTCATGCCAGCACACCTGGAGGCTCATGTGGTGGCAGCCTTCTCTGCAGTCTAAGAGGGCTGATCTTTGGTCTCTGTTACTGCCTTCAGGGGGGAGAACTTTGGAAGCCATTTGGGATATCGGCCAGGGAGGCCTGGGTTAGTCACGGTGGTACTTGCTTAGAGCCTTTTTCTAGAGCCTGTTGCATTTATCCCCACAACAGGTCTTATTCATAGTTGTTCTATATATCTTCTACTGGCTGTATTTTGAAAGTGCACAACTCCATTAAGAAATAAAGAAGAGGAAAACAGAAATCAACACAAAGAGGAAGAGGGCAGTTCACAGTTTCAGAGAGTGTGAATTAACACTGAAACAGGATTAAAGTAAACAATATTACTGATAGTCAAAAACTAGTTGTACCTGTGATTATGAAAAACTATGTATTTCTTATGCCTCCCTAAATTCCTAACACAAAATGTATTTTATGTACATAAAATATTTTATAATCCACATTCCTCACTGAGAGTTGAGATGGATTAACCCTAGTAACAATGCAATTAAGAACAGCATAATAAATAGGACCAACACAATTAGAAAATAATATTAAACAGACAGTATAATACTTATAATAAAGCTGCTTTTAGAAGACTGGATAACAATGCAGTAAAAATGCATTCTATTACACACAAACAGAGTAATATAGCTGGATCACAAAATTAGAGTAAACAGGGCTTGGATTCAGCAGGAGCTCACAGGAGCACCTCCAGCCAGGGTCTGCATGCAGTGGGGAGTTCTCTCCCTGTTGCACACAGATCCTGGGGCATATGCAAATGAGATATGCTACTGAGCTCCTGCACCTTTTTTTCTATAAAACAACCCTGAGAGTAATATAGATGGTTTACAAAATTTAGAAATAAAAAAGGAAAGCACCATAATATGTACCTTAAATCCCAAATGCATTAATTCAATTAATTACAGTCATGGTAGTGACCTACACAGGTAGATGGATGATTAAATTGGTCCAACCACAAGGAGTTAAGGATCCTACTGGATTCTGGAATGCTCAAGGAGGCCTTTAATATCCCTAAGTGCAGCCCTGTCAAGGCTGAAGTGGGAACCTAAAATAGGGATGGGCACAAACTGGGAAAAGGCTATTTGATTCATGGTTCATGGAGCATCCACAAACCAAACCAAATCCTTGAAATCATCAAGTAAACACAGAAGGGCAGAAAAAGCAGCTTAAAATATCTTGAAGCTACTTAGCATTCATCAGAGAATCTGCAGCCAACGCCTGGAACAAGAAAAAACTCTATAAACCAAACCATAGACAGCCATGGACAAAAACCTGTTCATATGAACTGGTAAGTTTGTGATGCAGTAAAATAGCCCTCCTAGTATGGTAGAGACCCCAAACTCACAGGGGATCTCTAACTGACTCTTTTCTACCTGCCATCCAATTTGGTGAGGATTGGAGTTATGGGTCCTAGTTATGTCTCCCCCTAAAGAAGGTGCTCCCAGGAAAGTGCTTTCTGGGGAAATGAGGTGCAGGATTAGGAGGAGGTTCAGTACTGCACTGCATGTATTCCCAGCATGCTAGAGACACCAAACTCACAGTGCATCTCAGGCTGTCTTTCCTCTACCAGCCCCCCAAGTTTGGTGAGGATTGGGTTTATGGGGTCCAAGTTACACCATCCCAAGAAGGTGCCCCAATACTCTATTGTTTCCAATGGGGGGAACAGGAGAAAAAAAAAAGCAAGGGCAGAAGCCCAGCAGAACAGAAACAGAATCAAAGTCCCTGAGAATCTCTCCCGTAGAAACTGAAGGGAGGGGCATTTTTGCCAACTCAGCAGAACCAGGGTAATGTGCCCTGAGACCACCAAATCCAAACCAGCATGCAGTGACCTATGTAGACATGGAAACTAGCAGCCTAACCTAATCCACACATGAAATCCAACCAGTTTCACCCTACACAATGGATGCTTCCACATTCTCATTTTCTTTACTTGTGTGGCTCTATCGCTTTGGAGTTTCCCCCCCTTTTCCCCGCACATTTTGCTATCTCTATTGGTCAGTTTGGTATTACATTGCTATATGTCTGGCATAAAAATCTGAAATTTAAAACTGCAGGGAGGTTAGCTAGACATACAGCAATGTAGCATCAAATCAACCACTAGAGGAAGAAAAACAATGACAGAAAAGCAATAGTGACACACAAGTCAGGAAAATAAGAATGTGGAAGAGCTCAATGGCAGCCTCTTTTTTGGATGAGATAATGATTTCCTGAAAGCATGTTTATATTCTATGGATATGTTTAGGCACAGAAATGCCCAGTGCATGGCTACATCACTGTATCTAATCAACACATATTTTCAAAAGCTTTTTGAGATGAGCTAGATGCAAGTCCAGTAGCACCTTAGAGACCAACTAGATTTTCAGGATAAAACCTTTTAAGAGTCAAAACTCTCTTTGTCAGAACTGTCCAACGGAGCTTCAGCTCTCAAAAACTTATATCCCTGAAAATCTTGTTGGTCTCTGAGGTGCTACTGGGCTCAGATTGAGTTGTTTTACTGCAGACTAACATGGCTATACCCTCTGAAACTACCTTTTTGAAATAACTTACCCAAATCTTCAAGAATTTGTTTCCTATGAGCAAAGATAACACAGAAAGTTAGATGAAGCATGTGTGAGTCCTGCTTTCAGATACTAAAGACTGAGCAGAAGTTTTGAACTTTTATGATTTATAGATGAGAACACTCAGAGGAGGAAAAACGCAAACATCTGAAAGGGGAGAGGCAGATAGTGGATTTCCGAGTACCTCATTTTTCATTTTCTCCTACTGAAAATACTCAATTTAAGTCATTTTACAATAAACATTATTTTGCCTATAGTCTTCATTCTGGAGCAAAACTAGTTCTGATTGCAAATAACTATACCAAGTCCCTTAGGATCAAATAAAGAAAGGAGAGTTAACTGTCAGGTATGAAAAATGACAAACCATAACATGCTCAAGAATAGATTCAGGTGGATAGCCGCGTTGCTCTAAAGCAGCAGAACAAAGTTTGAGTCCAGCGGCACTTTAAAGATAAAACAAGTTTTATTCAAAGAATGAGCTTTCATGTGAAAGCACACTTCTTTGGTACAATGGAATGGAAATTACCAGTCTGTACATATAGGTAGAGGGTGACCTTAAATAAAACTTGGTTGGTCTTAAAGGTGTCATTGGACCCATGTTCAAGAATGTCTCTGAAAAATGACAATTAGATTCATTTGTATGAGTGTATTCTACACTGCTATCTCTAATGAAATTGACAGCTGCAATTTCATGTAGTTGTCTAGGTAATGCAGTTTGAAAAATGTTTGCTTGCCCTTATGGCTTTTCCTCCTAAATCTTCTGAACCTTTGTTCCTAGGTAAATGAGCAATACTCAAAATATGTAGGTAGTATTTTTAATGGTCCAACATCTGCTGGTCTATGATGTATTTATTACCCAGAAAACAAGAGGGACTTTTTTGCTTCATATGGAAGTAGGTTGCCAATCAAGTTTGGGAAATTCCTGGATATTTCAGGATATAGTCAAGAGACAGAAGAGTATGGATAGAGGAGGACCTCAGTAGATCATACTGGCATAGAATGCATCTTCAAAAACAGTCATATTCTCCAGGGACACTGATGTGTGGAGGTCAGTAGTGATCCTACATGATCTCAAGGCTGTACCTGGAGTCTTACAAGTAGACAAGAGAAAGATTGTTTTCATCTGTTAAATACGGGAAGATATTATTTCCATTATTAGCATAATACAGACAATGTGTAGTTGTGATCACTAAGCTCATACCTAGTGTGAGGAAACAAAAGGCAGGAGATTAAACTAGTGTTCACACAAATATGTATTGGGGATAGGATTTGCTGTCTTATCTCAGAATGTATCTTCCTGTGTCAGATGGGAAGGCAGTTCCGACAACAGCAAATAATTCAAAACTCCTAAGAGACAATGTGGCAATTGAGATCACTTGCTTTTGAACGGAGATTACTAAAAAACCCCATAATAATGGAAAGGCAAACTGATACTGAGAAAAAGCAATCTGTAGACATTAGTTGTCTGTCTTACAGTACACACATGCACACACAAGCATGCCGAGCCACACAATAAGGGGAATACTCAATAAATTAGGAGGCTGACAATTTTAATTTGATCAAAATGGAAGTAATGCACCAATTAAATGGATTGTAATGGAATTACTGAGAGATTACATTCCCCAACTGCTTTGACTCCATCCTAAGTAATGCTTGCCCTTTTCCTGAGGGAAGGAAGGAGATGGCAGAGAAAAAGGGAGGGAAAGGAGAGAGAAGTCTGAGGGGACTGCAGGACAGACAGACCTGTGAGAGCTGAAAGGAGACCTGTGGGCTTCTTTGAACTGAAGCAGAGGATCTGGATTTGTGCTGTGAGACCAAAGTTGCAGGTAAAGGCTTTTTATATTGACTGAGCCATGAGAGCTCTGGGAAGAAGGACCTGAAACTAGGGATGGGCTTGAACTGACTAATGAATTTAAGATTGCCATGAATTTTTGCCAGTTCATGGTTTGCAAAGCGATGTTTGTGAATTGAAAAGCTGCCATGAACTGCCACAAATTTTGATGCTTTTCATGGCAGTTCATGAAGAACAGAAAGCAGGAGCTCCCTGCTGCTCAGCTGTTTGGTTTAAATGCCTCTGAGCCATTTAAACCATTGCTTTCTGCTTGCTGTGGCTTTTCACAGCCAGCAGATAGCTGGGGGTGAAATGGCTGGGAGGCATTTCACCCCCTGCATGGCCAGCAAATAGATGGGGGTGAAGTGGCTGGAAGGTATTTCATCCCTTGCTTTCAGTTAGCCACATTTTTTTTATTTATTTATTACTTTACATTTCTATCCCACTTTTCCTGAAACGGGCTTAGCCATTTCACCCCTTGCCTTTATGTAACCCACAATGGTCCTAATATTTGCTGGGAGAGTGGGCAGATTCAGTCTGTTTTGACAGCAGAATTCCCACCCACAGTTATCAAGAATGTGTAACTGCTGCAACGACAAGTATTTCCGAGAGACACACTTAAACACAAACATCAGAAAGGCAATACAACAGATGCAGTTTAACATTAAGGTAAACTCTTCATATAAATCAAAGCATGGAGATTTTCATCCTTGTCCATTCTGGTCTGGTTGCTATTATTTCATAGCAAGGTTACAGTTGTCTTCAGCATCCATAAAGATGCGCAGGACCGAAAAGACTAAGCACATAAATAATGCATATAGTGTAAGTCCGGGTTAAAGCTCACAGATACTGGAACAGTGGCAGAGATTTCCAGGCTGTACCTGAGAGGCTGCAGCTCTTCTCACTTGGATCCTGAATCCCACAATTACCTGCAGTGATTCAAAGCAGGTCTTGACACAGTAAAATCTCTGCAGGCCTTTCTGCACCCATATGGTGCTGTTGCCTCTTACTGGGCCAAGCTGAACTGCTTGGCTACTGGGAACAACCAATCAACTTTAGGGGAATCTACAAACACTGAACATGCTCCATTAACTAAGTATAGGAGGGGGAAGGGGATTAATTGCTACACCACCTATTGGCAAATGCAGGCATGCCCAATCCCTGTGGGTTGCAACTTGCTAACAACTACAAAACTGCATGAGTTTTTTGCTCATTGTCAAAAGCTGAAGAGTGCAGAAAATTTGGAACCATTTAACCTCCTACTTTCTGTTCTACCTGGCTTTTCGCAGAGAGCAGAAACCAGTTGCTTAAATGGCTTTAAAGGTTTAAAAGCCATTTAAACCTCTTCTGTTTCCTGCCACTTTTCTCACATCCCATTAAAAGCGGGCATGCAGCACTCAAATTTGAACCGCTGAATATAGATTCGATATGGGGCTGATCAGATGATCATCCAAGAATGTGACATGTCCCAATATCATCCTGTTGTTGACCGATCAGACATATTGAATGCTATCACACTCTTTTCTTGGAGCATGCACATAACCGATCACCAATTTTCAAAGAAAGCCAGAGCATTAGTTAGGGTTGCCAAGTCCAATTTATTCTCAGGACTGGATCTACATGTTTTTTGAGGGAGGGCAAAATTAAAAAATGGTGTCCCCTTATGGGGCATTCTGTCTTATGGTCCCTTAGAATACAATGACTCCATACCCAATTTGGCAACCCCTCTCCATCAGCGCATGGGGCAAGCATCCCCATCTGCCCCCGCTAGATCTGCCCCTGCTCAGGATGCAGGCAGAAGGGAATCTAAACCCGGTCTGAAGTCAAAGTTCAGGGAGTCAGTCAGGAGCCAAATCACCGTAGCAAAATTGCAATCCAGAAGCAGAAGTCAGTGTCCAAAGCCAAAGGATCAGGGTGCCAAGGAATTCAAACCGGTCAGGAACTGGAATCAGGAAGGAGCATGGATGCAAGCCAGGGAATCGACTTGTTGCTTCCACGAGGTTGCTAAGTCCCGGGCATGAGTTATATGGGCACCTCAATCGGCTTGCTCTCTGGGTGGCCATAGTTCTCCTAGTAATCAGGGCTAAGAGATCGGAAGCATTGGTGCTCTGCGCGCCTGTGTTCTGCCAGTGTTTGTCAAAGATGACTGCGCATTCTTGAGATGGGAGGGGGAGAGCTTGGAGGATACTGATTGTCAACAGGGAAGAGTGATTGATGGGCCAGCTGTTGGATCTTCCTGGTCTGTTAACACTTCCAGCTCCCCCTCCTCAGGGCTCATGACACAAATCAAGAAATATCTGGGATCATTAGGGGTGGAGCCAGGAAACATTGGGGTAGAGCCAGAAGCAAGGTTGTGACAAGCATAATTGAACTTCAAAGGAAGTTCTGGCCATCACATTTAAAGGGACCTTTCCTCCATTGGAGATAATGGATAGGGGCACCTTCTTTTGGGGCTCATAGAATTGGACCCCCTGGTCCAATCTTTTTGAAACTTGGCGGGTGTTTTGAGGAGAGGTGCTGGATGCTATGCTGTGAATTTGGTGCCTTTTCTTTATAAAAAATGCCCCTCCCAGAACCCCAGATCAAGTTTCCATTATACCCTATGGGAATTGGTCTCCATAGGGAATAATGGAGTGTCCAGTAGATATTTCTCTCTACCCCCACTTTCTGATTACTCTAAAACAGGGGAAGGGCTTCCAAACTGGGGGATCCCCTGCCCCACCTGGGGATTGGCAAACCTAGTAGTGCCTGGGTGAAGTATTAGGGTTGCCAATTCTGAGTTGGGTAATACCTGGAGATTGGGGGGGGAGGGGGTGGACCCCGGGGAGGGAGAGTTTTGGGAAGGGGCAGGATCTCAGTAGGTGATAATGCTGCAGAACTGATCTCTGTAACCTGGAGATACATTCTCATTTTGGGAGGTTTCTAGGCCTCACCTGGAGGTTGCCAACCTTAAGCTGACCTTTTGTGGAGTAACAAAGGTGGAACCACTACCCCAGGTGGCCTAGGGAAAGGTTTCCTTTATTTCCCTCCTCATCTCAATTGAAGCTTCCCGGTTCACCTACCTTATAAAAGTTCTTTCTGGTATTAACTTTGTGTCTCTATAGCTGCTGGCACACACCAGGGTGAATAAAGGAAGTGTCAGCCCTGAAGTGCCTTCTGCATGTGCCTGAAAACATATTTGCACAGCGCACAACCATTCTGTATTGATATTACTTTATTAACATATTTATATCTATATGAATGCTGTTTTTCAGGATGGGGGCTGGCTTAGGAGAGCAGCAAAGGCATTGTCATTAGTAACAAAACACAGGTTCCACCTCTTGCTGTCTCCCCTAATAAATTGATGGATTGGAGTTAAGGGAGCCATTGTTAACAGAAAGAAAAGTAAATGAACCCATTGGTCATTTGGATGCTGGCCCAGCATGAAATTAAAACCGCCAAGGGAGAACTGGCTTTCTTTTTCATTGAAATGATGAAAATGTTAGGATACAAGAAGCCGCTCTTCTGACAGTGGCCTTATTTTTTTTTAATCAGACCCAACAGAAGGCTCAATTTCTAAATAGAGAATTGCCAGAGTTCACCTGTGCATGAAAGTCAGATCACATACTTTCAACCATGTTTTCAGGCACATACAACCATTGATTGGGCTTCAGGGAAAGGTATTCTGCAGGTGCTCAGACACCCACTAATTTCAGATCTAATATAATGTTCATGGGCAGCGTCACTCAATCTTCGTGATGCACGCTTCTTTTCAGAACTTAATCTGGAGGTCAGACTTACATGCCAAAATGGTCTGTAAGAGTAAGAAATATCCATCCTCAGAGGAGACCATCCATTTCTTAAATTATTAGCAATGTTGAAGAGGATAGTAACTAATCAAAATTTGTTCTGAATCAATAAAAGAAGCAGGAGCAAGAGAAGTAAGACAGGGAATTAGAAGTAAGACAGGGAATAAGAGTGGCATGCACCTTGACCAGCTGGAATGGTCAACTTTTCCTCAAAAGAGAATTGCAGTGGTAGATTTCTGTGTACTGTGTTATCACCAATCATTGCAATGGGGAATGTTTTATTGACTCCTACATAAGCACTAAACAACACTGCTTTGTCTTCCTTGTTCATCAGCACTATCATAATCTATTATTCATCAATAGAAGTCATGCACAATTTAAAAGAACAGAAGAGCAAACATCTTAAAAAGAAGCTATCAGCACAACTGTCAGGCCAGCAGTTCTCCACATTTGCTCAACAACAGGTTTGTTTGATGACAAATCTTCACATTTGCAGTTAGGAGTGTGCAAGAAAATTTTGGGGGGCTGAATTAGGATTTGGGTATCAGTATTGCACTGGTAGCCGCAGTAGATCTAGATGAGGACGATGGTGTCTACATCTGCTATCGCACCGATGGCAGCCTGTTCAACCTGAGGCGACTAAAGGCACACTCCAAGACAATGGAAAAACTCATCCGAGAGCTACTGTTTGCTGATGATGCTGCACTCGTCTCCCACTCGGTATCAGCTCTGCAGCATATGACGTCCTGCTTTGCAGAGGCTGCCAAGCTATTCGGCCTAGAAGTTAGTCTGAAGAAGACAGAAGTTCTCCACCAGCCTGCACCCCAGGAAGATTATCACCCTCCCTGCATCACTGTGGGTGAATCAGTTCTGAAGACAGTCCAGCAGTTCAGCTACCTGGGGTGCATCATCTCCTCAGATGCCAAGATTGACAAGGAGATTGACAACAGGCTGGCAAAGGCAAACCGTGCATTTGGCCGACTGCACAAAAGAGTGTGGAGCAACAAGCATCTGAAAAAAGGCACAAAGATCAATGTTTACAAAGCGGTTGTGATGACAACCCTCATCTACGGCTCCGAATCGTGGGTTTTATACCGTCATCACCTGCGAGTCCTTGAGCGCTTTCATCAGCGCTGCCTTCGCACCATCCTCAACATCCACTGGAGTGACTTTGTGACCAACACTGAAGTCCTCAAGCGGGCAGAGGTTACCAGCATCAAGGCACTGCTGTTGAAGACGCAGCTGCGCTGGGCAGGGCATATTTCTAGGATGGAAAACCACCGCCTTCCCAAGATTGCCCTGTATGGCGAACTATCCACCGGCCATCGAAATAGAGGGGCACCAAAGAAGAGGTACAAGGACTCCTTGAAGAAATCCCTTAGCACCTGTCACATCAACCATCACCAGTGGTCTGACCTAGCCTCAGATCGCAAAGCATGGAGGCACACCATCCACCAGGCTGTCTCTTCCTTTGAGAACGCACGCATAGCTGGTCTTGAGGACAAAAGGAGATTGAGGAAGAATCGCACTGCTACAGGACCAACCCTAAATCAGACTTTTCCCTGCAGCCGCTGTGGCCGGACCTGCCTGTCCCACATTGGTCTTGTCAGCCACCAGCGAGCCTGCAGCAAACGTGGACCATTGCACCCTTCTTAAATCTTCGTTCGCGAAGCCAAGCCGAGAGAGAGAGAGAGAGAGAGAGAGAGAGAGAGAGAGATTGCACTGGTATTCATGTTAATACTCAGGTAACCCAAATATATTCAGTTCCATTATACTCTATGGAGACTGCCATCCCCATGGAGTATAATGGAGAAGGGATTTTAAAGTTTAAAACCCTGCTGAATTGACTTGCACTGCCATTGGGGCACAACTTGGTGACTCAACACAGCAAACATTTAAAGTTTAAATCCCTGCTCAGTCAAATCTTGCTGCCCTTTGCAAAGACATCGCTGAGTGAACTCAGAAGGTTCACCCTTCTGGGTTAACACATAGCTTGGCTTGCCAAATGCATTTTAAAAGACCATCCCTTTAAATGTGTCAGGCTTCTCCAACCCAATGGTATAAACCACAAGCCAGGAGAAGCTGAACCGAGGATCTGGCGTGTGCGGGGAGGTCTCTCTCTCCCTGTAGCACACAAACTCAGCTTGGAGAGCTACTTCTGTGGGGTGGATTAAACTACCCTGCAGGAGAAGCTGGCCCCAGGATCTGTGTGTGCCGGGAGGGTTCTCCTTCTCTCCCTGCACAAACCTGGCTTGAAAAGCTTCTTCTGCATGGTGGTTTAAAGTTAAAATTTATAAATTTTGAAATAATTCCCTAATGGTGGTGGCCAAATGGAGCACTTCCATTGGCTGATGGGTGCACTGAACAAACCGTTAGCCCATCATGTGTCAATCACCACCTCTGGGTTCCCATTGGCTGACTCCCCTGTCCCCCACTTACTGTAGGCCCAGTAACACTAAACAAACCACCAAAACAGTCTTACCTCAGAGACAGACATATCCCCTATGCTTCACTGTGTCCTCTCCATCAACCGGCCTCAGAAAGGGGCTGCTGATCTACTGCAGCCTCACAAAGTGTTTCCTCAGAGGCCATGGCAATCCTGTCAATCCCTCCCTCCCTCCCTCCGTCCTTCCTTCCCTCAGCTTCACCCCAGGACCAACAAGGATTGGGCCACTGGGGAAGCTGCTAGCCAGAGTCTGTTGCTAGACAGCCAGTATACACACACAGGGAGTATATACCATATGTATACACAGCATATAATACACACACACACATATATATACATACATACAGATTATCTATCTATCTATCTATCTATCTATCTATCTATCTATCTATCTATCTATCTATCTATCTATCTATCTATCTATCTATCTATCTATCTAGCTATCTATCTATCTATCTATCTATCTATCTATCTATCTATCTATCTATCATCTATCTATCTATCTATCACCATAAATTCCACCCTCCACAGTTATTTTCTCCAGGGGGAGAGAGATCTGTTGTCTGGAGTTCAGTTGTGATCCCAGGAGATTTTCATGCTCCACCTGGAGGTTGGCTACCCTAGGCCTGGCAGCACCCTCTGGGTGACTTGGTGCCAACTGAATGGCATGTCATAAGTAGACCTGGTTGCTTGCTCCTGTTCAGCAGCAGCCTCCCCATGACAGCCAGTGTGACTTAGCAGTTGCCAACTCCAGGTTGGAAAATTCCTGGAGATTTGAAGGGTGGAGCTTGAAGAGGGTGGATTTGTGGAGGGGTGGGACCTCAGACAAGTAGAATGCCATAAGGCTCCTCCCTCCAAACCAGCAACTTCCTCCTGGGGAATCATAGTAGCCAATCTCCAGGTAAGGGCTGGAGATCATTCAGAATTACAAGTACTCTCCAAATGGCAGAAATCAGTTCCCCTGAAGGAAATGGCTGCTTTGCAGGGTAGACTTTGTGTCATTATACCCTGTTTTGGTCCCCAATATATGGAAAAAGACTGCACTTTTCCAAGGTAGAGGCTGCAGGGAGATGGGAGGAAATGGAAAGCTGAAATTTGATCAGTTTCCCTACAGTAAATGGCTGCCTTGAGGTGCCTATATTTTACACCATAACATAACCAGGCCAAAAAAAAAAGGATCATGCCACAAGCTCACACTGATGCTAAACATCACAAGGTGGAACATGACAGGAAACAGCTGCAACAATGCACTGCAAGCAAAAGGAATGCTGAGCTTCAGCATCTGTGTGACCATTGTCATGCCCCCCATAATTATTCTCCTGACTGGCATGACATAAGTAGGCCTGGCTGCTTGCTCCTGTTCAGCAGCAGCCCCCCTGTGACAGCCGGGAGATGGTGGGCTTGATGAGGGGTGGGACCTCAGAAGGTACAATACCATAGACTCCACCCTACAAACCAGTCATTTCCTCCTGAAGAACCACTGTTGGCAATCTCCAGGTGAGGGCTAGAGATCACTCAGAATTACAGCTGCTCTCCAGTTGGCAGAGATCAACTCCTCTTGAGGTGAGGAGGGTGGGGAGTGAATGCCTTCACTTGGGTAGGCGTGAAGACAGCAAGGGTGGGGAGGCACTCTTTCTAGAGCCCATTGTATTTTTCTCCACAATAGGCCTTATTTCTAGTATTTTAATAATGTGCTATCATTGAACCCATTATAACATGTTAATTGTAAAATTGTTTGCATTTAAACAAAAACAAATTCCTGAAAATGTTGTATATGTATACAGCATAAGAGGGTTTTTTTGTAAAGTGCTCCAAAAATTCCTGTTATTTTTCACTGGAAAAAATGAAAATATCCTCAGAAGTTTTCATGCTGTTTCATGCTCAGAAGTTTTCATGCTGTCCAGTAGCATTCAACTCACTGGAGAGGGGGAAAAAACTACCCTGGGGGAAAAACAAATCTAAAAATGTTTTCTTTGAACTCTTCTAGGCTTTCATATCTGTACCCGCCTTCTGTTGCTATTGTTTGCCTGTGTGCAAAGATTTTTTCTTTCATTTTATGTTCCCTCAATAATCCCTGCTCGGTGTTTTAATTGTTGTTTTTATATTTGTGTGTGTTTTAGGAGGGAAGGTGGTATGGCATAGTACAATATCATCAGATCTCAGAATCCAGTAAGGTACTTGGAAGAGAGACCACTAAGGAAAACTCTGCTGTGGAAGGCAATAAAAAAGATGTGCTTCTCACCATAAATTAGTTGTGATTGATTTATGATTACCATAAATCAACTGTGACTAGATGTCACTCTACATACACACATGTGTATTTTAGCTTTGGCTTTAATTGTTTTAGTGATGTATTGTTGTTGATGTAAATGGTTTTTAACATGTGCTTTTATTATGTAAGTTTTAATTGATTAGCCACCTTGGTGGCTAGGGCTGCCAACTTCCAGATGGTGGTTAGAGATCTCCTTGGATCATGGCTGATCTCCAGGTCAGTTCAGCTGGAGAAAATGGCCTCTTTAGAGAGTGACATGTGTGGCATTATAACCCACTAAAGTCCCTCTCATTCCCAAACCCCACCCTCCTCAGGCTCCAACCCAAAATATCCAGGTATTTCCCAGTCCATAGCTGACAATCCCATTGGTGGCCCATATGAGGACAGAAAGGTGGGGTGCCTCCAGTGCTGCTTGTAATCACTTTCTTATCCTTCCTTTAAAGCTACTGCTTCAGTTTCCTAGGCTGGGAAAACAGCAGTATCAACACCTTTGCCCGTCTTCCTCTCCTTCTCCTCCTTCATCTGTCTCAGAGCTGTCACAATCTCCTTTACCTTCCACCTCTGAGCTAATTTGTTCTATTGCCAAGCTGCTGTTAACATCCACCTGAAATCATCTATCCATTAGAGCTACTCTTGTCCTATGGAATGCAGAAAATTACTCTTTGACTTCTTCTTCTCCCCGCTGTCTTTTGTATTTATAAACATATAAAACCCCAATTCCTTCTGTTGTTTCTTTCAGGAGTCCCCTGGCCAATTTCATTGCTCTCATCACAACCCTTTCAAATTTGTCTACATTGTTCTTAAAATGTGGCATCTAGAACTCAACACATTACTGCAGATGAAATCTAAGTAGGGAGAGAAAGAATGGAACTTTTACTTCTTCTGACTTTAAAATATAATACTGTGTGACTACCCTGACCTTGTTTTAAAAAGATTTTCAGTAGCAGTTTGGTGATCCTCTCCGTATCACCCATCCATTACGAGCATGCAAGAGACTGTATTATTTGTCTTTGCACAAAGACTGATGGCAAAAGGTGAAAACTTGCTGAATTACACATTTCTTGATCATATTGATAAGTGGGGGTCCTTCCTTGGAGGATGAACAGGCTCAGCAATGGCTTCTCAGAGCTAAATCTTGCAAAGCATCTGAGAATGTTTTATTTTAAATGATAACTGTCACCAAACATTACAGATTTTATAGTGTTCTGCGCTTTCAGTTTGAAACACAGTGCTCTTTTCTGAGATTGTGTATGTGATTATTTAAAGCTGCATGGCAGTATAAAGTGCTTGTTGTGTGTCATCAGCATGAAACTCATATTCTTGTGAAAGGTCTTGTAAAGGCAGCTGTAACACCTAAAGCTATGTGAAATATAAGCACTAACCAAAATGATTTTTCTCTGCTTGAAAAACTGCTTAGAACAGAGTCTAAGGTGAGAAATATGGGGAAGACTCAGATGCACAAATGCCTATGGTGGCAGAAAGTGCTGTCAAGTCACAGCTGATTTATAGTGACTACCATAGGGTTTTCAAGGCAAGAAATGGTTTTGCTGTTGCCTTCTTCTGCATCATGACCCTGGATTTCCTTAGTGGTCTCTCATCCAAATACTAACCAGGGCCAACCCTGCTTAAGCTTCCAAGATCTGACAAGATTGGGCTAACCTGGGCTTTAGATTTTCAAAACTGTAACTTGGGACTTTTTAGCCACTGTATTATTCATAGCAGACCTCACAAAGAACAATAAGGAAGTCCAACACTGAAGAGCCTGAATGATCCATTATAAGAACTGCAAACTAAGTATGGCAAGGCAGCCAGCAGGTTGCTATGAAAGCATTTTTATGTACGATATCACAACTCTCTTGTTATTTATAAGAAAATCTGGTCTATTATTGGAGAAAAGAGGATGGGATGGGGAGAGGAGAGGAGAGGAGAGGAGAGGAGAGGAGAAAGTGAAACTAAAGCATTTGCAATGCAAATGAGCACTCTAAGAATTTACAGATACTTTACAAACCAGTTGAAGCAAGAGCTGTATTAAACATCACCTATGAAAATATTGCTAGTTTGAATCCCATTTTTAAAGAAAAAGACAAGGGAATATATGCCCTTCTGCTTTGACAGAACATACACAGTTTATAAAAGAACTAAAAGAACTATATAAATAAAAAAGAAACATAGCTGGGCCTCTGCTGCAGAGAAACGGGCATTTTGCTGGTGATAACTTTTTTTTGTTTCTAAAGTGCTATGTTAGTGCTTCTGTGCTGAGTGAAACCTCTAAAGAATAAACACACTCACTCATCAGTATTCATTAGGATCTATGCAGATAGGAAAAATATTTCATAAACAGATATAAGTACCATCATTGTATCATTAATCACAGATTGTATTACAAAAGGATAAGACAAAATATTATGTTATCCTGTGGAAGAAGACAATTCCTAATGGGATGCTATTTTTTTTAACTAGTGCATGTTTTGTTCAAGTTAACAGAAGAATATTCCTGATGAATCTTTCCAGATATGTAGATGACTTGCTAGGAAATGGGTGTACTTGTCTGTCTATCTACTACTAATGAAAATATTTCATGAATCTGATTAAGTGGGCTCTGACTCATGAAACTTTTTGTTACAATGAAAGTGTTAAGTCTGTGAGGATCCACAGTGATTAAAATTTATCACTTCTTGTGCTCAAGATTGTTCTGAATGGCAAAAAATCTTTTCCATAAAAATTAATCATCCTAAGTAGCGGCATAGTAAGAAGGACATGAATATGGTGTCTATCATTGCTTTGAGTGTTTTCTGGGGGAGTGGTCAGTGGTATCCTCCCTGGTGCATGCCTAAAGGGCCTAATAGAGGTGTTATCACCACAGTGTTGGTGACCTGTTCTGTTTGCTGCTACCTCTTTTGGTTGATTGAAATCTTGGCTCAGCTCAGTCCTCTGTTTGGACCCTAGCTAAACCATGAAGTGATCTTGTATCTTAATCTTCACTGACGATGACAATATCCACTTCTACAGTGGGCTATGAATTTGTAACACTCCAATGATCCAGTGTTGCCTTCACTGTACACTGAATCATCCAAGACTACTTTAATGCCTTATTACTTCATGTTACGAAAAAGGGAGAGAAATGCTTAAGACATTCCCTAAGTTTTTTACACTGCTGAAAGTAACTGTCAAATACCATGTACCACTTCAGTATACTTTTGTACATCATTATGGAATGTCCCATCTCTTTCATTTCCTGCATGAGAGCAATGGGAATGGAACACTGTCTCACTCCAATTGTTGTTTGCTTTCCAATTTTGTGGCTTTCTGTTTTATCCCAATATATATATATACATGGTTAATTATAAGATATTGTAGTTCAAATCTGGAATATTTTTTGTTGCCTTCTTAACCACCCTAGAGATGAATGAAGGATCCCTACCTACTACCCTATGGGTAGGACAGACAGAAGCAGTTCAGGACAGATGACGTTCAGGACAGAGCTCCTGTTCTTTTAAGAGCAGAGTACTGCATAGCTTTTCTTGCTCCTGTATCACAAACTTAGCATTTTCATATGTAATGCTAAGAAACACATTTGTGCATCTCTCTCATTTCTTCTCACTTCTTTGCAGAAAAAAACAAAACAAGGAGACCTACAGATCCTTTAAATTTATTGTGGCATCAGTTTCCACGCATTCAGATTTGGTGGGCTTTAGTCTGTGCAAGTTTATCCCACAACAAATCTGTTATTTGAGGTGCCACAAGACTGTCTTTTGGCTTTCTCTCTCTCTCTCTTTTTTTTTTTTGCGCGCATTTCGCACATATAAATGTGGGAGAGAATTTGGATGAAAAATAGAATGCACTTCACAGCCGATTCCTGAGTCAGGAAGTATTTTAAAGAAAAACAGTTGCGCTTCCACCCACCCTTTATTTTCCTCTGCATATGTAAAAAACCCCCAAAACCCAAGGAGTGAGCTATATACATGAAAGCAAATCCAAAGGAGCTGCCTCTGCTGAAACTGTTACTCGTTCAGCAGCTACATTTGAGTACCCTGCCCAGAGAACAGGGAAGAAGTTATAGTTACTTGCGGGGCTGGGGGGGGGGGGCAAGGAATTGCCTTCTTATCTGCTACCCCCTTGGAATAAAGAGATTTTGGTTAAACGGGATAGTTCCATCTGGAAGGAGAGACAAGAGAGTGACCCGTTTGGAGCGCAATTCACTGTTTCCCCCTGGCGGGCTTGTGTTCTCTGGCTCGGCTGGCTCGGGATGGCGAAGTTACCCCAGCGAAACCAGGGAAGAAAAAGCAACAGATCCTGAGGCGGGCTACCTCCGCACCTCCCCGTCCCCGCCTCACTCGGAGCCCTTCGGGCCAGCAGGCGGCAAAGGCAGGAGAAAAGGAAGGGGGGGGGGGAGGAAGGGAAGAGGCTGCCCGGCTACCGCAAGCCTCGACGGAGAAGTGGAGCTCGCCAGCGCCGGGGCGAGCGTCACTTCGAGATGGTTGGGGAGGAGCCTGCGGTGGGAGACTAGAGGCGGTGAAAGCGCCAGTCCACACACAGTCGGGCAGGGGCTGCCGTGGCGACCGCTGCCTGCCTGGGCGCTGCTTGGCTCGTCAGGGAAGAAAGGGGCGAAAGGCGAGCGAAGCCTCGGAGAAGCCCGAGGTTTGGCAGTGCCACTGTCTGTCTCTCCCTCTGCCTCTTTCGTTGCCTCCTTATCAGGGGCAGCTGGCGTCCCCTGGGAGAGAAGGAGTCCTCGTTGGCGCGCTTTCCTGCCTCTCAGGCGGCGGGAAGTTTTCTTTTGCCTCGGGAGGGTCCCAGCCAGCTGTCTCCCTGGACTTGAGGGACTTCCGCTTGGAGCTCGGCTTCTTAAATAGAGAGGAAGGGTCGACTTGGCTTCTTTGAGGGGAGGCTGCTTTGGGCTTGGAAAGTGGTTTCTTTCCAAGGACTAGGGAAAGGCTGGGGAAGGGTGAGTGGGCAGGCTGGGGCTTGGGTGACTTGGCTTCGTCTGCCCTCTTCCCCAGTTGGGCTGGGGGGGGCTGCCCAGAGCATGGACCCCGAAGCAGCCTTCTCCACCCTCTCCATGAACCAGTCGGAAGGCTTGGGATCCATGGCCTCCTGGCTCTCCAGGGAGCGCCCCCTGGAGGAGGAAGAGGAGGCCACCAACTTCCTCTCAGATATTGGCATGGAGAACTTCATCACCTTGATTGTCTTTGGCCTCATTTTCACCTTGGGGGTGCTGGGCAACTCGCTGGTCATCACGGTGCTGGCCAGGAGTAAGCCCGGCAAGCCCCGCAGCACCACCAACATATTCATCCTCAACCTGAGCATTGCTGACTTGACCTACTTGCTCTTCTGCATCCCTTTCCAGTCGACCGTGTACATATTGCCCAGCTGGGTGTTGGGCACCTTTATCTGCAAGTTTATCCATTACTTCTTCACAGTCTCTATGTTGGTCAGCATTTTCACCCTATCTGCTATGTCTGTGGACCGCTATGTGGCCATTGTGCACTCCCGACGTTCTTCATCCCTGCGGGTGTCCCGTAATGCGCTGCTTGGTGTTGGGGTCATCTGGTTGCTGTCCATTGCCATGGCCTCCCCTGTGGCTCACTACCAGCGCATCTTGCATCAGGAAACCGTGAACCAGACCTTCTGCTGGGAAATATGGCCCAGTCAAGAGCAGAAGAAAGTTTATGTGGTCTGCACCTTTGTCTTTGGATACCTACTGCCTCTGCTGCTGATCTCATTCTGTTATGCCAAGGTGGGTGCGTGGATAACAAGCTATATAGAAAGTACCTGTGTATAAGAGAGAGTCACACCATCTTGTGTGGCAAATGGTATAACTCCAATGAAATGTAGAGTAATGGGGCATATGTGGGTTATATCTTCCTTATGGAGAGCTGTCAGGGAATGTGTGAGTGATAGACTATGTGTGTGAAGTATGGAAACAAGCATGTGCTGTGACAGATGAGCAGTTAATGTTAATTGTAAAAGACTATGGTGAGTAAAGGCATAATCTACACTTTTAATGTTAAATTCCATTCAGTGCAAAGCAAAATGTGTATATGTGGAAAAAATAAAAGTGTGGCTCTGAGAAGCTGTTTCCCAAATGTGCACTATGTGCAAATGAAATATGTGTGTATGTGCATACATGTATGTGTAGAAATAGAAGAGGTGCATAGGGCAGATCTTCACGGGCAAAGGTACAGTAATTTTTTTGTGCAAGCTCAGGAATAGAATAATAAATGAATAGTGGATCAGTGGGAAAGTCACCAGGATCTATAGCAGGAATGGCCAAACTTGCTTAATGTAGGAGCTACATAGAATAAACGTCAAATGTTTGAGACCCGCAAAACATGAATGTCAGATGTTTGAGAGCCATAAAACAGGAAGGAAGGCAAATAGATTGGGGGGGGGGGGTGAGGGAGAGGTGAAAAGAAAGCAACTTAAACTTTAAATGCATTCTCAAAGCTGCTGGCTTGGTGAAGTGATTTAAAGAGTGAAATGTTTTCTCCAAGCTGACCAGTGGGTTGGTGGGGGCTTCAAGAGCCACACAATATGTGTGAAAGAGCCACAGTTGGCCACTCTGATCTATAGGTTTTGTGTGTGTGTGTACATACATGTTCACACAAGGGGAGTTTACCGAAATACATAAATAGTTAAAAATTATGGCAGAAAATAATAAATAAAAATGAAATTAAAAATGACATGATTTTAAATCTGCACTACAAATAAAATGGTAAAGTTACATTTCAAAAGGCTTTTATCGGATATGCAACAGGCTAGTATATCATTATATACAGGCAATTTTATGTAAAGGTTTAGCAGAAAACTATGTATATATACTAATTTCTGCAAGAACTAAAGTACAGATAGGTATTTATGTTATAAATAAATATGTTTATTTGTGAGGAGTTGAAGGGACAGAGACATTACAGAGCGAAAACTCACCACTCCAGTTCGTTTCTGATCAAAGGACCACTCTGTGTATTGCATTAATTTGTATCTTTGAATGAACAGTAATGTGGATGCCTTGTCAACAAAATTGGCTTCATATATACTGGCCAGTCACTTTAATCTATATGTAGCTGAAGTGTCATTGAAATATGTAAGGATTTGAAGTAAGATCCTTAATTATGATAGTTGCATGACTAGAAGTATTATTTAGTATGTTATAACTAGGATATATTCCCAGACCAGTACTAAGACACATGTTGTTCAAAATGCAGTCTTAAGTGTTCCAAAAATTCATTTGGAGCTGCCCTATTACATCATGGGTGTTTGCATGTTCTGCTTCTTATCCTTTGGTTAGAACATTCTATCCTGATCCAGTCACGGGTTGCTTTGTATGAAGTAAGTGTCTGCTGCTTCATGTTAAGATCTCTCACATGTGTATGACAGTGTGAATTACCTGTTGGGGAAAAGGCAGAAGAACATACCTGAAAACTATCCCCCATCCCTTCAGGTGCCAGTTATACTGACCATATCAAAAGAAAAGAATGGTCTGTGATCAGAAGTCTTATACCTATTGATGGATTGTGAAAAAGTAATGGAACTCAGCATTATTAAAATCATTGGGATAGGGATTAAAATCATTGGGATGTGGAGTGAACTCTGGGAAAGAAACAAAGATTCCAGCTGGGAAATGTGTTCCTAACACTGCATCCCAATATTGGTGAAACTCTGCTATTGACTTCAGTAGTTCAGGACAATATCTCCAACAGCTATTAGGTTATCATTAAAAAAAAAACAACCACTTGACTGTTTGATTGAAATAGCAAGGATCAATAGAAATGATCAGAGTTGAAGGGACAGAGCCATTTCAGAGCCAAAACTCACTACCCCAGTCCATTTCTAATCAAAGGAGCACTCTACGTATTGCATTAATTTATATCCTTGAATGAACAGTAATTTAGATGCCTCGTCAACAAAATTGGCTTCATATACACTGGACAGTCACTTTAATCTATCCGTAGCTGAAGTGTCATTGAAATATGTAAGTCTATATCATAAAACTGGTTCTTTAAGTTAAACAAACTTTCATTTTGCCATTAGCTCACGTTTCAGGATTCACTAGCCGTGTTAAGCAGAAAACCTTGCTGACAGGTGTGTCAATTATGTTTTTCAAAATGCCTCTCAATCACTTATGATTTTACATACAAATTTACATCGATATCATTTAGTTTCTGCAACAGAAAAAAACTGCATTTGCAATAACAAAATAATTAAAATTTATTAATCCCTGTGAGTAGCACAGAATACAGAAGTCTCAAGAGGCTAAATGGTGTGTATGTGTGGGGGGCAGGAATGTCATCAAGTCACAGCCTACTTATTGCAACCCTGTAGGATTTTCAAGGTGAGAAACAAACAGGTAATTTGCCATTGTCTGCTTCTGTCTAGCAACCGTGGACTTCTTTGGTGGTCTGCCACCCAAGTATTAACCAGGGTTGATCCTACTTAGCTTCTGAGATCTGACAAGATCAGGCTACTTTGGGCCATACATGTCAAGACATGCACAAATACTGGGCACTAATTCTTACTGTATGTGGGAGGGAAGAGATTTAAGTATATATTGGCATAATGGTAGCAGAGCAGTAGAGATACTCCTTTATTGTTTTCAGACAACTTTGGAACTGACTGTAACATTACGGTATCACCACTGATGTATTCTAGTGTAATGGTTAATATTCTTATTCTAAAATCTAACTGCTGACACAAGAATTAGGCTATAAGTACAGTTCCTATTGAAGAACCTTGCAAATCAGTCTAGAAAGAAGAAGAAGAAGATATTGGATTTCTATCCCGCCCTCCACTCCGAAGAGTCTCAGAGCGGCTCACAATCTCCTTTACCTTCCTCCCCCACAACAGACACCCTGTGAGGTGGGTGGGGCTGGAGAGGGCTCTCACAGCAGCTGCCCTTTCAAGGACAACCTCTGCCAGAGCTATGGCTGACCCAAGGCCATGCTAGCAGGTGCAAGTGGAGGAGTGGGGAATCAAACCCGGTTCTCCCAGATAAGAGTCCGCACACTTAACCACTACACCAAAGAGTCTCCCCCCCCCCCAAAAAAAAATGTCGTTAGCTTTACTGTCCTCCACTAGGACTATTTTAGCCTTTTTTGATCTAACTGGAAAAAGACAAGCCTTTGTAAAGCTTTCATGCCTGGTTGTCTGGAATAATTCTGACTTGGACAGGTTATGAAACAAGTCAATATTAACCATTTTAGTATTAACCATTTGTTTGTTTAGGCCACAAGGCCCTTGAAAGATACTTACTTACATCATAAAATGTCAGTAAATATAAGCAATCATTTAATATTAAGGCAATCCATTCTATGAGAGCCAGTGTGGTGTAGTGGCCAAGAGTGCCAGACTAGTATCTGAGAGATCTGGGTTCAAATCTCCATTTATGCCATGGAAGCGCACTGCGTAACCTTTGGCCAGTTATACACGCTCAGTCTAACCTACCTCAGAGCGTTGCTGTGAGGATAAAATGGAAGAGAGGAAAATGATGTAAACTGCTTTGGAATCTCATTGGGGAGAAAGAAGGAATATAATTAAATATATAAATAAATATGTGGAATTCTGCCATTTGTGTACTGCTAGAAAATCAAATTAAACTACCCTTACAATATTGTTCCTATCAGGACTGGTTAGCAAGGATTTAATTTTCTATTATCCCTATGAGAAACTTCTTTCTTTCTTTATGTTTTACCTCCTTACAGATAGACCAGCTCAATAAATAATAGGAAAAATCTTCAATTATATACACATTGCAGATACAGTTCTGCTGGTTATACAGAATGTTTCTAAACTATTCATCCAAGATAACTGATTGCATCCTCTGAATCCACAAAATGATCAAAACTCTCTAATGAGGGAACTACCAGGGAACGTGGTGACCTGAAAAGGAGCACTTTGAAAGGCTATAGTACTGCCTTGGTGTGGGGCAAGCACCTGGGAAGGAGGGATTTATTTCTCTATTCTTACCTCTCCCCAACAGGGAGACCCAACTTACAGGTGAATCCATGGGGGGAGGGGTGGGGCAGGAGCTTGATCTATCAGGTTTGCACAGTGGTTCTAAGGACAGCAAAGACAAGGAGACCTTTCTGCCAATAAAAACAGCTGATTCGTATTCCTGTTTCTCATATTCTTTTTATCAATTCAAAATCGGCAATCTTTGCAATATTTTGGACTCCTGCAACTGTGATCATAATTGGAAGGATTGACAGACTACCAGCAGCATTTGAAGATGGCATTCAAAAAATAGTGGTAAGAATGCTTTCAAAATATTATGATCTCTGGCAAGCAAGGTTTCTGATAAGCTTTGATCATTAATTACAGAGATTCCAGGTTAAGGAATGTACTTGACTGAACCCCACTTGGCTGGTTTCCATGGAAATTTCAGCTTCCATAATTAGTGTAAAAATACTAACTGAAGTTCTCCTTTCTTCTACTTTTTTTGTGGAATATATAAGCAGTTCTTTTCTTTTTTTTCATTCTCCTATTTTTGATGAAGGATGTTTATTTGAAGGACTTCTTTGAAATCCTTCAGAATAAAAAGCAACAAGAAGACATCAGATTAATTTATAATATTTTCTTTTTCTGAAGACTTTAGATGAATCAGCGTAATGGGAAACAAAACAAAAAATGCTGGTTTACCTTCATTGTTTCTTTTCCCTTCCCCTGCTCCTTCCCTCTTGTTTATTACCATCAAAGCGAAAAAGAGAAAAAACAACAGTATATGAAACAGATGAAGACCGGAGAATTGAAAAACTGATGGAAAAATTACCATGAACACTTGTGCACCAAATGCAACAATTAGAAAGAAAAAACTGAAAAGATCATTCAAGATTCAGATGAAAGATTCTTAAAGAATATTTAGAGTATTTAGAGAAACATTCAAGAATCTGTGAAATGCATGGTTCTGCCTTGTACTCGGGAGACCTCAGCCTTGACCATCACCACTGCAGCTGGTAACAGGCTATGTTCTCCACTAGGAAGAAGTGTTGACCATCCACAGCAATCATCAGTGATGAGACAAGTTACTTCTTGGGCCCTCAATGTAGCCTCTTTTGACTTCTTAGAGGATGGCCCACCTTGATGTCCCATCTATGACCTCCTGCTCTCCCTCCACTTCTCCCTTCTGAGAGGGAGTGGGCCTCTTCTTCATTGCACTGACTGCCACTCTTTTCTCCAGTGGTAATATAGTTGTGTGCACCTTTTGCTGCTGCCTGTGGAGGAATTAGAAGGACAAAGTTGGGGCAAGTGTTCGTACTCAGGAGGGGTGGGAGACTGGGACCCCAAAAAAGTAATCCACTTACTGATTGTCTGACTGACACCCCCAACTTGGAGAGATTGTAGAGGAGCTAGTTCTAACATCCACTGTGGAAGCAACTCTAGAGGCACAAATGTTACTTAGGGACATACTTGAAAAATAGTTCTCATGTATTATTATTTCAGTGTATGAACATATGTCAACACATCAATCCATAATCACTTGGCTGGGCAAGAAACTGTATAGTCTTTATTATGCAAGACATTTTGCATCACTAAACAATTTAAATGAAAAACTCTGATTTCTACTGGTCTGGTGGGGCTGGGAAGCTCACCAACTGTCATTGGGTAATCTGCCTTTCTGTCCTTCTAGATCTGCCTTTAGAGAATTGTGTGTGTTTCCAGTGTAGAGAATACTATTCCACTGTATTCCAGCCCATTAGGGGGCTGCCTGTGAGAACTGTGGGCACTGGGCAGGCTTCTGTTGCATGCCTAGTGGGGCTGCCTGCCTAGTGTTATGGGGTAACTTTGGGGAACCCCCTCTAGAAGTCTTTTTTCATGTCTGTTTTTCTGTCACTGAATCACTTAAAATAGAAAACTCTGATTTCCAATGGACTGGTGGAGCTGGATTGCCTGCTAAGCTGTTGTTGTGGTGTAATTTTGGGGAGCTCCTGTCAGAAATCTTGTCATGTCTGCCTTTCTGTCCTTCTGAACCTGGCTTTGAAGAATTGTGGGTGGCCCAGCCATCCTGACAGGTGTTTCTTTTCCTCTGCAGAGTAGAAGCATTCACTGCAGGTTGTGTCAGCTCTTGGGGGGAGGGCTGTGAGAGTTGTGAGTACTGGGCATGCTTCCCTTGCTTATCTGGTAGGGTTGGGGTGCCTTTAACTTTGGAGAGGCGCTGTCAGAAGTCTCTTGTCATTTCTGCCTTTCAGTTGTGTTACTTAAAATGGAAAACTCTGATTTCACTGGTCTGGGGGGTTGGGGGCTCACTAAGCTGTCATTGTGGGGTAACTTTGGGGAGCCCCTGTTAGAAGTTCTTTGTCATACCTGCCTTTCTGTCCGTCCATATCTGGCTTTGGAGACTTGGTGGGGCTGTGAGTGTAAGGGGGGGGGATGTTGCTGCAAGTTTAGGTCAATTGCAATAGGAAAGAGAACAAGGAAATACATATCCTTTTGTAATTTACCTAAACTTGCAGCAACATCAATTAGCAGGCAACTTTAATTACCTTTTATGGCTATCCAGACCAAATGGCCTTCTAATTTGTCACACTATTCCACCATGTGATCCCAGCTTTGTATCAGTTTGCCCTCTTAACCCACCAACAACATCTATTTCAGCCCACTATACCTTATTCCCTCATCTGAAGAAGTGTGCTTTTAGCACACGAAAGCTTACGTTCTGAATAAAACTTTGTTGGTCTTAAAAGTGCAACTTGATTCCTGCTTTGTTACCTTAAACTTATGCTAGTCCCTTCAAGAATTAAAATTGTACATTTCCTTGCTCCCTCAAATATTTCAATTAATTGAAATCAGTCCTAAGGAAACCTGGGAGTAAACTCCACTGAATAGATTTCAGTAGGATTCTGAGTAGACCTGATTTAGAATTGCATGGTTAACTTTTTATTTATATTAGTTTCTTAATATCAAACATTTTACTTGTTTTATTAACATAAAAATATTTAGAAAAATAAAGTTTAGTGGTTTAACATTTTAATTTAATCAAAGAAGTATATATTCACACAACTGAGCATTTCTTTTTTGTGCTAGTGGCACACTGTCCTACTCTGAATTCTGGTATATTGAATTGAAATTTCACTACTGAGCAGGGGTAGTTTTGTAGAAAAATTGGTGGTGGAGCTCATCCAGGGATTGTTATGCAGCTGCACCTACTTTTAAATGAACAAGGAGCTGGAACTCTCAGAAGGAAGAGGTGGAACTCTCAGAAAGTTTCAGGAGCTGCGCTCCTCTGAGCTCCCACTGAATCCGAGGCCTGCTACTGAGTGAAACTTTGCATGTATGAGGGCTGGGTAAAATTCAGTACTTAACTTCCTTAAATGCAAATTCCATGGCAACCATTTGATGGAGATTCATAATACCATTTCTCAAAATTCAAAAAGTCTACAGCAATCTCAAAATTCAAAAATCTACAGCAAACAAAAAGTCTAGGCAATCTTACCATCCTTACAAAGAAAACAAAACAGAATAATTGAAAATAGGGCATTTGCTCCTCTCATAATATTTATATCCATGTTTCCAAATGAAGAATCACAATGTGTATACTTAGCAGCACCCAGAACAACAACTGTATTATTGTAATCTTTCCCATTCAGCTATGTCATGATGACCCCAGATTTTTGTACTGTTGCAGGGAATAATTTTAGTCTCAATTACTTTATGGATAGAAAGATGTCTTTTTAACCTGTGTTATGTTTCTAGAGGTTGAGAATTTCAGGCTTCAGTCAAAGGTATGTTCCAGTGATGGCATTCCAGCAGTGAATACCCAGTTAACAATGACCTGACCTGCTTTGATTTTTATATAATAGAACTACAGCATTTCTGTCTCTCTGCTTGACCCACTGTAACAGGGACAGGCTAGAGAGAGAACCTACTTACTGGTGGCCAGGAGGTCCTCTTTATGAAGAAAGCTTTTACGCACAGCTGGAAGCAAAAGGTTACACAGGTCAGTGGCTTTGAGAAGCCAGCTCAGCAAAGGAAAAGCAGAACCCCAAGTGGAGCTGGTGAAGGCTAACAACCTTGGGAGCCAGCAGCCATTCACAGCAGCTGGGAATAGACGGGGCAGTGGGTCAGCCAGCCTCTGGGGGTGCTTGTTAAGGCAATGGGTAAAAGCAATAGCAAGAAGCTTGCTGGGGAGGATGGCAGATGGAGTAGTGAGGGGAACTTTTGAGCCATGAGTCATGTCAACTACTTCCTTGTACTGTATGCTTGAAGGACTGAATAAATGTATGAAAGAACTGACTAGGGAGACCTGCATGTGCATTGGGGAATGGGATCAAGATTCTAGATCCTTATCCAGCTGGATATGGGCTGCAGTCCTACAGATCACCCAGGAGCAGTACCTCTAAACTGTAGAGTCTTGTGAGCAAAAAATTACAGTTTCTGAGCTACTGGCATTAAAGTTGTGAGCTACTGCATAAATTAGCTTGCTCTGGGGCCATTTTTCCTGAGCTGAGACAAAAATGTGTGTGCCGGAGGCAAAAAAAAACCCTGACCAAGCTCACACTAACTCAGCTTAGAGGGAACATTGCCCAGGAGACCCCAGTAGTGCTGTACCCACACTCTACATCCAAATCCTGCTCTGAGCTTCAAAACCATATTTCATTGATAGCACCCAAGTTAGGAGGTGCGAACATCAGGAGGTTTCACCTTAAGAGGTTTCCCAGTCCACTTTTCATTAATCATGTTCATGGATATCCATTTGTTGAATATAATTCTGTAAAGTCAGCATACTGAGATATTGATCAAGTCCAACAAAACTGAATTACACTATTTCCATTGAAGTCAAATGAGACTTATTTCAGTCCCAGTTAACTTATCCCATTGGTACCAAATACATTTAAGCATTACTCAGTTTTGTTGGAACTGAGGCACTGTCAAACAATTATGATAGATTCACTGTGACAAATACTTAAATATTTATGTCTACTACAGTTCAGTCCATTGACTTTGTTTTCAACTATGACAATTTAGTAGAAACATGTTATTAATTTATGCTTAGTCTTATCTCTAAAAAATAGCACAACAGGGTTGCCTCTAGTGTACAAACAGCCAGACTCTGCAAATGCTGATTTATATCCTTGATGGTTTATATTTCAAAACATCTAGAAAAGCAAAGTTTCAGTTGCTGTTCCTAAGCTAAGCATTGCTCTTGTGCTATAGGAATGTATCACAATAGAGTAAGTTCATTCTTATGAGAAAGATAATTATAGGTTTTTTTCCAAAGATCACCATATATAAACAGAGGGTACTTTGCATATATAGTCACCAATTTTCCCTAGGCTGTAGCCCCCTCCTCCCCATTCCAGTACTGTTTTGCATGCTACCCTAAAAAATCTACTGACTTCTCAAGCTGCTTGGGGTGGGAGGGGAGAAGCCTGGAAAAGCAATTGATAACCACATGAGAAAGCATTGTCTATAATAGCATAACTATAACAAAAATAATGGCATAGTATTGAGTCAAATTGAATGACACATTCTATTGCAGCTAATGTATACCCTGATATTGCTATTACAGTACCTTGAAATTTATAAATAAATTTTATGCCACAGATAGTGCTTCATAGGGCAATGGGTTCATATGCTTTTAATTATTTTGTAATTGATATTGAGTAGCTTTATCGATGCATAAGTTTAATATGACATATCCTATAACGTAATGCAAGTATATCCAATGAAACGGGTGGAAGAGCCTATGAGAAAAATACTGTTTTTACCAGACAGCATAATCACATGTCTGAAAGTGCCTTTAGAGGACAACAGCAACACCAAATGTCTAAGATATAATCTTGTTTTAATCATTGGTCCAGAAATCCAAAGAGCTGCTGAAAGAAGCAATCAGAGAAAACAAATATGGATAATAATTTCTGCATTTTTTCTCTATTGTCTATAATGTAAAGTATCTTTACTATAATCTTAGTAAAACTGTGGCACCCTGACATACTCCAACTACTTTTCCCTCTCTGAGAGTTTTAAAAGTTCATGGAAACACAAGTTAAATAAGGTTCTCCCCTTTTTTTTGCTCTCAGGACAGGAGGACATCTTAGCATCTATAAATGCATAAATTTGTGATTCTTTGATACAAGAATGTATTGTTTCCACAACTGAATGCTTTAAAACATTAACATCCTTCTTGAGAACAAAAAGTGAAAGGACAGTAAGTTAGGATGACTAGAAAAGTAATTTGGATAATGCTAGTCAATCTAGAGGGGCTGCTTTAAAATTGTTTCTTAATTTTCTCTGCTGTCTGTAATTCAATGCCGCATTATTTCCATCTTAGTAATATAGTTGGATAGATTTATGCCTCCTGCCATTTAAGATAAATCAGTTTCTTTACTTATTTTGAACTGCTGAAAATACTGATGTATTAGTAATCATGTTTATTGACTGCAAAACTTTCCCACATGTTGGTCTCATAAAATTGAACATTTGGTTCATTTTTTCAGCACCAGGATTCAGTTCTGGGTCTGATATAGCAGTTGTAAAAACAGTGTGCCGGCACATGTTAATCGCTTTAACCTAGGGTTGCCCACCTCCAGGAATTATAGTTTATCTCCAGACTATAGAAGTCAGTTCCTCTGAAGAGAATGACAGCTTTGGTGGGTGAACTGTATGACTTGATACCCCACGGAAGTCTATCCCCTCCCCAAATCTCACCCTCCCCAGGCTTAATCCATGAATTTCACAATGTGGAGTTAGCGACCCTACTTCAACCCCCTCCAAGTAATCAGAGCTAACTGGGGAGCAAGACCAGTGTGCATAGACTCTTGGTGTGGGATGAAGCCTTGAGTTCACTGGCTACATTTATTTATTAATTAAAACATTTATATGTTGCCTTTTCTCTTGGTTCAAGGTGGCTTATGATAATAAAACACCCCCAGCTAAAACTGAAGATAAAATAACAACCCCCAAATCCCTCCTCTTCCCCCCCTAAAAGATGTCTGCTGTTCAAACTCCCTTAAATGACCTACAAATAGACATGCATTGCAGTTCCTTTTAAAGATCTCCATTGCACAGAGCTGGATCCACAATGGAAAATGACTGGGCTCTGGTTGATGCAAGACAGGCTACCTTAGATGGTCGGTTAACCAACAGATGGCTGCTTGATGACTGTAATTGGTCAGACATATGGAAAGAGAGCATCCTTCAGATATGTGAGTTCTAAATCATAAAGGTCTTTAAAGGTCATACCCATTGGCATTTTTTGAGCAGGAATGCACAGGAACGCAGTTCTGGCTGGCTTGGCATCAAGGGTGTGGCCTAATATGCAAATGAGTTCCTGCTGGGCTTTTTCTACAAAATGGATAACATATGTTCCTGGCTGCTAGTGTCTGACAGCAGTCAGGCTGCCACATTCTGGACTAGTTGTAGCCCCACATAGAGTATCTTGCAGTAATCCAACCATGAGGGTACAGAAGCATGGGTCAGTGTGACCAGATCAGTCGAATCTAGGCAATAAGGTTGGTGAATCAGATCTTTCTTTCTTTCTTTCTTTCTTTCTTTCTTTCTTTCTTTCTTTCTTTCTTTCTTTCTTTCTTTCTTTCTTTCTTTCTTTCTTTCTTTCTTTCTTTCTTTCTTTCTTTCTTTCTTTCTTTCCCCAAAGCAGTTTGTAAAATGGAATTATATAATCTGCATATACCCAAAATTACAGACAATCTCACTCAGTGGCCTCATATATACATACATACATACAGGGCTTTTTTTTGTAGTAAGAACTCCTTTGCATATTAGACCACACACTCCTGATGTAGCCAATCCTTACAAGGCTGTTAGTGCGGGGTCTACTGTAAATTCCCGGAGGATTGGCTACATCAGGGGTGTGTGGCCTAATATGCAAATGAGCTCCTGCTACAAAAAAGCCCTGCATCCATCCATCCATCATCTATCTATCTATCTATCTATCTATCTATCTATCTATCTATCTATCTATCTATCTATCTATCTATCATCTATCTATCTATCTATCTATCTATCTATCATCTATCTATCTATCTATCTATCTATCTATCTATCTATCTATCTATCTATCTATCTATCTATCTATCTATCTATCTATCTATCTATCTATCTATCTATCTATCATCTCTTTCTCTCTGTCCATCCATCCGTCCATCCACATATACATATGTGTGTGTAAAATAGAATTATATAAATTGGCATTTGCTTGTCACTAAGAAGCATAAATTCTTAGTTTTAAGGGAAACAATACTTATAATTGTGCTACCTTGTAATTATTGTATTTTAGTTTTTTAAAACTTTGTTTTTACCAGCCTTGAATTGCAGTTGTATCAGAAGAAAATGGATCATACAAATGGGTCATATAAAATAATATAATATGCCCAATCAAATCAACATGGTGAGTGAAAGAGATGTATCACTGAAGGGTCTACAAGTTTGAAACATGTCTTGCCACTCCAAGAATCCACACAGAGGGCTCAATCATTTTCCTATTGATTTTTTCTAATAATTTTCCTGTTTTTAACTTAAAGGTAGCTATTTCAAGATATATGTTGGAGATTTCTTTGCTTCAATGTGTTTCCTTAGAAACGTAACTTTCCACCCACACATGTAAGGGAAAGTGGTATGTTTAGCAGAATCTGTACTAACCATGTGTTAAATATGTTATCTTCAAGCAAATCAATGAGCTGTGAAAATGTTTTTACAAGGCTCAAAATGAAAGGTATAATTAATCTTTTCAGGTCCTCAATCATCTGCATAAAAAGCTGAGAAACATGTCAAAGAAGTCAGAAGCATCCAAGAAAAAGGTAAATACTTTTCTAAGTTAGTAATTATTTTAAATATATAGCATGTGGAGGAATTTGTCATAGAATTTTTGTTGTTATTCAAGCTTGCATACATTTGCAGATTCCTGAATTCATTCTGGAAATCAAAGTTTGATTTTACAGACAAATTCACTGGTCTCCTAAGTCCCCCACCCACCCATTCTAACTTGCATTTTAATGAACTGATTCTATATCCATACATCAATGGGAACTGAAGGGTATGAAAAAAACTAAAGTTAGACTTCAAAGTGTAAGTATGTGTGAGTGGTAATAGGACCAACCTAACAAGTGCTCATCAGTTTACACTAATTGAATATGCCATATATGAGGTTCTTAAGTGAACTCCTTTGAAATAGGTGGAGGTTGTTCTGCAGTTAGTACCTGTTAGGTTTATCTGACTGCCCCTTCCTTCCTTCCTTCCTTCCTTCCTTCCTTCCTTCCTTCCTTCCTTCCTTCCTTCCTTCCTATGCACATGAAGTGTTTTGAGATCCAATTTTGGAGTGAAAAGCAAAATAAAAACAATCTGCATTCATAAGGCCAAGAAATTTGCTTTATTAAATAAAATGAAACTGGAGATTCTCAGGAAGCTGAACCCACCATCCACTATCACATTTGGGAGGCATACAGAGAGAGAAGGTGGGTTAAGAGACCTGACTTCAGCCCCCCTCCCATACAAACAGAGCTGTGAAAGGCACACATCTGTTCACCAGAAACTAGTGAGCATAATTTGAATTGAATCATGTGCTTCTTTGCTCACTAAGAACAAATTTCCCATCCTGCTTTAACTTCAGATCATCCAGGATTCCCTTCAACCAAATTTGAAACCGTGATTTCTTGTTGGTCTTAACAGCATCCCTTATGGATATCATCACACTTTTTGCATGGAAGAAGTTAACTTTATAGTAAACTAGAAAGCAGCGTTACTTTCGTCACTTTAAAAATACTTTCAACAGATCAGCCTCCACAAAATGCATAACTTGCTATAATGGATTGGAAGGATGGGCAGTAGCTGAAGTAGGATTTAAAATGCAATTAGATAAATGTATAGAAATGTCCAGGAATGGCTATTGACCAAGATGGCTCAGTGGAATCATTGTGTTTCTCTGGGTTTTATTTTGTTAATTTCAGCTGTTATTTGCATATTCATAACCTGGTTTGCTGCATCATTAGGCACCTTGAGTCCAGGGAGATAAGGCAGGACAGAAAATTGTATATAAACAAAACGTTCAGAGACAGTATACATCGAAAGAGCAGGTGAGGTTTTGGCCTGCAAACCTTGCTTATGGACTTTATGTAAGGCACCTATAATCAGAAACATAATTTCAGACTAAAGGAAGTGCTGGTCTGATCCAGAAGAGCCATTCTTGCGTTGTAAAGACCCTTATGATTAAAGGGGCAGCTGATATTTGAAAAGCCTTTAAAATACAAATATTAAATTATTTTTTAAGTGGGAGCCTCCACATCAGAATACTTCTTTCTCACACACAGAGGGTAGAATGCTCATTTCAGTCTCAGTAGAGGTATTGCTCCGCACCTCTTTCACACTTCTCTTTCAAGAACACAGTGTCAAAGACTCAGGTGTGCATGATTTGCAAACCAAGAAACATGCTTCTATCTCCAGGCTCCCATTTGGGGAGAAAGGCAGGGCATAAATGAAGTACATAAATCAAGTATTATTTTAAATGCAAATGAATGCAAAGGTTGTGAACTAAAATGCATTCAAGTGATCAGCCTACCAACTAGCCGTTTTGCACATTTTTCCTTTGCCTCCAGCGCAGTGGGAACGTAAACATGGTTATACCTCTTCCCTCTTCCTTTGTCTGCAGTGGGTTGGGGGCAGAGCACCAATGATTCTTCCCCACATGGATGAGTGCTAGTTTAAGAAATCCTTGTACCCAGGACTGTTTCACTGTTGGGAAAACAAGAGAATTGTCATGTTCCCTTCCCCTTTGCTTACTTGGGAGCATCAAAGCTTACATGCCACAGTGGCTGTTTTATTCAGCTGCTTCCAATCCTGCCCTTCTTCCCCAGTGCCTTCTTTGTCTGACAGCCTCGACATTTAAATGACCAGTATTTTCCCCCCATTCTTCTCAGTCAGTGAAAATATTTACTGTCTGGGCCAATACCAAATACCTGCCAACTCATAAGCTTTGCAATTTTGAATAAACAAGAGTTGATATACAGGAAATATAATTTGTTTTAGTTAAGAGTCAAAGAAAAAGCTGCTAATTGTTCTAAGCATAGGGTTGTGAATAGGGTTGACACCTCCAGGTTGGGAAATGACTGGAGATTTTGGGAGTGTAGTCTGAGGAGGGAGGGGTGTGGCCATAATGTCATAGACTCCACTTTCCAAAGTGGCCATTTTCCCCAGGAGACTTGATCACTGTCACCTGGAGATGTGTTGTAATAGCAGGAGATCTCCAGCCACCACTTGGAGGTTGGCAACCCTAGTTGTGACCCTCCATGTGGTGACTGGAGATTTCCTGGGATTACAAATGATTTCCAAGCAACAAAGATAAGTTTCCCTGGAGAAAATGGCTGCATTGGAAGGTGAAGTCTATGATACTATACCCCATTGAAGTCTCTCTCCTCCTGAAACCATGACCTTTTCAGGCCTCCAGGTATTTCCCAACCCAGAACTGGCAGAACTAACTCAGAACATCAAAAGGGCCTACTGGGTTAGACCAATGGTCCATCTAGTTCAGCATCTTGTTTCACATGGTGGTCTACCAGAAGACAAACAGGGTATAGGATATGAGGCCCACTTAGAGTTGCCAGGCCTGTGTTGGAAAATACCTGGAGACTTTGGGGGTGAATCTGGAAGAGGGCAAGGTTTGGGGAGGGGAGGGGCCTCAGCATGGTACAATGCCATAGAGGTCACCCTTCAAAGCAGTCATTTTCTCCAGGAGAGCTGATCTCTGCGAGCGAGAGATCAGTTGTAAAAGCAGGTCCCATCTGGAGGCTGGCAACCCTAGGCCCACCTCATGAAAAGGTGATACATCAAAAGTTGGATCCCCCCCCCCACTTGAAGATAATTTTATGATTTTCACAGACTTTCAGGCTCAGGTTAGTGGTGTATCACATGAAATTATTAAACATCTTTTCCTGCATTTCCCCCTTGATTCCTCTAGCTTCTACGCAGTTTGCTGTTTACTTCTCCCTGTGGTTTGCCTTTTGTGGGGAGACAGGTAGGGGAAAAGGGTGTATGAATGTGCAATGCTTAAGTGTACTTTAGTAATATGTATTGGTAATGAATTCTAAGCCTACATTGTATAACATTGTGATGCTTTCCTCTTTTTTTGGTCCTAGACAGCACAGACAGTCCTGGTGGTGGTGGTTGTTTTTGGAATATCCTGGCTGCCACATCATATCGTACACCTCTGGGTTGAATTTGGAGTTTTCCCACTAACTCAAGCTTCATTTCTCTTCAGAGTGGCAGCTCATTGCCTGGCTTATAGTAATTCTTCTGTAAATCCTATTATATATGCATTTCTCTCAGAGAATTTTCGGAAGGCCTATAAGCAAGTGTTCAAATGCCAGATAGGTAACAAAGTACCTCTGAATGAAGTTAAAGAGAGTAAGAGCAATATTGACACACCACCATCTACCAATTGTACACATGTGTGAGCAGCAAAAATAAATGTCTTTATCTCTCCTTTTGGTTTTTCATGTAAATAGACTTGTAAAAAAGCACAAGAGCTCCCACAACTGAGAAAGTATTTTAAGGTTCATGTTGAGAAATTATATTTATTGAAATTTTGTTTGCAATAACAGATGGTGAAAAGGCATATGTTCAATATGAAAAAACAAACAACCTTGGTTCCTAATATTCTTCTCCTGGTATAATTTCAAAGACCTCTTTTTTTGTTTTTGGAAGTATTATGCCAGGTAGCTATATAAGTCTTCTGTGTAATTGAATATACAAAATGAAATCTTTACACCATTATTTGTGAGAATGTGTTTTATATAATTTTGCAAAGAAAAGGGATTTTAAAATATCATAGACGCATCAGTGGTAATTTAAACAAATCCTGCAATGCTATGATCAATATAAAGCAATTGTTCTGATTTAAAGATTCTCCAGAAGTAAAGATGTCATATTGTGCCTGTAGTATATGTTAAGTTATACTGCCATACAAGCTGTGTAAGAGTCACTATTCTGCTTTATGTGTATGGAAATTAGCATGGGATGCTGCTGTATGTGGGTGAATGAAAGAGTTGAAATGGTCTGTGCAGTTCTGTTTCTAAATGTGCAAAGTGATGAACATGGAAATAGGCAGAATACTGTATGAAGCTAGGCTGAATATTATTGGGATATTTGGTTAATATAGCAGAGTTTTGTCCAGTCATAAAAGCATGATACTGAGTGCCGGAAATCAATCTCTCAAGAAGTATATTGCAAAAAAAGAGGTAAACTTGCATGTATTCAGGTAGATCCAGTTCCATTCAGGTTGCAGTAAAAAGAAGAGAAAGAAGCCTAATCTAAAATCACAAATGGCCAGCTTGTCTGGCATCATGTGTGTGCAACCTGAATATGAACTAGAACTACCTGAATACATGCAAGTTTACCTTTTTTGCAATATACTTCTTGCAAGTTTTATTCACTGTACTCAGCATCATGCTTCTATGACTCGGCAAAGCTGCTATATTAATCACATATTCTAATATTACACCCCCAAATATGTGCCTCAATGTTTGTGCATCAATCTCATACACTTTAATTATTCACATGATGCAGAGAATGTCAGGTTCTTGAGCTGCATATATTTTCTTATTTTGTACATAAAAAGCTTTGTTGTTGTTACCCATTCTTTGATATATGCAGTTGAAATGGTGTAGTGTTGTTATTTTATGTAAAAAATGAAATAAGTTTAAATAAAAATTGGCATGGGTTACCAAGTTTTACAGTGTTAGCAGTAAAAGATACAGCTGGAATGATTTTTCACACTTTTACAAATCGATCATGGCACAACCACAAAACAAAAAGAAATGCGAACAAACAACTGAAGGATTTGGTTGAATTGAACAATTATGGAAGGAATGGAGGTACAAACTGAGCTGGGTAGAATTTGTAGATATTCTGTTAATCTCTTCCTCAGACACAAACATACACAAAGAATTCTACTGCCAGCTTTTGTTTATTAGCTTCTACAAAAGAGTAATATAGCCACCCATTAATTTTACCCATTGACTGATTATGGCAATTTTGAGGAGATTCAAGACTGTCTACATATATTTCAAATAAGAGAATCTAAAAGAACTTTAAAAGGATTTTAAGGTCAGAAAGTTCTAATAGTTTCTTTTATTGAAAATGTGTCTACTGTATGTATTGCCATCACTAAGCTTATCCACTGAGCTGTACTGGATAAATGAAAGTCACTCTGAGATTTGTCATAGTTGTGTATCAGGCTTTTCATGTATGTATGGAAAGGTACTTTCTACTTTTCCAAGGTAAGAGACATTACAGAGGCATTGCTATCCGCATTGGGACATCTCGAAGGGGAGAGCTTGGAAGGCATCTGGCATTGTTCTAATACTTGCGTTGTTCAGGAAGAGAGCCCAGTTTAGGCCCAGTCCATTCTCAGTGGACAGACTTTACATTCAAAGCAGTTTGCAATATTTGCATAATCCATTTTTGTATACATATATTTATAAAGTATGCTTGTGTAGTCATGTTTATATTATGTTTATATCATTACATCATCTTCAGAATGCTAAAAAAAAACAATGTTCTGAGTTTTCAGTTTACCTTATACCACTGAGGTGCAGTCCAATGAGCTCTGCTGCTAGGCAACAGTCCACTGATTTCAGTCTGGTTTCTGTAGGATACCCGGTGCCCCCTGTTTGAAATGGAACTTTGCTGTACCCTCTTTAGGGTCTGAAAATATCTGTATATGCACTGGCCTACACAAAAACAGATGCACAATCATTTTATTTAATGAAATGAAGTTACTGAGCTTGTACCAATGATAAGTTGATATGAAATAAAACAAGTGTTAACCATTATTTAAGAGTTTCACATGAACACCCCTGTTCACAAGTAGAAAGGTAAAAATTAATCACATACTTGTAGGGTTGCCAGGATCTCCCTGGCCACCAGTGGGGGATGAGGGACAGAGTTGCCAGATCTAGAGTGGGAAACTTTGGGAAATTTGAATGGGAGTAGAGCCTGGGTAGGACAGGTACCTCAATGGAGTCTGAATCTACATTCTACACCATAGAGTTCACCCTCTGGAGGAGCTATTTTCCCCAGGGGAATTGATCTCTGTAAGTTTTGAGATGAGCTATAATTCCAGGGGATCCTCAGGTTCTACCTGGAAACTGGCATCCTTACATATTTGCCTGTAAGTAGGGCTTTTGTTGTAGCAGGAGCTCCTTTGCATATTAGGCTACACCTCCCTGATGTAGCCAATCCTCCAAGAACTTACAGGGCTCTTAGTACAGGGCCCACTGTAAGCTCTTGGAGGATTGGCTACATCAGGGGTGTATTGCCTAATATGCAAAGAAGTTCCTGCTACAAAAAAAGCTCTGCCTGTAAGTACTGAAAGCACTAAGCAACACATTAGCTTAATGTATCATAATATCACCTATGCTATTACATTGCTTGATTCAGGAAGCAGAAACCCCAGGGTATGAGACAGAAGCAGGACTGGTCAGCATTATTATTGTATTTAAGCAAAAAAAAAAAAATCAGAATCAGCACCACTATGCATGTACAGCTGTTTCCTCCACTGATATTAAAAGGGGGTCCAGCTATTACCTTCAGTTCCTTTATAGGCCTCTGGCCATTCAAGCCATGTGTGTGCACTGGTAAACATATTGAGCTCACATGCACAGAAACCAGCCATTAAAAAATGTGGAAATAGTGGCCTGTCTATCACTGTATTCATTGTATGTCAAGTGATTATCATTCACTTGCCTTTGAATCCGGATGCGCAGAACTATCTTGAGATGCTCAAGCACTCTCCATTTCAACTCTCATCCTTCTCACCAGTTGCCAGTGAATTGTCTGGAGGTATCTGAAGAAATTAAGATCTGTCTGTTTCACCCAGTTACACTGCTTTCTCTCGTACTATGGAAGGCATTGTGCTGGTTGACAAATTCCACAAACTCCTTGCAAAAGTCACCATCTGTTTTTGGCCAAAAAGTGGAAATTCCTGCTATTATACATTATTCAATATTTAATTATATAACACATTAATATTCTGTTGTACATTATTTTTTGCAAATATGCAATATGCCTGATGTCATGATACAATCTGCTCAAATCTGCTCAAAGTGGGCTGAGGGGAATAGGTAAACTTCTGCTGGTATTAGTAAACAGAGAGAGACACACTGTTACTAGGGGTGTACATTTGGTTCAGCCGAACTGAATAGACCGCTGAATACCCCCTGATTCAGAAGTATACAGTGTCATATACTTCCAAATCCAATTAGAAGCCATTATCCCTGTATACTTTTGAAACAATATTCAGAAGTATACGGAACTCAATGTAAAAGGCGGGAAAGGAGCTTCTGCAGCCTCGAGGAAGCTGCTTGCCTCCTTTCCTGCCTTTGGAAGCCTTTCCCTGCCTCTCCTATAGTCTCCCTGGGATCAGAAAGGGAGCGGGAGGGGGAGAGGCGCCCCAGCAACCAATCCAAAGCATGCATTTGTTTTGCAGGGCTGTTGTGTAGCTGATGGCTGGGCTAATCCCCCAGCCATCAGCAACATTATTGTTCTTTTGTTTGCTTGGGTATCCAAGTAAACACTGTTCTCTGGCCAATCACAGAGCTGTGGTATTTTTTGAAACTGCTCTGTGTAGGGCCAGAGAACCTTTTTAAGGAGGCTGCCTGGCTGGACTCCATTCCATTGCTGCTGTGTTGGTGTTGGTGTGTGAGAGAGATTGTGGTGTGCTGGCCCTTGGCCTCAGCTGCTGTTGCTGTCTCTCAACCTTGCCTGACCTGTCCAGAGAAGACATCTAAGGTAAGACATTCTTGGGATTCTTGTTTTTATTTTAGTTAGGAGAAAAGTAAAAGGACTTTTTAAGACTCAGAGTCCCTTTACTTATCCAGATTTGGGTGGGTAGCTTATTTGGGTTTAGGGGATTCTGCTGGGGGTGGGGGCCTGGTGTGGGGTGGCTGCCTATATCTAACTTTAGTGAGTGGACTTTTAAAAGTGCAGTGACCTTTTACTTTTCCTGATTTGGGTGGTTTGGATTTCTTGGGGTTAGGGTGAAGGGTTTTTTTTGGGGGGGGGGGTTGGTTGGTTAAGTTCCTGTATTGTTAAAAGTCAAGTTTTTTATTATTTTAAAATGATTCTGTGTTTGATTTGTTGCTGCTGTGTTCTTTTTCTCTTCTGGTTCTGGTTTTTGGAGAGGGGGGGCCGTTTGACCTAATTTTTATTGTTAAAAAGTTCATTTTTTTTAACAGTTGAGTTTGTTGGCCTTTTCTCAGATTTGTTTGGATCTGTTGCTGTTGGTTTTGCATCCTGTCCTGTTGTCCCTTTTCCTGGTTCTGGGGTTTTTTTGGGGTGTGTGTGTGTTAAAAGTTAAGTTTCTTTCTGTCACGTTTTGGTTTTTTTTTTAATTACCTCTGGTTGGTGTGAGGGGGTTGGTGTGTGGGGTGGGTCACTTTCATGTTTCTATAGAGCTATTTTTGGAGTTGGAGGGTTCCATGCAGTTTTGGGGACTCTCCCTCAAACCCCCTGCTCCTCAGTAGTCTCTGATTATACCCTATTTTGCCTTCGAGTTCAATGGCCCATAGGGCATAATGGGGGGTACCCCTGGCCCAATCTTTTTGGGACTTGGGGGGTTCATAGGGGAGAGTCCCCTGCAGGCCCCCTGCAAATTTTGGGGCTCTCCCTCAAACTCCCTCCCCTCCAGGCAGCTTCCAATATACCCTATTTTGCCATTAATTTCAATGGCCCATAGGGTATAATGGTGAGATAGCGGCACCCTCTTTGGGTGCCCCTGGAATGGGAACCCCTGGCCCAATCTTTTTGGGATTTGGAGAGTTTGTAGGGGAGAGCACACTTCAGGTTTCCTGCAAATTTGGGGGCTCTCCCTCAAACCCCCTGCCATCCAGGTGGCTTCCAATATACCCTATTTTGCCATTGATTTCAGTGGCCCATAGGATATAATTGGGTCATATATTCGGAAATAGCCGTATATCTCCGTATATACGGCTATTCTTAGTGCCGGTATTCGGAAATATACGGTATTCCGAATATTTGGCCCCGTATATTTCCAAATCCGATAAATTCTGGGGTTTTTTTTTGTTTTGCGTACCCTTAACTGTTACCAGTCCTAATGCTTTCTCACAGCAGCAGCCTCTCTCCTGTTACTGCCTTCTATGTTAAATGGCACATAGTTAAAAGGATAATGTGTTGTTGGAACTGAGAAGTGGTTCTTTATTTTTCTAGTGGCTGATCATGAATCTGTTTCCCTCCCTTTGTTTACTAATATTGGTAGATGTATTTTCTTCTTAATAACAACTGACCAGAAATGCAAGAACCAAAGAGGCAACAACTTGACCCTGTAGAATAAGCAGCTACTGCTCAGGCTCAAAACTGCTTGCTACAAATGTCAACAACAATCATTCACTGCTGGGAAATCAATGAATTGTCGAGTGCACAGAGCCCTGATTCAGATCAGTGTGTCAGATACAGGGACAAGGAGCTTCTGCCTTCTTTCCCCAGTGTTTTTTCCCCAATTTGAAACAGCCCCAGGTGGGAACTATTTGTCTGTTGATGGCTGCACACGCAGTTCATCTGAATACCTGGGGCTAATTGTACCTCCTGGACCATTTTGGATTAGGAAAAGGATGGGAGGGAAAGACATATACCCCACAGTAATCCCAGTCTGAATCAGGATCCTGTGCACTTGAGAGCTGAGTTCCCCACAGGAAACTTACAGCTGACATCTGACTAAAGTTCCTGTGTAAAACATAATATGCAGTAATTAATTAATAATCATTGTATGGCCTTGTGTGTAATATAGCCTGGAGATCCCAAGAATTCTGGCATCCATAAATTCTAGCTCTTTTAGAAGAAGTGATTATATTTATACCCCACTCTTCACTCAGCATGTCAGAGTGGCTTACAATCTCTTCCTCTTCCTTTTCCCACAACAAACACCCTGGGCGTTTTCGCACTTACCTTTTACTGGCGCGACCACCCTCCTCACGCCGGCGGATCTGCAGGGATTTCGCACCAGAAGCGCCGGCGCAGCCAAAAGAGCCGGCAACTTCCGTCGCAGAGCCAGCTCAAACGTTTTCCTGCTTCTTGGCGGTTTCCGTTTGAGCTGGCTCCGCGACGGAAGTTGCCGGCTCTTTTGGCTGTGCCGGCGCTTCTGGTGTGAAATCCCTGCAGATCCGCCGGCGTGAGGAGGGTGGTCGCGCCAGTAAAAGGTAAGTGCGAAAACGCCCCCTGTGTGATAGGTGGAGTTGAGGGAGCTCTCAGAAAACTGCTCTTAAGAGAACAGCTCTACAAGAACTGTGGCTGACCCAAGGTCACCCAGCTTGTTTTATGTGGAGGAGTGGGGAATCTAACCCGGTTCTCCCAAATCAGATTCTATGCACTTAACCACAACACCAAACTGGCATTTAGTGTTATGCACCACTAGGTGGTGAGCTAGATTTTTAGGCAAGAGACATTTGAGTGGTGGTTTGCCATTGCCTGCCCCTGCATCATAGACTCATAGAGTTCGAACAGACCTCCAGAGACATCTAGTTCAGTCCTGACCCTGAAATTCCTTGGAGGTTTCCCCTCCAAATACTAGTCAAGGCCAACCCTGACAAGATCAGGCTAGCCTGGGCTATCCAGGTCAGGGAATATTTAGTTAAACCAAGTTTACAGATTGGTAATGTTCATGTTGAGGTTTGCAGCATCTACCTGCAAAAACTAGAATGCACTTTCAACTGGTCACTGGACATACCCAAGTAAAGTTTGAGATGGACTAGAGAGAAAAGTCTTGGACTTTTAACACTATTTGCAGAGTAATTGAAGTTTAGCTCCATTTTTGGCAGTGCAGATTTTTCACATGGCAGTTTTAAGTATACTTTGGGTCAGCATCAAGAAATTGTTTTTTTAAAATCAGATAACATAAATGAAATATGTGTTTTAAAAATATGGATTTAAATAGTATTTATTTAAAACAAGCATTCTATATAGTGTAATCTTAGCGGCTCTGTTAATATATTAAGTATGCTATTTTTTGGCCTTATTTCTAGATGAAGTTTAAAATATCTCAGACACCTTGATACTTTTTTATCACCAGATTTTTCCAGTTTTTATGGCCCTAATCTAAAACAGTTGTATGCAACAAGGTAATCCATGTAACTAGTAAAAATTTCAAGAAGTAATAAAATCAGCAGTTGGGAGCTCCAATTTCTATATAACGATGTGCATTATCTTCATCATGAAATGGATGAGAAAGTAAACTCTTATTATTACTATCTTCAGTACTACTTGATTTTTATTGCCCTACCAAACTCAGCTCAGGTCTCGCTCGCTCTCTCTCTCTCTCTCACACACACACACACACACACACACAAATGGGAGCGGCATGGGTGGTATGGCTGAATAACCTTTGGATTATCAAAGGTAGGGGGAGAGATTTTGTCAACAAACCAAAATAACTCCTTTATTTACTAAACTTCTTGCTTGGTTAAATGGATTTCAGCCAGAGTTCTTATGCTGTGTGGTAAGAAGCCTATCTTTTTTTTATCTTTTTTTCTTCTTCAATTAAATTTTATTTCAAAAAAACAGATAAGATTACATAATCCTTCCTTATTGTATAAATGAAATATGTGTTTTAAAAATATGGATTTAAATGGTATTTATTTAAATCAAGCATTCTATATCATATAATCTTAGTGGCTCTGTTAAGATATTATGCTATTTTTTGGCCTTATTTCTAGATGTAGTTTAAAATATCTCAGACACCTTGATACTTTTTTATCACCAGATTTTTCCAGTGTTTATGACCCTAATCTAAAACAGTTGTATGCAACAAGGTAATCTATGTAACTAATAAAATACCATGGATATGGATTTAAATGATATTTATTTAAATCAAGCATTCTATATCATATAATCTTAGTGGCTCTGTTAAGATATTATGCTATTTTTTGGCCTTATTTCTAGATGTAGTTTAAAATATCTCAGACACCTTGATACTTTTTTATCACCAGATTTTTCCAGTGTTTATGACCCTAATCTAAAACAGTTGTATGCAACAAGGTAATCTATGTAACTAATAAAAATTGTATAATAAGGAGATATTAATGTATAATAAGGTAATAACACATTGTTCATGTTTCTGCATACAGCAGTTCAAAAATATATTAAATTGCTATACAGTGAATTTGCATGTACAATTTCTTTCTCCAATAAGTAAGCAACTACTGGGTACCAAAGTGTTACAGTGTTTTTTTCATATAGTTCTGGTGGTATGTCCTTGGTGGATTATGCAAGTTTGGAATAAATAAAATAGTCCCAGATTTTTTTCCTCCAAATTTCAACCATTGAGATTGCCGGGCTTTTCCAATTGTAGGCTAGCAAAGTCTTTGTAATTGAAAATAAAATTGAGGTTATTTCTCTATGTCTATATTCAATGCCTGATCAGCACCAATTGTCTAGTAAAATTACTTCAGGATCTAAAGGGAGATTGATTTGCAGTATTTTGTTTATTTCTAAAATGATGGTTGACCAAAATTTATGAATAAGGGGGCATGTCCACCAAGAATGTATATATGTGGCTAATTGCCCACAATTTTTAACACAGAGTGGAGAAATAGATGTTTTAAATCTATGCAATGTTGAAAAAGTTAGATACCACCTAGTTAACAATTTGATTGCGTGAAACTTTACTACAAAGATATTTGATGCTAAACCTGGGGAAGACCAGATTTCGTTCCAATCCTCCTTTGTTATTGATTTCCCTATGTCCTTCAACCATTGTTTTTGATATATGGTTTCCTCTTCTTCTTCTACCGAGTTTTGTATTTTGTATAATATATATAAGAAACCTGATAACTGTTCTTTGTTAGTGTGCAAAATTTGTTCCAAGGGGGTCATTTCATGTTCCATAGATTTCTTCAGTTGGATTGATTCTAAGCATTGGCGTATTTGTAGTTACTTAAACCAGGGTACTTTTTGTTTTACTTTTTGTTCCAGAGTAGTTTTATTTATAATACCAATTTAGATTTGGGATGTCAAGACCTCCCCTGTTAGAGGCTCTTGCTAATGTGCGGAAACCTCACTCTTGCCTTTTTATATGCCCATAGAAATTTGTTCAATTGTCCCTGCCATACTTGGAATTTTTTCTTTGAAATTTTTATTGGTAGAGATTGGAACAAAAATAAAAATGTAGGGAGTATAAAAGATTTCAAAATACTAATTCTATCTACCCACGTATGCATTTTGGCATTATATTTGTTAAGGGTACCCTTTATTTTCCCTGACAGTTTTGTAAAGTTGGCTTCAAAGAGATTTTTAATGCTCTTAGGTATGTATATGTCTAAGTATCGCCACTGTTTAGCCGGTAAGCTATAGTTATATTGTTTCTGAATTGATTCCAGCTCGTGTTTAGGTAAATTTATGGGGTGTAAAACTGATTTTGTTTGTTGAAAGATAGACCAGAAACCATGCTAAAAAGCTGCATTTGGTGAAAAACAGGTAAAGCCTTTAAAGGGCTTTTTTGTGTATAATATGACATCATCTGCATAAAGTGCTATTTTGTGAGCCTTCTTGCCAATGTTAAGACCCTGCATCTCCGCATTCTGCCTAATGAGTGTTGCTAGTGGTTCTAAGGCCATTATGAACAATAGTGGTGACAAGGGGCAGCCTTGCCTTGTGCCTCTCTGTAGTGTGATCGGGTCTGAGATAGTGTTGTTAACTCTTAAATTGGCAACTGGAGTTTTGAAAGTTAGTCCCAAACCCCATTTCTTTGATAACTGTTTTTAGGTATGTGATATCAACACTATCAAATGCTTTGTTAACGTCAAGTGCCAAGATTAAGGTTTCAGACTTAGTTTGTTCACAATGCGAGTTGAGGCTAAGTGTTCTCCTTATTTTATCGACTATATTTCGGTTGGTAAAAACCCTGTTTGATCATTGTTTATGTAGCTAGGCAAAATTAATTTTAAACGATTTGCTATGATTCGAGTGAATACTTTTTTATCCGTATTTAGTAAAGCTATTGGTCTATACGAGGTGGCTTGCAATGGATCTTTATCCGGTTTAGGGATAAGCACTGTTAAACTGTTAATTTTAATAACTCAACCAGTTACCATGGTCCTTTATGACCTTCTGTTGTTCTAACTGTTTAATTAAACAATTTACTTAGGAGCCAAACCCTTCCCGGTTTCTGCCCTCCCGCCCTCCTCCCTAAGTAAAATTAACATTATTTAACTTAAGCACTCTATTATAACAATATTCTAGATACTCATAGCTTGCAGGGAGGTGGGTCAGAGACCGTCCCTTTAAGAGAGCGCCCGACTGAAATGCATAAGAACATAAGAGAAGCCATATTATATATATAATTTTTTTCCCCGCTGTGTGACACAGAGTTTTATATATATATATACACACACACATATACACACTGTGGCTAATAGCCACTGATGGACCTCTGCTCCATATTTTTATCTAACCCCCTCTTGAAGGTGGCTATGCTTGTGGCCGCCACCACCTCCTGTGGCAGTGAATTCCACATGTTAATCACCCTTTGGGTGAAGAAGTACTTCCTTTTATCCGTTTTAACCTGTCTGCTCAGCAATTTCATCGAATGCCCATGAGTTCTTGTATTGTGAGATAGGGAGAAAAGTACTTCTTTCTCTACTTTCTCCATCCCATGCATTATCTTGTAAACCTCTATCATGTCACCCTGCAGTCGACGTAGCCTGCTCTTCCAGTCACTGCCCCTGCAGGTGCTCTTGATTTCTGTCTCCGTTTTGCAGGTGGGACTCCAACACAAAGGCTTTCGCGTGTGCTGTTCCACTACCCCTCATCCCTCAGCTGCTTCTGCCCGCCACTCGGAGCAGAGCCCCACCCATGGTGAGACTGCCCAGCACACACCAGGGAAACTGCTGCACTCTGTTCTGGAAAAATAAAGTCTGAGCTGTACCCTCTGTTGTCTCTCCTGCTTAGCATATGCTGCACGTTCCCAGGGCAACCTCCCCTTCTGTCAGTGGCCTCTCTGAGGGAGTGCCTAGGAGGGTGGGCAGACTTGGTTCTTGGGGGCGGGGAATGTGCTATGAGCCATCACGCTACCCCCCACATGGCTGGACAGGGGAAGGGGTGCCGCTCCTCAGCCTGCCCGGGCTGACAGCCTACCTGACCACATAGAACTGCTATGCACTGGGCACTTGGGGGAGGGTTGCAGAAGTGGATGCATGCCCAGTGGCTCGCACTCTGAGTTCTGCAGCCCCCAGGGGAGGTGTTCCTTGCATATAGTGGGGGGCGGCACCAGGGCAACACGGGGGGGGGGGCTCCGGGTGGTGGCGGTGGTGTCTTTTGGACTTGGTCCGGCCGCTCCCAGACACACATTCTAGTCGCTGTCTAGGACAGGAAACTCCTGCAGTTGGCACTTCCTGCTTATCCGTGCATGCCCCTGGCTGCCAGCCTGCCATTGACAGAGTCTCTGACAGTGCGAGGGAGTGGGGGGATTGACGGGTTCTCAGGCATGGGTTTTCCGCCCCCTTGCCCAGTCACGTGCAATGGGCTGGCCAATCCTGTGGTCCCGTGCAAGCCTGCATCTCCCCCACCTCCGCCTCAGCAGCGGGTCAATTGTGTGCGCCTGGGTGGAATCAACATAGTGATGGCTTCTCGCTCGTCAGGCCCCTCTCCCCTCTTCTGGTGCGGTTTTCCATCTCCCCTTTGGAAGCCAATGAGCGGTGCCGTAGATCCGTCCACGCCTGAGTGGCTGCTCGCCACGTATGTCTGGATTGGGCTGTTAAACTGTTAATTTTAATAAGAGTGTAACTCAACCAGTTACAATGGTCCTTTATGACCTTCTGTTGTTCTAACTGTTTAATTAAACAATTTACTTAGGAGCCAAACCCTTCCCTGGTTTCTGCCCTCCCGCCCCCCTCCCTAAGTAAAATTAACATTATTTAACTTAAGCACTCTATTATAACAATATTCTAGATACTCATAGCTTTTTGACTCTGCGCAGCATTTCTTGTCTAGTCCTCATTTATTGCTGTTTGTCAGGAGTGTCCAGTAGTGAAAGCTTCCTCTTGGCTGATTTCCTGGTGTTATCTTCCAACATATCCAGACCCAAGGCTTGCAGCAGTTTGGCATCTGTTTCCTCATCTGTTTCATAAAGTTGATTGTTGTTCTTATTTGCCATTGTCTTTCCTGAAGTCACCCATCTATAAAGAATGCTCTTCTCTTAATTTTGCTGTGACAGGTTTGAGTTTCTGGCGAGTTGACAGAGCCTCAGGAGGTATATCTGGGTATACTTGAATTCTAGAGTCCTGAAACATAAGGTAGCTAAGTTCCCTTGCCTTGTTTAAGACCAATTTCATCTGTCTCTGATCCACAAAAGTAACTAATATGTCTGGAGGCTGACGTCTATTGACTTTGTTAGGATTTTCAATTTGATGTGCCTTCAGCAGGGGTGGCTATGAGTCTTCACCCAGCTGCAATATATTAGCTAGCCAGAGGCTCATGTCTGCCACAAGTGAAGGTGCTTCTTGAGGGTTCTCAATAAATCCCCGAAATTTGAGGTTCTGCTGCCGAGTAGAGGTCTCCAGTATTAAGACCCTGTCTTTCAAGTGTTGTGTTTCAGTTCGCAGTTGCTGTAAGAACATAAGAGAAGCCATGTTGGATCAGGCCAATGGCCCATCCAGTCCAATACTCTGTGTCACCCAGTGGCCAATATATATGTGCGTGTGTGTGTGTGTATATACACACACACAAACAAACACATATATATATATACTGTAGCTAATAATGTGTTTCATTTTGCAAAGCCATTCCCATTTTTGTTGCTTTTTCCGCTATTATTTCCGTTTGTTTTAAAGCAGTGGTTAGATCTGCGATTTGGTCTGAGATTGGCTATATGTTTTCTTTCAGTTTGTCATCCACTTTTGCCAGGATTACTTTCTCGGTATCTTGTAATGCCAATTTTAAACAACTCTGCAATGTTTGGGCTGTAAGGGGTTCATCCATGGTGTCTTTCTTTTTGTGCGCTGTTTTCGACGCCATTTTCTTTCTTGCGGCAGCTGAATTCCAATCCTCGTCTCTGCCTGTTTTTGCTGCTAGGTAAGCACAAACGCTCCTTTGTCTATTCCGTTTCTGGTGGGTTTTTGGTTCCCCTGCCTTTTTCATTTGTTTAGTAGGCTTTTTATGTTGAGTGTGTTTATTTTCAGGAGGAAAAAATGACAGTCAGGCAGGAGCCGCAGATTTAGGTGTCTTCCATGCGAGCCTCCGATGCCCCGCCCCTTCCGTTTGTAAGAAGCCTATCTGATTCTAACTCTTCATTGGGCATACACTTTCCCCCATTTACAGGAAGGGGATTTCAAACAATTCTGCCTCCCACTTCAGAGCCCTATATTTTGGGGAAAATAACCAACTTAAAGAGAGATAGAGTTCTGCTATGTGAGAATTTTCTACATTAGTTTTAAAGAGGGTTTGTAGAATCTTTCGGGCTCAAGTGCCGTGTACTACTGGAGAAAGTTTTCCTTCCAGAAAGGAAAACTTTCTCCAGTAGAACACGGCACTTGAGCCCGAAAGATTCTACAAACCCTAATGATGTTACCAGCCGTGAAAACCTGAAATATTTGATAGTTTTTAAATATTTGAGTTTTTAAATATTTGAGAGTTTGACAAAATGGGAACATTACAATGAATACATAAAAGTCCTTTGTAAGACATTGTCGTTAATATTCTACCAAAACCATTTTTGCCCATATGCTGATTTTGGGGTTGTTGTTGTTGTTGTTTTGAAGTGTGACTTTTTATAGTCAGGACAGCAGTCTAAAGGCATGTATATCAGGGAAGGGACAGCTTATATGCTTGCATTTGGCCACATTCTCATTGCTGAAGAGACGAGTCTTGGTTTTAGACAGAGTTTTGCCTTTGGCTGTGATAATGATGTCAAGCAAAGTAGAACAAGCAGATGCTGCTTGCTCCCTTTATGAAACACAATCTCTACTTAAAACTTTCCATTCCAGTTATATACTTAGCTAAGGAATTGTTAATAAAGATTTTTTTTATTACCATATGTAGCACATATATTGATCTTAACAAAAATGAACTGAATCTTCCCTCCTGGAATCTGCCCAACATATAAGAATTCAAAAAACCCACAATAGAATTAAATGATATAAAAGTTAAAATATTGTGAAGGATTTGGGGAATTACAAATCTAAGTAACACTGTGCCTTTATTAACTTTGACTGCATGTCAGTGAGCCTGGAAGAATTAAACAAATAAAGTAAGTAGTTCGAGATTTAAAGCAATAACCTTTTATTTTGAAATGGCATCACTTGAACTGACTCTGGATGATTCCTGATCTTCCAGTGATATGTAGGTTCTCAAGAGCGTTGTATTTGGATACAGATGCTGCCCTGACTCTTGTGTGGCTCTTACATTAAGCAAGTTTGGCCACCCCTGGTCTGGTCAAATATCTACGACAAAGCAACTTTTACTTACCTCATAAATAATTACAGCTTTGGTTTTGCAGGTTCCCAAATAAGACACCTTAAGGGAGCACATAGCTTACACACTTGGTGCACTCATACACACTAAATAACGTGCTTGCAACTGGATTTTCACTGTATAAGACTAGCAAAATCCACTTGCAACTAGTCACCATGTGAACGCACCCACTATCAATTACTTTAATTAAAGCTTGTCCCCTCTTTTTTATCTAATTGTGGGTGGTTGGGGTTTAAAGAATCCATAAGAGAAACCAGAGTGGAGGATAAGACATTCTTCAGTTCAGTGGGAAATACCATCAGAGTCCTCCCTTCCATCCCCCTATCTCTTCCTCATAGCCTCAAAAGTAGTGTTACCAACCTTCAGGTGGGGCCAGGAGATCTTCCAGAATTACAGCAGATCTCCAGTTGATAGATATTGGTAGAGATGGGCATGAACCAGGAAACCATGGTTCAGTTTGGTTTGTAGTTCATTGTGTGCCTAGTTCACAAACCATGGGCTATTGTTAACTTATTGGCACTTAATGAACTGGCTTTGTTTGTGATGTAGTACAATGGTCCCTCTGGTGTGCTAGAGACACCAAACAACTCTCCCCTATCTGCCCTCCAAGTTTAGTGAGAATTGGATTGATGGGATCCAAGTTACGCCCCTCCCCCTCAAAGAAGGTGCCCCCAGGAAAGTGCTTTCTGGAGAAATGACTGGCACAGGTTCAGGAGTTTCAAGGGCTTATAGAATGCATTCTGTGCAAGCTAGAGACACCAAAATCACTGTGAATCTCCAGGGACCTCTCCTCTACATGCTCTCCAAATTTGGAGAGGATTGGATTGATCAAGTCCAAGTAATAGGCCACCCAAGAACATGCCCCATCCTTCATTGTTTCCAATGGAAAAATAGGGACAATTTTAGTAGAAACTGAAGGTAGGGGGCATTTTTGCAACCCCAGAAGAAGCAGTTCAATGTGCGCAGCAGAACCAGTGCCACTGTGGCATTGCAAATCCATCAGAACTAAAGTCAAACCAGGAAAGTGCTTTGGGAGGGACTGTCATGCACAGGTTCAAAAGTGTGTAGAATGGACCCCCTGCAAGCTACACAGACCAAACACAAAGGGAACCTCACCATGCCACCTGCTCTTCTACAATCTCTCCAAGTTGGTGGCATATGACAATTCTGGGGTCCCAGTTACCCCCCAAAAAGGTGTCCCCAGTGCTCTTTCTGCTGCAGTTACAGGAGTCTATGGAATAGCTCAGGAACAAGCTACTGACACCAAACCCACAGGGAATCTTCACCAGTACAGACCCTCCCTTGCAGCGAGAAAGTGGAAGCAAGGCAAGCACCCCCCTATGCTTGCAGCCCCCTAAGTTTCAAAAGGCAGGTTCTGAAGGACAGAAAGACAGACATCTGCAGAGCTTTGACAGGGGCTCCTCAAAGTTACTCCGTGATGACAGCTTGGTGGGCACCCCAGCCCCACTAGACTAGTTGATGTCAGAGTTATCAATTCAAAATTATTTGTGCAATGACAAAAAGGCAGACATGACAAGAAACTTTCAACAGGGGATTTCCAAAGTTTCCCCATAACAGCTTGGCAGGCAGGCCACCCCAACCCCATCAGACCAGTGGAAATCAGAGTTTCCCACTTAAAGTTATTAGTGATGCTAGCTAGGACTGACAGGCAGACATGACAGGCATCCCCAAAGCAACCCCATGACACCTTTGTGGTCAGGGCACCCCAGCCTTTTCAGATCAGTGGAAATGAGAGTTTTCCACTTGAAGTGATTAGTGCTGCTAGTTATGATGGCAAGGAATCCCTGATGTAACCCCATGAGAGCTTGGCATGCAGGACACCTCATTCCCATCAGACCAGTGTAAATCAGATTCCCCCCCCCCCCCATTTAAAGTGATCATGAGGTAGGTGTTGTGTTATTTTTTAATTTTTTAAATTTTATTCAATTTTTAGCCCACCCTTCCTGTAGAACAGGCTCAGGGAGGGTTACATCATAAAAGTCAACCGTAAAAACAGTAAAAGACCAATTTAAAATATCTAAAATCTAAAATGACAAAGACTAAGATGGCAGATTCTGCCTCACAGACGTGACCTAGCAGATCATGTAGCGCTGAGATGGAATGAGGGGTGGAGGCTGGTAACAAGTAATGCCCACTGCCTCAACTGAAAGCCTGGTGGTTGTGAGATAGATATTCTTTTATGAGGTAGGTGTTGGGTGAGTGAGCCCACCCCAACCTGGCAAAGGTGGCCATCCTCCTACCCAAACATCAAGGGTGCAACCTGCATGCCAAATGTTGGATCACCTAGAGAGGAGGAGGAATGGGAGGAAGACCACACTGGCCAGGTCCAAGCAGGAATGATGGGGGCTGAGAATGTCTCCAATGTAGAAGAATGCCTGCTTGCTCTGGACACTGGTGGGAGGGCAGGTGAAGAGACTCATGGCCACACAAGAGAGATCTGGCCAGATGGCAGCTTTGTGTCCACTATTCCAGGTGATCAGCTGAGGAGGTCTCAGGGAGCCTTGGCAAAGTCCTCCCTCACCATCCATTTTGCCAAATCCTCAGCCATTGCATACCTGGCATCCTTGCTGTTCCTGACCTCCCAGTTCACCACTGACAACCTGTAGTGAGGCTTCTCCCTGGTTGAGTTCTTTGAGGCAGAGGAGTGGGCTGCAGCTCCTCTCCCTCTCCAGCCGCTTCTGCTGTTATATTTATACCATTTTTCAAGATATCCTGCCTCTCATGCCAAGTTGACATCATCCTGGTCAAATATACTATGCAACCACTTCTGTATTTTTCCAGTTGAAGGTCCCCCGAGATACTTGGAACTTGGCAAGAACTCTTTTTCCTGGTCATTTTGACATTAGGGGAAAACATGCAAATTCCACGTAGATTCATCTAAATCAGTGTGGGATGTGTCACTCTTTTTGATTTTCTCTTTTACCCTTAACATATGAGAAATTCAACCCCTAAATGAGTTCTAAGTCACCTTCTTCAAGCCTTATCCCAAAATATTAGGAAACTGCCTAATACTGTCCCTAACACCAATTGTATTTTTAGATTATAAGTGACACATCTGGGGATGTTGAACTTTGAGCCCGGTTCAAACCTGTCCCAATAGACATCATCAGAAATTAGTCCTTTTTGAGGATAAGCTTTAGTGAGAACTATTCCCTTGTGTACACATAGCTCCTATAAAGTGTCCCTTGACAGTTAACATGAAGTTTCAATTGACCCAAAGTGTATTTAAGGTCCCTTAACCAATAACAAAGTTTCAACAGATGTATAGGGAATACCCCTGACCTGGGTGGCTCAGGCTAGTTTGATCTCATCAGGTCTGGGAAACTAACAAGGTTGGCCCCAGTTAGTACTTGAATAGGAGACTACCATAGAAGTCCAGGGTCCAGAGTCAGTAAACCACCACTGTATATTTATACTTGAAATTTATTGGGTCAACCTATAGGGAACCCCTTTGGCTAAGCTGCAAGTTCATAATACTTTACACCAGGGCTTTTTTTTGAGCAGGAATGCACAGTAATGCAGTTCTGCCTGGTTTGGTGTCAGGAGGTGTGGCCTAATATGCAAATTAGTTCCCAATAGGATTTTTCTCCAAAAAAAGTGCCCCACTTATTTATTTACTGTAGACCAGATATGTGTCTCTGGAAAGTGTGACCACATAGCAAAAGAATTTAACTGCATAGGGAGAGGGTGGTTAATCCACACAGCTAATCCACATAGAGAGAGGGTTATATTAATCCACTCAGTTTTATGGACTCATCTGACTACCTGGAACCCTGTGCACCAAACTCCTGTCCAATCTTCATTATGTCTCTTAGTTCCTTACTCCCCAACTTGATGTCACTTAGTTCAGAGTACTTTTATCGTCATATCATCATGCCCAATATTAACACAAGTGAGATTTTCTCTTTCAGAGGCAGTCATGCTACACTCTTCTCTTTCAGATCATAACCAAATGCTTCATGTTTCATCCATGCTTTGTCTCCCTTTCCTAAACCTTATTGTAGTTTCCTGAAGGGTTTTTTGGCTGCTCTGACCTCTGACTTTTTTTCATTGTACAAAGTGTTCCTGGGATCCCTGCCCAGTTACTATATGCAGAACACTTTTTGCCAGGTCAGATACAAAGCAAACATGGAGACCTGAAAGCCCTAAAACAGATAGAACACATGTCAGCATTTTTTTTAAATGGACAGAAAGATTTCTGTATCCTGCTGGAGCCCTGACTTTTAGTTCTATCAGCCTCTAGGCCTGTAGATTTGTTACATACATCAGACTTGCTGTGTCTTTACAAACCCACCAGTTTGGCTCTGATTCTGCTGATATTTTTGATGTTTCAAAACAGAAGGTTATAGTGATTTAAAAAAACAAACAAACAGACCTTCCAGATCAGCCACAGGTATTAAATTAAAAGGCCAAAAGTTCTGCTCACTAACTAGAAAGTGATGCATGATGTTGTCGTGTGAGCAAGTATAAATTTTGGGATGCAAACCAGTGCCTAAAAAACAACAATTGAGTTCTCTGCAAAGAACTGAATTAACCTATCACATGCTCTTATTTGTATTTAATGACTTGGCTTCATCTTCTTGAAAGACTGGTTATCTGTGCCTTGCACCAAAATAAATGAGAATAATATGTAGTCTGACTGTTCCTCTTTCTTGGAGGGCTGAGTCTTGCTTAATGATTGAAACTAGACTGCAGAGTTATTTAAAGGACTGTAGATGCACAAAAACCTAGGAGCACATCATTATTTTAAAGCATTACTTTGCTTTATAAAAATAGAAGCGCTTGAGAGTTCATGGGAGCCACAACAACATGAAGGAGCAAGTTGCTATACCAGATATATTTTATAAAAATAGAATTATTAATAAAAAACATTCTGTAACATTGCAGTATCTATGATTGCCTTCTGTATTCTACAAGACCTTTTTTTTTTTTTTACAAAAGCTATATCAGCTTGTGCTATTAGCATGTTTTTAATGTTTTCACCTCATTTATCATACTTGATCACACCATAAATAATAATATATCTGATACCTAATGGCTCAGAAACTTTTTTAGCCTTTCTGCAATTGGTTTCCCATGCCTACCAGCACCCCCCCCCCCAAAAAAAACCCCCGCTGCATAAAATGTTTTAAATAAAAAAATAATTATGAATAGGATTTTGAGGGAAAGTGGAACTAAATGCAGCTACTTTGAAAAACTGTATTCCAAATAATAGTTTCTAATATTTGGGGTTTCTACATGTGCATGTCTTCAACTTAACCTCTTGCAGGGGTCATATTTTTCATTCCATAGGTCTTAGTCAGAAAAGTACTGATTATGGGTTTTGGATTTTCTGTCTCTGGCAGCTGTAATTTAAAAATAAATAAATAAATGAATCAAAATATATAGCACAAATGTGTTCACCCAAAATATATAACAAAAATGTGTGGGAAAACTTGAAAATTATCAGAATTGGCCTTAAGCTATTCTTTAAGTCCAGTTCATATCTACTAAAAAAAATATGTACAGAAACTGAGTGGTCATAACCTCATAGAGCAAACAACATCGGAGCCAATAGGATCATGCTGTCTCCCAAAGAGCAATTTGTACAAGCCAGAGATGCTAAAAATGTAAACTCAGGATCACACCAAACGTTACTGGGAAACAAGGGAGACTAATTAGCACATGTTTTTTCCATGTGGCTGCAGCTATGACAACACTCTTCATGAAGGATTTATTGCATATTTGGAGAGCCCTAGGTTATGCACAAGACATATCCATTTGAGATGGATGTGCTAAGGCACATGCTCTTTGACCATTCAACATGCAACCAGCCTCAGAGGTTTACTCCCATTCCCCACAATCCGCAGTGCTAGAATAAGCAACTGTAAATACAGAGTGCACAGTTTGCATAGCGGGAATCAAGCCATGAGCAACAATATGAATCTGTTTTTACAAGGTCGGCTTTTTACCCCCCCCCCCCTTCATCCTTGCATTGTTCAGTGCATAGGACGAGACCAAGAATCAAACAAGATGTTGGTTTAGATCTAGACACACTTTCCAAAGACAGAAGAAATTTTCATCCACAGGGCATTACTTCCTTGCCATCCCCACAGCACTCCACAATTCAAAATGCACCCCCAAATGCTGCTCCTGTGGAACAGGAGACTCTCAGAAGTAGCATGAGGGGTATTAGAGTAGAGGTCTGCAGAGGGAGAAAGTCTTTGCCTCTCTTTCCATCCAGTGTAGTGTTTGAGTGGCAGACTTTAATCTGGAGAACTGGATTTGATTCCCCACTCCTCCAAATGAAGCCTGCTGGGTGAACTTGGGCCAGTCACAGTTCTCTCAGAGCTGTTCTCTCAAGAGCAATTTTTTTTCTCCTAGCCCCACCTATCTCACTAGGTACCTGTTGTGGAGAAAGGAAGGGAAGGCAATTGAAAGCCATTTTGAGACCTGTTAGGGTAGAAGAAAGCAAGGTACAAAAACTCTCCTTCGTCCACGGATCTAAGTCTCTACCTGTTATGATTGCAGGGCATGGCATGGCAAGAAGCAGAAGCCAACAGCAACTGGGAAACTGGCATCACTTCCACGGAAACCTGAAAGCAGTGCTACATTTCTTTAGGAACTGTTGGAAACTCTATGGTAAAAACCTAGATTCCTAAGCAGCCAGCAGTTTTAACATTTTTTTTCTCCCTACCAGGTACAAGAGTGGTGCTGGTAAAATGGCAGTCCTAATCTAGACAGTTTTAAACAAGCAAATCAGGATTTCTATATTTTAGCAAACTAATGTTAAAAAGAGAGGAAATCCAGTAAATGGATCATTGTTTTTTCATGTAGTGACTCTTGATACACCACAAGGAAGATTGGTTTATAATACGCAACTTGGATAACTTGGAACCAAATGGAGTGCCATATCAAGGGGACAACAGTGATCACTAGTATTAATTTTATTAATTATCTGGCTTAACTGGAACTTTTTCTTATGAGAATGTTAAAATCAAATCAATATTATCTGGCAAAAATATGGCAGGAAAGCTCATTTGTACTCATAAATGCCTTATATTAGAGAGGTCCTTTAAGGTCAGTGATTTTAACAGAGGCAGTAGAAACAACATGATATATTATGGAATGAGATAGTAAATGTTTTCTCTGTGTTCTTAATAAATGCCAAGGGCACTGAATGGTCTCTGTTTTTTGCCAGTATAGCAGATGAGATAACTGTTACCCATTAGATTGGCCTGCAGGCATGTTACTAAGGAAAGTATTTGCCTAATTGAGCTGTAAATGACTTTTTTGTTTTCTGTTTCTAACAGGGACATAGGAAATAACAAAAGTGAATTAGAAGCTCTAACATGAGTGGAAAATTTAGGACAGGTTTTTATCGGTATGGGTGATTAAGATTTCAGTTATATGCCTGTGGTTTTTACTGGAATGATGAAATTTCAAATCATATAATAATGCCAAATATTAGAACTTGATGATGGGTTTGGGAGCGCACTCCCCCAATCATTGTGTTATACTACCGTACCTGAGGCTTGGGAAAGGGCCCTTATATGATTGGGAATGGACGTGAATGGGGAAAATGTGGCTCATTTTGTTTCATGTGTTCTGGCAATCTGATTTGTGAGTCATGACTCACGAACCATTACAAACTTTTAAGAGCTAAATGAACCAGTTCAGTTTGTGAGATTTGTGGTGCAGTAGAATGCCCCCCTGGTGTGCTAGGCACATCAATCTTGCAGAAAATCTCCAACTGCCCTCCAAGTTTGGTGAGGATTGAATTTATGGGGTCTCAGTTACAGCACCCCCCCAAAAAGAGCACCTATCCTCCCTTGTTTTCAATGGAGGAAAAAGAACAGCAAAATAATAGAAGTCCAACAGATCACAATCAAAGTCCCGAGAATCTCTGCGGTAGAAACTGAATGTGTGTGTGTGTGGGGGGGGCATTTTTGCAAGCCTAGGGAACCACTGCAATCACAGAATCATGCTCCAAGGAAGGGGGGGGGGGGTTGGAAGCCCAGGAGAACCAGTGCAGTGTAGTAGTGCCCAGCAGAACCAGTGCAAATATGGCAATGCCAGTTCAGTCATAATCCAAGCAATCCAATCCAGTACAATATACAAAGTGCCCAGCAGTACTGGTGCAATCACAGAGTGCCCAGTAGGGCCCAGTGCCATGGGCATTACAAGCTTAAAAGACTGATTAAAAAGTAAAGAGCCATAAAGTCAAGCAAAGGGAGTGGGATTTTGGAAGCTTTGTGCAAGAAAATTGAATATAGACAAAGGAATGCTGCCAAAGGTGGTGGTGGGGGAACCCTCTTGAAACTGACATGACTAGTTTGAAAGCAGTGTTTCCCAGGCTAGAGAATCTCCCTCCTCCCCCATTGCTTTGAAATTTGGTAAATATTTTGTTTGAGCAGAGACAGTCTGTCTGGAAATGTATCCATTCAAGAACCAGCACAAACCTACATAAACTTCTTGAAAGTTCGTGAAAAGTTCATGCTAGATGATCTGCCACAAACTTCAGTTCGCAACCATGAACTGGCCAATTAAACACAAACTTTAGTTTGTGAGCTGGTTCATGTCCATCCCTATGTATGATGCATGAGATCTCTTTGATGTTGAATGGAATTGTCCTAATATCAGGTGACATCGCACTAGAGTCTCATAAGCCCTTTGCAGCAATTTTCAGTAACCTAGGAAACAGAATATGGGTCCAATGAAGTTACCTTGTGAAAACCTGATCACCATTTTGGGTTTCTGGTAGTGCATTGCAAAACAGTTACACAACCAGAGGAGAGGGGGGCAGACAGAACTGGATCATGAGTCCTCCCCTCAACTTGTGAGTTCTCCCCTCAACGTTATGAAAATTCCATGTTCATCATCACATATACTGTGTTTACAAAACAACAACAAACATTTAATTTAATTTTTGGATTTATATCCCACCCTATACCACAAGCAGGCTCAGGGCAGCTTACAGCAGCAGTTTTCAAAACATATCAAGATTAAAATTAACATCATAAAACAATATAAAATCGAAAACAATAGATCATAAAATGGATAACATAAAATGGAAAGCAATATCATATTTCAGACACAGGCGGCAAGACCACACAACACATAGGCTGATGATCAAGATGAAGTAAACTTATCTCTTTTCAGAAGATACAAAGTAAGATCGAGATTTTTCTTTACTCAAATACTCTTTTATATTAGCCTTCTTGCACAAATATAAATGTACAGAACAGGACTATTTAAGAAAGTCCACTTGTCGTATAGCAATGTTGTGAAATCTTTTCTAATCCCCTTTAGACTGACATGTTTATCTCCTCGGCTAGAAGCTTATTATGAACAAAACTTGAGAACTTCTATACAATAAATGTCTAGTACAATTGCTCATATATATATATATATTTATATAAACAAAAGTATAAATAATTGTGGTTTTAGCATCAACATTTGGATTTGTCATGGTAACATCTCACATGATTTAGGAGTTTCAGACATATTTGTGAGGGGAGCATTATGAACTCACAGCTATTATTTATTATTTATTTATTTATTACATTTGACTTATATCCCGCCCTCTCTGCAAGCGGACTCAGGGCGGCTCACAGTATCATATCTACACAGTTAAACCAATAAAATATATAAAACCATAATTTACATTTTCCAGTTTAAAAACATATTACAATTTTTAAAACCATTATATAGTGCTGAATCCATACATTATAAGCGGCATTAAAAATTCCAAGCAGTGATCACCGACATTCTATGTGATGTCCGGTGGCAGCCGTCTTTTTGTCAAGCATCGAAGGCCTGCTTGAACAACTCAGTCTTACAGGCCCTGCGGAACGCAGACAGATCCCGCAGGGCCCGTATGGCTTCTGGAAGGGCATTCCAAAGCTCTGGTGCTGCCACCGAAAAAGCCCTAGATCTTGTCACGCATAACCTGGCTTCTTTTGGTTCGGGGGCAGAGAGTAGTTTTTTTGCCCCTGAACGCAGTGCTCTCTGGGGGATATATGGAGAAAGGTGGTCCCGTAGATATGCAGGTCCCTGACCATAAAGGGCTTTAAAGGTCAATACCAACACCTTGAAGTGAACTCGGAATACAACAGGTAGCCAGTGCAGCTCTTTCAGCACTGGCTGAATGTGCTCCCATCGTGGCAGCCTCATTAGCAGCCGTGCCGCAGCATTCTGCACTAGCTGTAGTCTCCGGGTTTGCGTCAAGGGTAGCCCCATGTAGAGAGCATTACAGTGATCTATTCTTGAGGTGACCGTAGCATGGATTACCATCGCTAAATCGTTGTGCTCCAGGAAAGGAGCCAGCTGCCGCACCCGCCGAAGATGAAAAAAGGCAGATCTAACAGTGGCTGCTACCTGGGCCTCCATTGTAAGGGAGGACTCAAGGAGCACACCTAAGCTCCTGACCTTAGGGACCGGTGTTAGTGGCACCCCGTCAAGAGTCGGCAGATGGATCTCTCCCCTTGGACCACCCCGACTCAGGTAGAGAACCTCCGTCTTTGTCGGATTCAGTTTCAGTCGACTCAGTCTGAGCCAAGATGCCACGGCTTGTAAAGCCAGGTCTAGATTTTCCGGGGTACAGTCGGACCGGCCACCCCTCAATAGATAAAGCTGGGTGTCATCCGCATATTGATGACAACCCAGTCCATACCTCCTGACAATCTGGGCAAGGGGGCGCATATAGATATTAAATAGCATCGGGGATAGGACTGCTCCCTGTGGCACCCTACAACTAAGAGAGTGCCTCTGGGATACTTCCTCCCCGATCACCACCCTTTGTCCCCGATCTTGGAGAAAAGAGGTCAGCCACTGTGAGGCAGATCCCTGAATCCCCACATTGGCAAGGTGGCTAGTCAGTAGCTGATGGTCAACCATATCGAAAGCGGCTGACAGGTCTAATAACAACAGCACCGCTGAGCCGCCCTGATCCAGATGTCGCATGAGGTCATCTATGAGGGCGACCAGAACCGTCTCTGTCCCGTGACCTGGCTGAAAGCCGGACTGGAATGGATCCAGTGAGGAAGTGTCCTCCAGGAACCCCTGTAGCTGAATTGCCACCGCCCGCTCTATAACTTTACCCAGAAAGGGAAGGTTCGACACCGGCCGACAGTTCGCCAATACGGCCGGGTCCGCTGATGGTTTTTTAAAGAGAGGGCGGACCACTGCCTCTTTAAGAGGCGTGGGAAAGATCCCTTCTACTAGGGACCTATTGACAATACCTTGTAGTGGTTCACGCAGCCACGTCTGGCTCGCTTTTATAAGCCAAGATGGGCACAGATCCAACCTACAAGTCGTAGGGCGCACAGCTACAAGGATCCTGTTGACCTCCTCCAGGCTGAGTGGAGTGAAAGAATTCAGAATTGGACCAAAAGACATGCTTGGTGCCTCAAGTTCTTCTACTGTATCAATTATAGCGGGTAAGTCGCGTCGGAGCGATGAGACCTTATCTGCGAAAAAACTCGCAAAAGCCTCACAGCCTATTTCCAATTCTCTAATATTTTGTTTGCCCTGTGGCAAATTTGTTAATGACCGAATTATACTAAACAATTGTGCTGGGTGCAAGGTCGCAGATGCAATTCTGGACGCAAAGTAAGCCTTCTTTGCGGCCTGAACTGCCTTCTCATAGGTCCGCCTAAATGACCTATATAATGTTCTCGTAGCTTCGTCACGAGTATGACGCCATTGTCTCTCTAGTCGTCTTAATCACCGTTCCATTGATCACAGCTCCAGGGTATACCATGGAGCGGATCGTGATCGAGGATGAAGAGGACGTCGGGGAGCGATTTTGTTGATGGCCATGGAGAGCTGGTCATTCCAGATCTCCACTAGCTCATCCAGCGAATCGCCAGAGGGCCAGGGATCCCACATAGCCATTTGAAACCGCAACGGGTCCATCTGGCTATGCGGGTGAGCTAAAACCTGCTCACCGCCTAAACGGGATAGGGGCGGCATGTTCACACGAGCCTTCAAGGCCTGGTGGTCAGACCATGGCACTGCCTCGGCAGATATCTGATCCACCACTACTCCCGCCGCAAAGATCAGGTCTAGTGTATGCCCAGCCTGGTGCGTGGGCGCTGTTATATATTGGGAAAGTCCCAGTGCTGCCATGGAAAGCACTAGGTCCGTCGCCCGAGTGGAAGCCATGTCCTCGGCATGGACATTGAAGTCGCCCAATACTATAAGTCGAGGGTGCTCCAATGCCCAGCCTGCCACAGCCTCCATCAGGGACGGTAAGGCACTGGCCGGTGCATTAGGCGGACGGTACACCAGCCAGATTGCCAAACTTTCCCCAGCATCCCACACCAGGCCCACACACTCCACACCCTTGATCTCTGGCAGTGGAAGTCTCCTGAAGGAGCAATCCTCCCGTATGAAAAAAGCCACCCCTCCCCCCCGCCCGCTAGTCCGAGCCTGGTGAAGGATGGAGAACCCAGGTGGGGCCACTTGGGAGAGAGCAACTGTCTCCCCATCCCGCACCCAGGTCTGAGACTGACAGTGGAAACTGACAGGGTTTTTTGTGTTATCAGTACAGGTGAAATTAAAGAAGGGAGCTAGGAAAGGACAAAAATTACAACTAATTTAAAAAGGTGGAAGGATCAACAAAGAAAAAGTGACTATTTATTTTAATTCATCCTTTCTCCCCAGTGGGAATCCTAAGTGATCTATGTTTTTCTCCTCTCCTCCATTTTGTCCTCACAGCAACCCTGTAAAATAGCTTAGGATGAGGGACTATGACTGGCCCAAGGTCACCCAGTGAAATTCCATGGTTCAAGTGGGTATTTGAATCTGGGTCTCCCAAATACTAGTCCAACACTTTTAACCACTCCACCACATTTAGTACAACAGCAGAGAGAAAGAGGGAGCGGGGAGAGAGAGAGAGAGCAGTTACTGTAAATAGTTTAGGAACCCAACTGGAAATGAAAACAATTGTCAAGGGAAGATCTTGGATTGTGATTAGATGCTCCCAGATCTCCATTTCTACTCACATCTTTCTTATTTGAAATAGTAGATTAGAATAGTGATAGTAATGTAATGCAACGAATATTAGAATGGTATATTGGAACGCATTTTTCTGATCTGGTAACAGACGAGACATAACACAGCATTACCAATCACCCCACCTCAAAGAAAAAGATGCCATTAGTTACCTCCACACTTGAGAGGAAGAAGAAGAAGAAGAAGAAGAAGAAGAAGAAGAAGAAGAAGAAGAAGAAGAAGAAGAAGAAGAAGAAGAAGAAGAAGAAGAAGAAGAAGAAGAAGAAGAAGAAGAAGAAGAAGATGATATTGGATTTATATCCCGCCCTCCACTCCGAAGAGTCTCAGAGCGGCTCACAATCTCCTTTACCTTCCTCCCCCACAACAAACACCCTGTGAGGTGGGTGGGGCTGGAGAGGGCTCTCACAGCAGCTGCCCTTTCAAGGACAACCTCTGCCAGAGCTATGGCTGACCCAAGGCCATGCTAGCAGGTGCAAGTGGAGGAGTGGGGAATCAAACCCAGCTCTCCCAGATAAGAGTCCGCACACTTAACCACTACACCAAACTGGCATCAGGAGACCGATGGCATTATTATTAGTCTCAGTTAATTACTCTTAGCACTCCACAATTAAGGATACATTCTGATTCTGACATATTTATTTGTTTCACTGTTTTGCCCCAGAATTAAATCCAACCAATGGTGACCCTATAAACTTTATTATTCCTATTTGCTTCTGTTAAAATGTCTTCATTATGCTGAGGACTAATTTGCTGTTCAGCCTCTGCCCTTTATGTATGGACTGGTAAATTCCATTTTATTGTATCAGAGGAGGTGTGTGTGCACACAAAAGCTCATACCTTGGATAAAACTTCATTTGTCTTAAAGGTGTCACTGGACTCAAACTTTGTTCAGCAGAGAAGAGTGGTTACCTCCAAACCTTCACTGCTGGCTTCCCAGAGGCATCTGGTGGGTTGCGATCAGAACCACAGCAGTGGACTATATGAACCACCATGGTCTGATGCAGCAACGCCATTCTTGTGCATTTTGTTCCTCATTCTTTCATCCCATCTGAGAAGGAAGCTGGAAATATAACAGAGTAGATTGATGATTCTATGTTAAAATAATTGTATTCAATGATACTTTGGAAACAAAAGGTCCTGTTTAACATTTGCTCCCCAAAAGTCAGCAAAGACATCATCATCATTTTCATCATCAGTCTATTTATATTCCGCCCATTCCTCCATAGGGGCTCAGGGCGGAGTACATTAAATATGCAATAATAAAACAAACAATCAAGAACAGTTAAAATCATAATAAAATCAGTTAAAGCATTGAGCTCAGAATCTAATCAGCACTTTACATACCATATGTTATGATGTTACATAACCCACTGGATCCCGTCAGTAACAAACAATCAGAATAATGATGAAATAGCAGCACTATAGTAATAGCATAATTTTTTCAGCACTGATGATGGTACAACATGATGGTATGACATTCTGCACATAATCCATTGATTATGACATTAGAGTTAAAAACAGAACAAAACTTCTTCAGCATCCACTTAGAGATGCTCCCGGGGTAGGGTTGAAGAAGTACAATGTCTGCACAAATGACACCCCAGAGAAGTTCAGGGAATTGTTGTCTAGGTAATGTACTGGAGACTGATTTGCAGATAGGTGAGCCTGGGATGAAGCTGCCAAGTACAATTACCAAGTCACAATCCTGTTTTCTTCAGCCCTTCAGAGGTGAAATAAATCAAATTACACTGAAGTACTTGTTATAATCGAGGACCATACTTATGAGAATTTCTTGGTATAGTGAAGTGCAGAAGTAATTAAATGAAATATATGAGGCCAAGTTCCTAGGAACCTATTGAGCAGTCCAGGTTTGTGTCTGATCTTAGCTGCGTTTTATCTTCCCGGTGCTTCCAGTGGTATTAATGGAACTTAATTACACAGTTTTATTCATCAGCACACATCACTCAGAAGACATACTAAAGCAGTAAAAAGCAGTGCCTCCAGAATGACTAGCCAGTGAGGAATGGCATGCTTCAGTCTTGTGCAAAAAAAAAAAAAGATAGCTACAAAATAAAATGCTAGCTCTTTTCTAAACAGAGGATGGGGTTGTTGTTTTTTGAGAGACAGAGGGAGAAATTTTAAATGATAAAAATCTTGAAGTCTGAAATACAACACACAAGCTGTTTTGAGATCCTGACCAACATACAGTATGACCCAGTAATTAGCACATAGAGACTGGCAGCAAATAATAAAGATGAGCAATTTTCTCACTTGGACAAAATATCAATACTATTAAATTAGTTGCCGGGCAACTGGATTTCTTATCAGTCAGCACAGAAGGAAACACAATCATGTCTAATAAAAATAATCTTTATTATATGTGAAAGATTACTGAATGTTGACCTGATTCTGATAATGGATAATAGTAGAATACAGGTCCAGGAAAGGACTTTTAGCGTAAGTCTCACACCCCAAATGAGTAAACATGTCTTTATCTTTTAACACATAATGGATAAGATTTATTAAACAAGAAAAACAAATTGTATGTTTGAGCTATTTGGTTATCAGATTACTGAGTAGGCTTAAATTATCTGCATCCCTGAATCCATTGACTTTAAATGCCTTTCTTCTAGTATTAACTAAGTTGCAAGGTCTTTACCCAGAGATAATGATGACTTGGTTGCAGCTTTCACACTTCTTAGCCTGTTCTGTTCTACTTGCCTTCCATCCTTACCCAAGCAAATTGGTGTCTTTTATTTTTTACCTCTTAAAAGGGCTCAAAGCTATTGTGCCGTTTTGAACAAATAAGTAAATAGAACCATGGATTTATGCCAATAAATAGACTGAATGACTGAATAGACCATGGTAAAGTGTGTATATAGTCTGATTTCAGATTCCATTTTTGTAGTGTGATCATAACAAATATGCCTATGAATAACATCAAAGGTTATATTCTCATGTAGTATTCACATGTTCTCCTTCACTGATGCACTCAATATGGCTTGAACAATGCATGCAATAAAACAATTAAAACCAACATCGCACATCATAATCATAACATAATAATAATCATAACATAATCAAAACAGAAAAGTCAAATAGTCCACCATGCTACCTTTTCTCTCTCACCAAAGGTTCATCTATCAAGCTGTGTCTTGCAGACTTCCTGAACGCCAGCAGAAAAGATGATAATATAACCTCCTCTGTAACACCATACCAGAGGGACATGCCTTTTGCTATGGATGAAGCCCACAACCAGGCTGAAGCAGTTTTCACCACAAAAGAGAAGCTAATGGGAGGAATGCAGTTGTTGAAGAGGTTGAGACACCCTTCAAGCATGTGGGTGTTGATACCAGCACCCTAAATTGAACTAAAAAAAAAAATAGAGCCAACAAAGATCTTACAGAAAAAGTGTTACAAGTGAGTGACTTGCAAGGAAATGTGGGGGAAAGGGGATCTCATTTCCCATTTCGACACTATTTCTTCTTCTCTTCCCAAGACCCTTCTTGTCTTGCTGCCATCTCTCCTTTCCAGCCACCTCTATCCCCTTCAGTTTTCCCTTGTTTCTTTTCTTGGTAGCTTCTCCCTGGGTAAAAAAAAATTGACCAGTGTCACACATTACTGGCTGCCAAGGTGGACCCAGTTTTGCGGTGGGGAAACCCTCAAGGACATGTGTGGGGCATCTCACTGCCCACCCTGTATCTTTTCCCCATGCAATTTCTTCTTTCCCTCCTCTGGCAACCTCTACATCCTCACCTTCCCTTGCTTCTTTCTTTCCTTCCCACTGACCAATTGATCTATTTTTTAGCTGCCCTCCATATTCAGCTATCTACAGGGGCTGCTTCTATTATTTCAGGGGCTACTTCTATTTTTTTTGGGGGGGGGAAGGGGAAGTGAATTCCCCAGTGGGCCTTTTCTCAGGTTTGTAGAAAGACACATCTTATTGGTTCATAGCACCAGTCTCTGGATTTAAGGATCTATGGATCTGACCATTTTGAGAATTAGATATATTGTTATGTGAAAGTGAAGCTGCTGCATTTTGCACCAATTGCAGTTCTTAGATTGTTTCCAATGATTTAATGTAGTTAAACCTAAAAGCCATAGGGTAGGGTTTCCAGCTATGCCTTGGGACATTCTTGGAGATTTGGGAATAGTGAAAAGGAGGCTAGAATTTAGGGAGTGGAAGGAGCTAAACAGGGATAAATCTGCCCCCCACTGCCATTTCTTCTGGGGGAACTGATCACTGTAATCTGGAAATCAATTGTAATTCTGACAGCACTTCAGGCTCCCCTTGAGAATGATAAATCTAACTAAGTGTAGCAGGGGAAACAGTTTCTGTATCTGAGGTGGGGGTGGGGAAGCACACTTCTTCAACCTGTTTCTCTAGCAAGGATGGTAGATCAGAAAGTACTCAAGCTTTTAATCCAGCCACCAAAAGAAAAACTCACTCCATTCAAAGTAGGCAGCAAAATTACTTTTAGGATATCAGCCTTAGCAACCTGTGTCATCTATGTCTCATCTAGATTCAGTTTTAACTTGCTCTCTCTCTCAGCCACATTATATATGGCAGCAAAACAGCAGCCACTGAGGCTTAAAAAAAAAGCTGATGATACACAACTATGAAGTTTTAAATGATCAAATTTAACTGATGAGTACAGATATTAAATAGCATTGAGGATAACGCTAATCCTTCATTTTAAAATTTATTTTATTTCCACTGTACAAGGCTTAAAGTAGTGCCTGTTGTTGTTGTAAAGTAGTGTACTTATTTAAAAGCCCACTCTCAACTTTACCATGCTTAGCCTGAAGCCAAATGCATGAAGGAAGATGTGTTAGCCAGAAATCCTTGTAGTTGTTCTGTTCTCAATTTGTTCAGTTACTTTTTGTCTAGAAGGGGTAGATAGGGTCAAAATCTCTTTATTTGAAGAAGGATATTCTGCAATGGTTTAATAGCAGCCTCCTTTCGGGGTTTTGAAAAAATTAACTCAACCAGGGATAAGTTTACCATTTTCAAAAGAAGCACAATGACCACCTTATGAACTTCAAACAGTAACCTAGGACAAATATCCACTTTACAGGACTCAAGAATCAAGTGAGCCAGAGGCAAGAATATCAATCTCAAAGTATTCATACAAACTTGAACAGATGGTGCTTCTTAAATCTCTAGTAACACAACTGTATTCAAATTGCTGCCTAAATAAGATTGGATCAGAGAGATTTTATGAGCAAAAAAGTAGGCAAAATCATCACTGCTAATTGCCAATTCAATATCAGTTTTGGACTCTGGCCGAGGAGTCATCAAATTCCTAATCATGTTAATCAATTGAGTTGCCCATGATTGAGATGAAATGATGGTGGTAGAGAAAAAAAGCTTTTTAATTATTTTTTGCTGCTGCCAAGTCCAGTCATAGCCCTTCTAATGGGTTTTATAGGGTGCTCTGTTTGAAATGGCACATGTTTTCTACCACTATTGTTTAATTAACTTCCCCATTTTCTTCAGCTTCCTAAACTCCCTGAAAACCAAGGAACTAGAACCTTCTGAGACAGGAAGATCGAAATAGGGAGTAAATCTGTCCAAAGGCTTAGATAGACCATTATTCCAAGCCCCAAATAAATCTTTGACACAGCTACCAGTAAAGCCCTCAAAATCCTTCACAATGTTAAAAAATATAAAATACCTTATAAATTCTAAAATTCTTGCTACATTTTACAATCTAGCAACAGAACCAATAGTAATGATTGTTCTGCTATGGAAGTTTCATACCTGCAGTTGAATGACCAGCAGATTGGCTAGTTAAGTTATAAAAAAAGCATTACCATAAATTGTTTGAGTAGTATTAATTTAATGGAATAGAACCAATGACAGGCTTTGCAGAGAGACTGTTTTTTACATGTAATATTAATCTTACAGTCTTTGATTTTTAAGGTGGCATTTATTGTGCCATTTGTATAAGGAAGGGACTTGTGATAATTAAATTTCAATATCTAGCAGGTCATTTTATCATTTTGAAGATCTTACTTAAGTGAATATGTTTAGATTCTTGTCAGTCTTTCAGAACAGTGACCTTTCCAACTGTATTTGAATGTCAAAAGGAGATGGATCTCATTGAGAATGTGACACATTCTTTCCTTTCTTTTCAGAGCTCGTTCAATGAATAGATCTCAATTAATGACTAAAGGGGACTCAACTTGTTTCTGAAGTAAAGTATGATAGACAGGAATTTAGCAACCAGTAAGGTTATACTTCAGGGGTGGGGAACCTTTTTTCTGCCAAGGACCACTTGAATATTTATAACATCATTTGTGGGCCATACAAAATTATCAACTTAAAAAACAGTGCTCTGCCAAGGGAGAACTATTCAGGCTAGCAAAATTAATGCGAATAATTGTTTTTCTATTTGAAATCACATGGAGAGAGCCTAATTCAGCACACACACACACACACATACACTGACCTGCTGCCCTAGGCAAATGCCTCGGTCCAAGCATTTTAGACCATATTCCCTAATATTAGCATATTAGGTCACACACTCATTAGCATCTTAGGCCACACCATCTGGGATAATCACGTACAAATTGAACTGGTGGTAGCTGGCTCCCACCCCCACCCCTGCTTGTCCTCCCTACCTCCCTTCAGCTGCTCCCAGCAGACCTTTAAAGACACCCACATAACCCAGCAGTAGTCCTTCACAATGTCCACGAGAGAGATGGGGGGGAGGCTCGGCCCAGCAATCTCCAAGGGCTAGACCAAGTGATTTTGAGGGTTGTAAATGGCCCTCGGACCTGACGTTCCACACCCCTGTTATACTCGGATGACTGTCTAGCATTAGACAGGGAATAACACCCCTTAGAGAATTACTTAATGATAAATACAATAAAAGTTGTAAAATCTATCAATTTATAAAGAGTAATATAAAGGGAACATTCCAGAATTTTATGAGATAAAGTATGAATTTTATCCAAGGCACAAGGACAAAGATTATTTGAATATGGAATATTACAAAACCTCCCACATGATACTTCAGAATTTATCATTAAAATGAGCAAATGCCTTAGCATAATGAAGAGCTGTTAAATATCTTGTATAGGACAGCAAAGACTGAGGTGGTAATATGCCAAAGAACTGGGTCGAACAAACTCTGCATGGATGAATCACTGCACTATTATAATCAAGCTTATTGAAACAATGCTTGACAATATTGAAGGTCTCTTCCTTACCAGTTGGAGAATTTCTTCTAATGTTGGCCCAGCTGCTGTAATGTAGCGTCAATGATCTTCATCCATACTGAGTAATAAGCATCTTGTTTGAGAGAAAACAGCAATCTACTCGCTTCTATGACAAAGACAGTCTTTATTCTAAGCTTAAAAGCACTGCAATGCTCTAGCTTTCAATGACTTTTGACTTAGTTCAGTTCTGAGAGACACATCTGAAACACAGTGAGGGATGCCTATTATCCTATGCAAAAACTGACAAAGGGGATGATCAACATATCCTGAGATTACCGAGATCCGTACAGTAGCTTTGAAATTACTTTTGCATGCCAGAATTGTACCAGGGATATATCATCCTCCCCTAGAGATCAAGAAATGTAAGATCACTCCAGTAATAGGTTTAATCTTATTCACTGCAAATTTAAGATGGGAAGACTAAGAAAGGTTTGTAGAGAAAATGATTCCTAGGTAACAACACTTCTTAACTTTTTCAATATGCAAGTTTGCTATGACCCATTTAGAATGTCTTAAATTGCTATTTTTGGAGAAAAAACAGTATTTTAGATTTATTGTAGTTCATTAGCAACTCTTACAAACAGTAATTTGAGAAACATCTCCAAAGTTTCTTTAGACGAATCATAGTATGAGAAATAAGAACAATAATCAGCATAAAGTACTGGTGGCCATTTTTTGAAGCTAGTCTGGGAGCATGAAACTCCAGGGATGAAGACTCAATAACATATCATTAAAATATAAATTAAAACGGAGGGGAGCAAGCAACAGCCTTGTCAACCCCACCATCCAAACTGAACTTGTCTGAGAGTTACCCCTTGTTGCCACATTGAACCTGAGTATTAGTGTATAATATCTTGATTAACCAAAGTAGTCTTTATCAGTTGATAAGTTGTTTCTCCTGTCGCTTTGTCATGCTGACTCCATCAAATGCACCTTTCAAATCCATAAAAAACAAATAAGCTTTCCCTTTGGCATACCTGTATAATTTTCTGCTAATCAGAGAAGAATGAAATAGTGATCAGTGGTAGAGAATCCTCTTCAGAAATCAATTTGTTTCCTTCAAAAATATTATTGGTCTCAATCCATTCTATTAACTTTTGATAAAGAAGAGAAGCTTATAATTTCCCAACAGATGATAAACAGCTGATTGGGTGATAATTAATTTTCCAAAAACCTGATAGATTACTGTTGTTAAGTGAACTAGTAAGAAGACACAATCCCTTATACTTTTCTTCCCCTTTTAACTAGAATTAGTATTTTGTATCTCTTTTTTAGATCAAATAATTACTCTAGAATGTGTAAGGCATTATATGTTTTAAATTCATGGTGCAATTGTAGAATCCTTCTTTTCATAATTTCATATATTTCTATTTGGTGGCTCAGACATATTCCTACATTTATGTGGGCATAAGTGAAAAGGCTCAACTAGAGTAGAAAGATCCTATAATAGCTCAATGGAAGATTTAGGTGAATTAACTCTAGAGAGTTTATCTTTAATAAATCCAACTTCCATTGAAAATAACATGCTACTAATGTTCTTTCCTATTTGAGGGAGCCAATAAAGTGACAGATTTCATTACTATGATCCAAAAGTTGTCTTTGTTCTCTTAAGAGAAGGTGACCCTTTGTTGGTAGCATCAGAGTAAGAGAAACAAGTAGATGATCCCCACATGGGAAATTGTGAACAGATGACCTCTTTATCAAATGTGAAAATTAAAATCTTCCAGAAAATAGCCACTAACACTAGCCCTCTTGGGACCAAAGAAGTAAAGTCACCTCTTGAAACAATTTCCATATACCCATTTAATATGGTAAATCCTCTTTGAATAGAAAATTCAAAGAGCTCCAGACCTGTCCTACTGGTATATTTTGATGCTCTTGAATACATTAAACAAAATAAAGTATAATCAGCATTAAAGCTCAACCAGGTAGACAATAATACTTTGTTGTCACTTCCAATTCTGGTTTTAAAGTTGCCTGGTAAAATAACCTTCATATCTGGAAGAGATTTCAGATAACCATTTTAACATTTTTCAGTTTTTATTCATGGATATTATACCAGCATCTGGGGACAAATAAAGTGAAATAAAAATCAAAGGGAAATTATCCAGAGTAACAGTCAAAGCCAAATAATTAGAAATCAAGGCTGGGAGTGTGCAAAACAACAATGGTATTTTTCAGGTTCAAGTATACTGAACTAAAAAAAAATCTGCCCCCACCCCACCCCAATACTGACAAATCCCAATAGCGGTATGGTATTTGGATTTAGGAAATATTTTTCCAGCTCCATTATATCCTATGGGGACCATTATAGTCAATGGTCCCCATAGGGTATAATGGATAATTGATCTGGGGGTATCTGGGGCTCTGGGTGGCTGTTTTTTTAGTTAGATACACTAAATTTGCAGTATAGCTGCTAGTGCCTCTCCTCACCCCCTCCCAAAGTCTCACAGAGATTGGTTCCAATTCTATGGGCTCCCGAATAAGTTGCCCCCATCCTCCATTGCTTTCAGTGGAGGGAAGAAAAGGCATTTAAAAAGATTGCTGCAGCAAGTTCACCTGGAAAGCATTTAAAGGGACTTAAACACCCTTTAAGTCCATCTATCCAGCAGGATTTTCAGGGTTTAGCCATTTGGGAATTTTGGGGCTTGGCCATTTTGGATCACCAAAATCACTATCCAGTTGAGACAATTCTATTCATCTTGGATTTAGCTGAACGCACACCCCTAATCAATACTTTAGTTGAGGTAATATTTAACTCTGTAGAGGTTATATATGCTAATATGGTCCTAGGTCTCCATCCCCTATTCCCTAAGGAAGCTTTCCTAGTGAATGAAATATAACCAAGAACAACAACTTCAATTAAAACCCATGTTTCTTGAAGTAAAATAATATCGTATTGAGTTAGAAATGAAACAACATGTGGCATCTGACTTTTAGTATTCCAACCGGCTTTGTTCCAACTCAATATTTTATATTGATTTGCCTCAAGTGGTCATTAGTTCTCACATTGTTCAATACCTGGGGCAGCTATCACAGTGCTACCATTCTTAGGCCTTATCTGGATTATTGGTTCAAGGGGAACAGGGGCTGAAAGCATATAATCATCTATGATGGAAGTATCTCTTGGGAGTTTATTCTTTAAATAAGGGATAATTCCTCCCCTCATTTTAGGGGAATGTAGAAAGTTTTTATTTGTGCCTTACAGACTCCCATCCAGTCCAAATTTTTCTAATTCAATAGGTCTTCCTTTGGGTGGACATGAGTCTTACAAGCTTCTACTTCTACCAACTTATTTTGCTTTAATGAATTAGATGCACTTTCATGATTAACATTTGTCTAATTTTAATTAATTTTGCTTGAAGCTGTTGCATACGAACAATGTTATTTGCTCTAAAACTGGAAAAGCTCCAAATAAATTTAGAAAGCTATCATCAACTGCATCTAGATTTCTTTTTTCATGGACAGAGAAAACTGTAAATGTTTCTAAAAGGCCAAACTAATATTTTCCCTTGCTTTAAGCAAAGGCTCTCATGGTTGTCTGGAGATGATAAATCAATCTTCTTTCCCATTTTGCCCTAGACAGGAGGGAAGATCCTTAATCCTCTGTAGTTGAGTATGTTTAGTAGAGAATATAAGGGTAACAGTTGGAACTTAAAAAAAAAATCTTTGGATGGAAATCCCATGTGAGTACAACCATTCAAGGTTTGCCATAATCTAAGATGGAATTTTGGTCAAAAAAAGAGAGAAACATGAGTCTGTCTGTGCAAACAGAGTTTGTCAGTTTTTCATAAAATGTTAAGTCAACATTTTCAAATCTTTGACCTAATAATGCAGCTAAGTGCTCTCTGTTCAGACACTTGTTTCTCCAATTAATAATTAAACTTCTAAGTAGACAGATATTCAAAACAACCCTGAATGGATGCTTTGCTTTACATTGTTTCTGGATAGTATATGTGGCCCAGAAAGATCTCTCATGTCATGTCACCCCCCTGGTTAGTAAAAGTTACTGAATTCTTAGATATTGCTTGTTTGGTTAAAGGGGTGAGGGTATCCATTTTCTCATAAAATTTCTGCAATGTCTCAACAATCAAATATGTTGTGATAAATCAGCTGGTTCACAAAATCCATCTGAAGGGAACATATCTTTAATTAGTGGGCCAGAGTCCAAAGGATTATGGTCTCCTGCCAAATTGCCCTCCTCTTCCATAAACAGGCAATCCTCAATAGGGATGGTCGTGAACTGGGTGATGAGCCAAAATCCAAACTGAACTTTGCCTGGTTTGAGGCAGAATATTCACTGAACAAATATCCAGACTTTGGGGTGTGGCTCGGAGCAGCTCAGAAAGTAAGCCCCACCCACAAAGACTGGTGTGAAAATGTTAGGTAACAGTGGGTGTGGTGACTGACAGACAATACTGCCTGCCAATAACACAGTTCCCATTCCATTGCTCGCAATGGGAAGGAATGTTGTATATAAGGGTTGGAAGAGTGTATGTTCCCTTTGTTGGTGGGGCATGGTGTACTAGAATGCAAAAGAGCTTTGCTGCTGTGTGTGGTGGTTAGTTAGCTAGCCTACTCAGTCAGGGGCTATGGGGCTTAGCTTTGCCCTGGGTTCTTCTGTGTTGTGATTCAGTTTGAATTCCCCTTTCAAATAGGGGATGTATTAAAAAGGATGACAGGATTGCCTTTGGAAACAATGGGAGAGGCTTGAAGGCCCATCGGAGATAATGGAATCCTGGAGTGTCAACTGACTTGCATGGGCTCCATTGAAGTACACTGCAGCACAAGAAAACTTAAAAAGAAAACACGGAATGGATTTTCCATTCAGGTCTCTGGACCAAGTTAGACTACTGTGGGACTGGAATGAAAGCCCCAGAGTGGAACGACAGTCCCTAGGCATAGAAACAGTGCTTTGGGACTGGAATAATAGCCCACAGAGTTGAATGATAGTCCCTAGCAATAGAATCTATGTTCTGGGATCAGAATGCCAGGTTGCAGAGTTGAATGACAGCCCCTTAGAATAGGCTCAGTGCTCTGGGACTGGAATGACAAGGTGTAGGGTAGAATGATAGCCCCTGGAAGTAGCAGAAGCGTTCCAGGACTGGAATGACAGCCCCAGAGTGGAGTGATGGTCCCTAGCGATTGAATCTATGCACTGGGACTGAAATAATAATTCGGAGAGTGGAATGACAGCCTCTGGAAGTAGCAGAGTGTTTTGGGAAAATCAGGATTGAATTTCTCTTTCATTCAACAAGCATTTTGGTTTAGTGGAAGTTTCCCGCTATCAGCTTTCCTTTCCTTTCCTTTCCTTTCCTTTCCTTCTTCCTTTCCTTTCCTTTCCTTTCCTTTCCTTTCCTTTCCTTTCCTTTCCTTTCCTTTCCTTTCCTTTCCTTTCCTTTCCTTTCCTTTCCTTTCCTTTCCTTTCCTTTCCTTTCCTTTCCTTTCCTTTCCTTTCCTTTCCTTTCCTTTCCTTTCCTTTCCTTTCCTTTCCTTTCCTTCCCTTTCCCTTTCCCTTTCCCTTTCCCTTTCCCTTTCCCTTTCCCTTTCCCTTTCCCTTTCCCTTTCCCTTTCCCTTTCCCTTTCCTTTTTATTTTACCTCTTCCTCATGGTTGCAGTGGAAGGACTGCTCTTAAGGTGTTTTTGTTTTCAGGCTGCCTTTTGATGGGTGCTTCAGATTAGTTCCTCCCTCCATTATCCTACATGGCTAATTAAGCTAAAACTGAGGTTGGCATCTTCAGAAAGATGACTTCCAACAGAAGAAAAGAAATAGAAAAAAACACTTTAGGCTCCTAAAGGAAGCTCTTTTGCAGTAAAGCAGATCACAAGCCAGTGACCATGAAAATAAAGCTGGAACCAATTAAAAACAATTAAAAGAAGGAATGTTTCACAGAGCACACAACAATGCTACTGCCCAGCCCTCCACAGTTACATTCTGAAATATTAAATATGTATTTTATGGGGGGTTGTATTTTACTTTCACTTATTAGTTTATTTAAAATATTTATTATCCACCTTTCTGCCTTGTGACACTGAAAGTGACTTACAATGTAAATAAAATAACTGTTATAAAACACGTAAAATAAGACAGGTTAGAATTCCATTTAGGGCTGCCAATATATAAAAACTAAAGTTAGTAAAATGCAGCCCTATATAAAGCTGTCTTTGGCTGCCTCCTGATGATTGAAAGTCAAGCTGTTCCATAATTGTGGGGCTGCCACTGATCAGGTCTTCTCTCATGTGTCAAGTACACAGGCTTCTCTGGTGGGGCAGTCAGGAGGGCTTCTCCCTTTGATCTTAATTTTTGGGCAGGAATATATAGGGGAAGACATTCCTTCAGATACCCTTTGTACAAACCATGTAGCACTTTAAAGAAGAAAACCAAAACCTTGGGTTGGGCATGGGAGCAGATCGGTAGCCACTGTAATTGCTATAGTATTGGGGTAACATGTTCCAAATGGTTGGCTTCAAATAGCAGTCTAGCTGTAACATTCTGACCTAGCTGCAGCTTCCAAATGCTCTGCAAGAGCAGCCCCAGATAGAGCATCTAGATGCAACTAAGGCATGAATCAATGGGTGCATTCACACTACACTGAATAATGCATTTTGCAACTGGATTTTTGCTATTCTTACACAGTAAAAAATCAGTTGCAAAATGCATTATTTAGTATAATGTGAGCACACATACTGTGGCTAGATCCGACTGACCCAGGAATGGATGCAGTTGACACACTAGCTAAGACTGGGCAAAGCACTTCAAGCCATCACAGCAACCTGTTTTTCAGACTGCTCTGTCAAATAGCACTCCCAAATTGTGAACCTTTGTCAAGGGAGTATAACCCCATTCAAAACACAAGAGATCTGAAGTCCTGGGTCTGCCTTTTACTAATTCAAAGAACTGCTATCCTGTCAGAACTAAATTTCAACTTGTTCACTCTTATCCAGTCCACTACTGACTTCAAGCACTGGATCAGAATATCAATAGCATCCTTGGAATTAGGTGGAAAAGAAAGAGCTGGGTATCATTTGCAACTGGTGACACTATAGCCCATACTGCCTGTCAACCTCTCCCAGTGGCCTTATATAGATATTAAATAGTATGGGCATAGAATGAACCCTGCAGAACCATACAGGCCAAAGGCCATTAGGCAGAGCAGGATTCCCTCAATACTGGCTTCTGAGAGCAACTCCACCAGATAGGGCTCAAACCATCATAACACAGTGCCCCTTAGTCCCAGTGTTGAGAGGTGGCTCAGTAGGATACTATGGTATTGAAGGCCACTGAAAGATCCAGCAGAACTACCAGGATCACATTCTCTCTGTCTAGTTCTTGTTAGAGGTCATCAATCAAGGTGACCAAAACAGTCTCTGTTCCAACAGTCTCTGTTCCTGAAGCCAGACTAAAATGAGTTCAGAATATCAGTCTCTTCCAAGAATCGTTGGAGCTGAGAAGCAGCCACTTGCTTTAACAGCTTGCCAAGAATGAAAGATTGGAGACAGGCCAAAAGTTCTCCAATAATAGTAGGGCTCAGAGAGGGTCTTTTTTTTTTTCAGAACAGGTTTAACTACTGCCTCCTTGAGCATGGATGGCATAACTCCCACTTTCAAGGAGGGATTTATCATTCTCCTTATCGACTCCCTCTCTACCAGCTTTTATCATCCAAGAACACAAGTGATAGATCTCACCTGTCCAAGGTTCTTGTCCATATCCTCAGGCTCCACAAGCTGCAAAGTATCTGAAAAAATCAGAAAAGCAGATGTCAAAGATACCTCAACTGAATATATATCCATGCCAGCATCTAACCCACAGTGGATCTCAGTAATATTTTCTGCAAAGCAAATTGATCATAGCCAGCTATTGTGCGGTCAGAGTCCAGTTCCATGGGGCTATGATGTAAAAAGTCCCAGAACTACATGAAACAGCTCACATGGATGATTATGTGCAGACCCAATAGCAGTGGAGAAATATTGGCTTTTTGTTGTCATTGCCACCATGGCGTAGGCTCCAATATGGGCTCTAAGACATGTTCAAACAGTTTTCTGCTAGTGGCACTCTCGCCATTTTCCCTCCTGTTTCATCACCATCAGTGAGCCAGAGAGCCTGCTTGGCTGTGTTTGGGGAGAGAGGGCACTTGGAGACAGTTGCCTGCATCATCTCCCTATTTGAGAGAGTGATCAGGGCCTTGACAGAATCAACAGAATTTTTATATTTAATTTTATGCAAATAGAAATGAAGCCAATTTCAAGACTATTATGTCCCATTGGTCTTTCACTGGAATCAACTGACAAATGAACTTGATTGGATTTAGGATGTGTTGTATGAAACTACTTACACACACATATGACTGTCATGACTTATTGTCACCAACCAACTTACTGCAACACATATGTGCCTGCAGCGTGCTTGATAATTAGCCATTTTGGCAATCCTGGGCAAACAGCAAAAACAGGAGGATTATTAAGTCCCTAGTGGTCTGCTATACATAACCAATCATTCACATTGGATTCCATGGACCTGATATGCATACATACCTTCTTATCAGGAGGATATAATATATACAAATGCATGTAGATTTCAATGCTCAGTGAAGTGGCATTTACAATCATGGCAATCTATATATAAACAGATACATAAATAAAATACAGCTTTGGTTAGAAAGTGTTAAACATCTCATTAGCTTGTACAGGAATTGATATCCACATAAAGCGATGCTGCAGATTAAGACTGTAACAAACTAGACTTTCACAGCCTGGGGAGATGAATCAGTAAACAACTCATCTGAAATTTGTTCAGGAGATGATACAGATATTTGCTTTGGCACTGATGGGAAAATGGCATTTTCACAAAACAAGTAAGTATCCACAGCCATGTGCAATGTTATATAGTAAAGTTAGTATCTAAGCATTGCTACTATTAAACAATCCCATGCCTTTTCAAGGTTGCAAATGTGCCTTCTGGAAAACGTACATGTTTTCTGCTGAGATAAGATTGCCCTGAACTTTCATGTGCAAGTAATTCACATGGTACATGTTATGTACTGAATTCTATGTTTGGTGGGAAGCTTTCGTGCAGCTGGCTGCAGCAGGGCGCTAGAGACCCTTTGCTACAATAGAGACCTGGACTCTAAATGGGGACCGATGAGCGGGTTTGGTGCGAAGCTTAACTGTCCTGATTTGGTATGGGGATCTGGGGACTAGTTCTTTTGCATGAATGAATGGGGTCGTGGCCCCGCCATTTTGCCTTGTTCTGGAATTATCAATAAAACATGTTCCTGCTTGGACATCAATGCATCGAACCCAGTATTTAACAGTACACATAGTTTTAGATAATCTACAGTTAAAGATGTGGAATAGCTGCTTCCCACTTTGTGCATAGCTTGTAGTCATTGGCAAACCTCAAGGAATGCTTGGGAACTGAAGATGTTCACTGCTACAAGAAAGTGGAGCTCAAAAAAGATGGTTTGGACAGGACCTTGGGAGGGTCATGGCTGATTGGGTGCAGCAGAGTTGACTGAAGTCAAATCTATCGAAGACAGAGGTCCTGTACCTGAGTTGCAGGGGGCTGGATATCAGAATTCAACTCCCAGCTCTGGGTGGGGTGCTCTTGTCACTAGTGCAAACAGTGAGGAACCTAGGAGTTATACTGGATGCCTCATTATCAATGGAGGCTCTGATCACCACTCTTGCCAAATCAGCCTTTCCCCATTTTTGGTAGGTTTGGCAACTCGTCTCCTACATTTCCTCCCACTGCTTGGCTACAGTGATAGACACAATGGTCTTTTCCAGGTTAGATTATTGTAACTTGCTTTATGCAGGGCTAACCTTGCACCTGATCCAGAAGTTTTAGTGGCAGAGCACCTGCTGATTGTGATGTTTCCACAGGCACACATTTGTCTGATATTATGGCTGGCTGCTGATAAAATTGTGGATCTGCTTCAAGGTGTTGATTTTAACCTTTAAAGCTCTATGTGGCCAGGGACCAACATACCTGTGGGACCTCCTTTCCCATATGTGCCTCGAAGAACTTTGCACTCAGCAGGTCACCATCTACTGGAAATCCCTGACTTGAAAGATGTCCGCCTCACTTTGACCAGGGGCAGGCATTCTCAGCCCTGGATTCAGGCTGGTGGAATGAACTCTCAATGGAGATCAGGGCCCTGCAGGATCTAGGGCTTGTAAAATGAAGCTATTCTACCAGGTCTTTGGTTGAAGCTGTGGACATCCGGTTAATTTTGACCCTCCTGCTTAAATGGCCCTTTGAGTCTGATGGTGACAATCTTGCAATTCAGTGAACACAGACCATTCATGCCTCTATTTACTTTGGACACCATAAGTCTTTGAAAATGCCATCTTGTGATTCAGTTGGAATCTGAAATAGCTGTTTTTAGGGGTTTTAAACTGCTTTATTTCTTGTTCATTATATTGTGTATTGGAACCCACTTTGCGTCCTCCTGTGGGGAGGGTGGGACAAAAATAAAATCAATAAATAATACAAATGGCACCCTCCAATCTCTGCAAAGTGGCTACTAAAGGACTTACGTGTGGGCCCACATTTCTAAGGCTGAATTATCTTTCAGCTGTGAGTTAATAGGAGCAGCTTCATGTTTGACACTGTGAAAGGATATGTGACAGGCAAGATCTGAGCTTGTCTGAATCCTTGTCATAATGTATTGGTATGAAATTGTTCTTTTAATCTCCCCTAGAAGGGAAATGTGCACGCTTCCAATGTGCAAGCAATTTCAGAGTAATGCAGAGAAACTGGAAGCATGAGACATTTTCCTTCCCAAATTCCTTTGCTCTTGTAAAATATCCAAAATTTCATTCAGAATGATTTTACTCCATAAACAATGTAATCTGCAATTAACTGTAATAAATCAAAGACTTCAACAGCTTGTGCATCACCCTCTGGATAAACTCCTCTTCAGGAATCACAATGGGGGTGTACAAGTTGGAATGCTTCTTGGCACTTCTGGTCTGAAACCATCATAAGTAGTGATGAGCAAATGACAATTTTAGCTTGGGATTTCCTATGAAGAAAATAGAATATTGCTATTTCCAGCTTCTCAATATGATTGCAGTACTATTGCTGAGATGATCTGTGCTTCAAAGTCTTCTCTTCTCCATATAATATACATGGAATCAGGTTTTGGTTCTGCATTGCACTGAAAAGAAATGACATAGCACTTTGCATGATGTAACTTTAACCACTGGCAACAAGAAACTGGAAGTTTTAAGGTGCCTTGAATTACATCCAGGGAACCTGGATCTTTGGGAGGAACATTCTTCTCCAGGGGGTAATAAACTGCTCAAATTGCCAGCTAAATAGAGATGAGTTTCCTGTGAGAAGATAGCCATATGCCCAACTGCCAGGAAAGGACCAGATGATTGATAACCTGTGCTGAGCAATAAGTAAGGGAGTTATTCAGTCCAAGTTGATTGGAGAAAGTTCTCACCTTCAAGACCTTATTTGGCCAGGGGCCAGCATACCTGTGGGACTGCTTTCCCCATATGTTCCCCCAAGAGCACTTTGGCCAAGTTCACAACATCGTCTGTCTGCCCCTGGCCCAAAGGATGTTAGACTGGCCACCACTAGAGCCAGGACCTTTTTGGCTCTGGCCCCCAAGCTATGGAACGATCAGCCGGAGATTAGGGCCCTGCAGGACCTGTTACAGTTCCGCAGGGCCTGTAAAACTGAACTTTTCTGGATGGCCTTTGGTTAATATCTTCAAGGCTGCTGGCAAAATCTAGCTCTCCTACTGGTCACACTATTGTAAGAAAATCTATGCTGAGCTCTGTAGTTTGTAGCTCTAGTTTGTAGAATACTGATGCCTGACTGTTTTATTGTCATGTTTATGATTTTAATAATACTTTATTATATTTATGATATTGTAATTTTGATGATATTTTAAGAACATAAGAGAAACCATATTGGATCAGGCCAATGGCCCATCCAGTCCAACACTCTGTGTCACACAGTGGCCAAAAAAGTGCCATCAGGAGGTTCACAAGTGGGGCTAGAAGCCCTTCCACTTTGCCCCCCCCCCCCAAGCACCAAGAATACAGAGCATCACTGCCCCAGACAGTTCCAATAAAATGCTGTGGCTAATAGCTACTGATAGATCTCTGCTCCATATTTTTATCCAATCCCCTCTTGAAGGTGGCTATTCTTGTAGCTGCCACCACCTCCTGTGGCAGTGAATTCCACATGTTAATCACCCTTTGGGTGGTTTTAATGTTATCGTTGTTATTATTGTTGGAAGCAGCCCCAAGCTGTTCGCAGGAGGGATGGGGTATAAATTAACATGAATAAATCAACATAAAGAGCCATCACTTTCAAAACTCAGGACTGGATCAGAGGATTCTGACCCAGATAGAGTAGAAAGGGTTAAAAGATTTGAATACTCTTTTAGTGGCAAGCAAAGAGGTACTCAAGTTGATGGAACAGAGGAGGGAATAGAGGGGTGCCTGCATCTATAATCCTGAATTCCAGCAGCTGTGTCCACCCCACCGAGGGGGATGTCAAAGGTAATTTCTGTATCTCTAAAGATTAGACTAGCCCAAATGTTTTATTTTCTTTCTTAGTTCTGCAACAGTCCTTTTCGTGCTGTTCCCTAGGTTCTTGGGTCTAGAGTTCAAAGCTGTGTTGTAGGGAAGAAATATATTTCTCTTTTAAGAACTCAGACTGTGTTTGAAGAGCCTCACATGTGTATCTAGTCATTTGTTCAACATATGTTACAATCTTCCCGTTCGACTGGGTTGGAGAGCAGACAGTAGTGGGAGCTAGGAAAATCCACATTCCATGCATGCACCCCAAACCCTACCAGTGTCCCAAACCATTGGTAAATGAGAAAGGTAGTATCAGTTTGACTGATAACAGTCCAAAGTACCCAGTGGGAAGGGGGGAGAAGAAGGGACATACTGACATATGCATATACACAGACCTCCCCACCTGCTGTGACGAGTGTTTCCTCTAAGCTGAGTTAGTGTGAGCCAGTTCACAATTTTTGCCTCTAGCTTAGCTCAGGAAAAATGGCTCTGAAGCAAACTGATTTATGCAGTGGCTCACAACTTTCATGCCAGTAGCTCACAAAGTAGAATTTTTGCTCACAGGACTCCACAACTTAGAGGGAACTTTGGCTGTGACAGAAATGTTTTGGCCTGGCATCAAAAGAGAGCATGGTAGGCACCAGGCAAGCCTCAAAGGAAAGGTCATTCCACAGGCAAGGTGTCACCACTGAAAAAGCCATATCTGGTTGTCCCTTTCCTCACCTCTGAAGCCAGGGGCCCTGAAAGCAGGGATTTTGAGGCAGATATTAACTCTTGGGCTGGACAATATGTGAAGAGGCAGTCCTTTGAATTGTGCCCAACAGCAAGCTCATGTACATCCATCAAATTTAAATGCTTTAGCAAGAAACAGTTACAAAAGTTATTGTCTTTTGCTCATATTCTCTATCTTAATTTAACCTTTTTGCTAATTACATAATTGCTATCACAATTCTGGGAGAAATCTGACCCACTCCTTTGGGTAGAAGAATAAGTAAAGAATAAACAGAAGAATAAGTAAAGAATAAACAGCCAGGAACCCAGTGCTCTAGATTGTAAGGTGTTCTTTGAGATCTTTTACCTAATGCAGCTTATTAATGGAAATCTTGTTAGCTGGGGGGGGGGGGGGATTTTTTTTCTCCCCGGAGGATATATATATATTAAAACATTTTCCAGCCCTTGCTGATGTTTGAACATAGAGTACCAAGAAGTAATCTTGACTTAGATGATAAATCTCAGTGAATAAAAAAGTATTTTATATTCATCCTTCACAACCTGATTTCTAAAAAAACCAAAAAAACCCAAACTCACACACATACTGAAAACCAGCCTGTTGAATCATCATTTCTGTCTTCTGCAACTGTGTGTTAGAGTTTGACCTTCTAAGTTGTATCTGCTACAATAAACAGAGCTTCAGGCAACCTTGTGTCTGGCATAGTCATCACTTTAATTAACTTTCTGTTTGATGCCTCCTCTCCCTTAAGCCTCATGTTGCTTCTTTCTGTGTAAGGGGGGGGGGGGAGAATCTACTTTAAGGTGCTTAAACATTCTCTTGCTGAATTTCTCTCTGGATTTTATAGAACTGAACTTCCAGAATGTTATACCAGATGGGCATTAATAATTTCAGGATTGGTGATTCTTCTCAATTTGTATTTTGTAATTTGTATGTTAAGTAATGGCAAAATGGAGTATTATTTATTATCACATTATTTATTTTAAATGTTTTTAGAACACTTTCCCATGCCATAATGTAGGCTCAAAGAAGTTCACAAGCATATATAAAGATTAAAAACCAAAAGACTCTCATATCATCACAACAACTAATTACAGTTTAAAACGTTGACAAATCCCTAGAACATGTTGCCATCCGGTGATGAGGAACTGGTGAGATAAGCTGTACAATCTTTTGGGTACATGGGGCCCAAATCATGACAAGTTTTAATGGGCACAAAAAAACCCTAGGGGTGCCAGCTTTCAGGTGGGAGACTGGGATCCTCCGGAATTACAATTCTTCTCCAAACAACAGAGATCAGTTTCCCTGAAGAAAATGGATACTTTGGAGGGTGGAGTCTATAGCATTGTATCCAATTAAGGTCCCTGGCCTACTGAGATGCCATTCCCCAAACTCCAGGTGTTTCCCAACATGGATCTAGCTACCTACCCCCCCCCCCCCCATCCCTTGCTAGTGGTTAGGGGGAACCTGGCAAGCCTACAAGAACTTTAACTGAACTCAGAAACATATTGGGAGTCAATGGTGATGTTCAAACACAGGGATGGTGTGACAAAAATGTGTTGCTTTGTCATGAGTAATGGAGCAGAGACAAAGAAGACCAAAACTCAGAAACCTTTTTTCTGTACTGGAGCAAAGATATAGACAATGATAGCTCCTAGTAGAAAGAGATTATTAATTAAAAGCTTACACCCTCTCACAAGATTTAGACCAATTTCTCAGTGGGTGTTTTCGCACTCACGTTTTACTGGCGCCACGACCCTCCTGACGCCGGCGAATCTGCATGGATTTCGCAACAGAAGCGCCGGCGCTCCCAGAAGCGCCGGCGCTTTCCGTCGCTAAGCCAGCGCAAACGTTTTCCTGCATCTTTGCGATTTCCGTTTGCGCTGGCTTAGCGACGGAAGTAGCCGGCGCTTCTGGGAGCGCCGGAGCTTCTGGTGCGAAATCCATGCAGATTCGCTGGCGTCAGGATGGTCGTGGCGCCAGTAAAACGTGAGTGCGAAAACGGCCAGTAGGTTTATTCCGCTCTCTGAGTCCTTTCTCCGCCAGCACTTCTGTTTGATTTCACACAAGCTGTTGTGGGGCTGTGACTTGCCATGCCTCTTTCCTAGTCCAGTCTGGGGTCAAGCCAAAATGAAAGCCGAATCGACAAGCCAAGTCAGAGAGCAGAAAGTGAGGCTGTCTAGAACTGGGAGTCAGGAAACCAAAGAGTCTGTGCCAGAGTAAATGGGCTGAGGTGAACATGCATTGAGCCAAAACAACTTGTTGCTTCCACATAGACCCCAGCCCTGAGCAGGGGCTAAATGGGCCTTTGGTGTTGCTCCAATTAACAGTGGGGAAGCTCCTGCTAATACTCAGGACTTAACGATCACCTTTCCCTTAGTCGTGCATCCCTCCACCGGGTTGCTAAGTCATGATAGCCATTCCTTTGATAGAGTTACCAGTTGAGGAGAGTCAAGTGGATTCACAGATACAGAATGATGTGGAACTAGGTGTAGTCCACTGCTTCTCTTGTTTGAGAGTTGTGTTGTTTGGGGCAGGACTAGAAAGCTGGCATCTGTAGATTGTGTGTTCTGTGGCAGGGAAGCTGGCATCTGAGTGAAAGACCCAGAACCAGCATGCCTGTTGTGCTTGGCCAGCTCTCCCTGCATTGTTTGGGGCAGCGCTGGAGAACTGGCATCTGTAGATTGTGTGTTCGGTGCAGGGAAGCTGGCATCTGAGTGAAAGACCCAGAACCAGCATGCCTGTTGTGCTTGGCCAGATCTCCCCGTGTTGTTTGGAGCAGGGCTGGAGAGCTGGCATATGGGTTTGCTGCAGCCAGATTTGCAGAGCAGACCTTGAGCAGATTGTTTGTGTAGCAGTAACATTGGCAACTGGGTTTATATTGGTTCCAGGCCAGCAGGGTTAATAGAGTAGATAGATGGATATAGTGCATTTGGGTCCTATGAAGATTCTCTGGTGTGAAGTTAGATTTGGCTTTGGTTGTCCCAAGAATTGGAGCCCCTGGCCCAATTTTATTTTTTTGGCCTTGTGAGTTTTGTGTGGGACAGTGCCCTGAAGCTGAACAGCAGTTTGGGGGGTTCTCCTCAAAACCTCCTGCTCCCCAGAGCCACTTTCCCCACGATAATTACAGTGGTGGAAGTGGCTCTAATTGGTTTTCTCTCACCATTGGGAACAGTGTTCCTTTTGGTGTTCCCACAGATGGGTGCAGTCTTTTTGGGTGAGGGGGAGTTGCATGTGGGGGAGTCCTCTGAAGCTGCCGTGCAGTTTTGGGGCCTCTCCCTCAAACACCCCTCTGGTCAGAGCCACTTTTTCCACAGCAATTATAGTGGAGGAAGTGGCTAATTGGGCTTTCCCCAGCATTGGTGGCAGTGGGCCTTTTGGGGAGCCCAAAGATAGGGACCCTCTGGCCCAATCTTTTTGGGGCTTGGGGGTTTTGTAAGGGAGAGTCCCCTGCGAGTTCCCTGCAGTTTTTGGGGCTCTTCCTCAAACACCCTGCCCCCCAGTAGCCTCTGATTATGCCCTATGTTGCCATTAAGTTCAATGGCCCATAGGATATAATGGTGGGATAGGGGCACCCTCTTTGGGTGCCCCTGGAATGGAAAACCCTGGCCCAAACTTTTTGGGACATGGGGGGGTTTGTAGGGGAGAGTCCCCTGCAGATCCCCTGCAAATTTGGGGGCTCTCCCTCAAATCCCCTTCCCTCCAGGCGGCTTCCGATATGCCCTATTTTGCCATTGATTTCAATGCCTCATAGGGTATATTCAGAAATAGCCATATATCTTATATACGGCTATTCCGAATACCAGTATTTGGAAATATATGGTATTCCGAATATTTTGGCCCTGTATATTTCCAAATCTGATTGCTTCAGAATTTTTTTTTTTTGCACACCCCTATCCAGAAGTACCCCCATGCTCCTATCACATTTTGACAATGGCAATTATCTCAAAGATCAGTGGTAGAACTCCCTCCAGACAATCAGATGTTAGTTCTGGGGGAATATGCAAGAAAGGTTTAAAAATATCAATGATGACAGATTGTTTTACTTCCAGGAAAGTGGAACAACAGCAACTGCTTTTCTTAGGTTACTCTTCAAAGAAAGAGAGTGTAGCCTGCCCTTCTACTCCCAGTGAACCAATTACAATATCTTTTAGAGGAAATGTTCTCTTTTTTCCCAAGGATATGACTTCTTTTTTTGGTGTCCATCCTCTTTTGGGCTCTTTCTTCAAAAATGGACAAAAATGTCCTCTTTGGGGGTTGAAAGGTTTGGAATATTCTTAGTTAAGTAGCAAGTATCACAATTTAAACAGTAGGGATATTTAAAATATTTGTCATAGTGATCACTTGTTTGAAGTCAGGAAATATGTCCTCTTTTTGCTTTTCAAAATATGGGGACCATAATAAAGCCACTTTAGCAGACATCCACACTTTCTCTAGATAGTTAACACACCTTATTATCACCTCGTCAGATGTCTTAAAAAAAACTATTAGAGATTGTAAATGAGCTGGAAAAACAGAAAGTTTAAGCTCCTACATTAGCATAAATTAAAAGTAAATACTGTGGTGATTAAGTTGGCATATGGTAAAAGTACTGCATTCTTAAATGCTCCTTTAAGGAGCACAGTGCCTTTCTCCCAAAGATCTTACTATATTCTATGCCAGTGTGCTGAATCAGGTGGGTATGCTTCTGGTGTGTAAGCATAGTTTAGTGGGTGTATACAGGGTACAAAGTGATATTTAGATTATTTAGACTGAAATTTAGTTTCTGCCATGGATCATTATGAGGCTTTGCCATTGCTAGGTCTTATAGTTGATACTGTAAACAGTAGGGGTGTTCTGTTTCTGCCATGTTGAGCACTGTTTCCCTTGCCAGAAAAGACCGAGGAAAAGTAGGAATTGAGTAGTTCTGCCCTCTCTTCATCACCTGTTACATTTTCACTTTTCTGTCCCTGCAAGGGGTCTACCATGTCCTTGCTCTTTTTCTTTTGAACATAATAAAATAACCTTTTTTAGCATCTCATGCTAGCTTAAGAAAATACTGAGCTTTAGCTTTTCTAACTCTCTCTACAAGCACTGATTATTTGTTTATATTCATCCTTGGTTATTATAAGGCTGTCATTCCATTTCCAAAATGAATCTTTTTTATTTTTCAAGTCTCCAGAAAGCTGTTTATGGAGCCACCTTGGCTTCTTTAGGCACCTCCCATTTTCCCTTCTCAGTAATTGTTTGTGATTGTGCCTTCAATATTTTGCTTTTAAGAAGCTCCCACTCCTCTTGAACTCCCTTTTCCTTAAGTATTTCTGACCATGAGATTCCACTTTGCATGACTTTGTCATAATTTGCTTCCCTGAAGTCCAACCTATATGCCAACCTATATACAGCTTTTGCCTTCCTCCAATACTCTAAATTCCAAAATTACAAGGTCACTCCTATCCAGGGTGCTCACTAGTTTCACATCATCAACCACTTCTTCCCTGTCCAAGATAGCAGATCCCCTTGTTTCCCTCACCACTTTCTGGGAAATGAAGATGTCAGCAAGACAAGTCAGGAATTTATTAGAACTTTCACTTTTAGCAGGGTTGGACTTCCAAAAGAGATCCAAGGTGGCAGGGACAGAATCTGCATGAAAAGCTTGTGTTCTTGTACTGAACCTCACTGCCTCCAGATGACAGAGTTGTAGCCAGTGCTTCAAAATGTTTAGTCATCACTTTGTCCAGATCAGTGCTATTACTCACCTTTTTTCGTTCCAACTGCAGCTCCAGAGTCCAGGCAGAGGGATCATATCCTATATAGCATTTTTATTTGTAAATTGATAAATGCTTATAGAAAAATGAGCATGACATGACCAGATGGGGATTTGCCAGTTTTTGCCTCAGGGTAACATAATAAAACGTTCATTATTTTATCACTTGTTTCTGCCGAGAATGGCAAGTGAAAATGGAGATGAAATTATTCTATACACATTTTTTTTTCACAAGGGAGCTGTAGATGATGAAAATGCCAATGGATATTTATAATTTTATACATGGAGAACTTGTTTTTGCTAGTTTAAGACAGGAAAAAAAACATATGAACTCTGCTTCATGTTAGATTAAAATCCATTATAAACAAAAACTGTTTCCATAATAATATTGCATTAACTACAATTTACTGAAAAGGTGCACATATAAACAACAATCTGGGCTACTTACAGATTCAGTTAGGATGATATTTTAGGCTGCTGTTTTGCAGGGAACACCTGCTCTCTGCACTTAGAGCATATGTGCCTATCCCAGTGTCTAATGGGAATGCAAAGCAGACAGGTGTTTCATAAAAGCTCATGTAGGCAAATTTTCAAAAATACTACCAGTTGCACAGCCTAATCTCTCCATTTTTGTAATAGAGAGAAACTGGTTTAAAAAGTAGTCCATACCATTTTGCACAAAAAGTGTTGAGTAGCAATCACACATTTGGGGACAACATAAATAATTTCTGTAAATTCCCAGGGGAAATACTGTGCTTTGTTCAGGACAACAGTCCTGGCTGGGCACAAACTGAAGCCTCTTTGTGCTGCTTTCACACATGCTAAATAATGCAATTTCAATCCATTTCAGTGACTTTTTGCAAGTGGATTTTACAATTTTGCACAGTACAATCCAGTTGCAAAGTGCATTGAAAGTGGATTGAAAGTGCTTTTTTTAGTGTTTGATAAAAATTGCCCATATATATCTCAATGCTGCTTGAAAAAAAGCAATACACCACAAAAATAGTTTCAGGTCTGCTGTATTGATCTGCTGTAGAACAGCAAGATTTACATCCAGAAGCTCCTTAAAGACCAAGAAGAGTTCGAGGGTTTAAGCTTTCAAGAGGGAGCTTTGACTCTCTAAATAAACCTATGCCCTGGAAATCTAATTGGTCTTTAAGGTGCTAATGCACTCAGATCTTGTGTTCACAACATGAAACTGGGTAAGAAAATATTTCCGTTATAAGTGGACTTTTTAAAACTTGAAATTTAAAGGGTAGGCTTGATCAGAGGTGCCTACTGTTTATGTGTACTTTATTTCGTAAGCCACTCTGAGCCCCCAGCATGGGAGAGAAGTGACATAAAATATTTTAAGCCTACTAACTAACCAATTTCCCTGAGTTGCTCAGAGAATGGCAGCACTTGAAGCTGGAGGGAATGAGAGGGTGTAGCCGTAATACACAATGAATGGTCAGGGCTTTAACCAGGTCTGAGAGCCTTGAGTGACAGGGGATTCAAATGGAATTCTACAGTTGAGAGTGTCAGTTAAGAGTGGTAGTTAAGAGTGACAATTGAGAGTGGCTGTTAATGCAGTGAAGTTAAGCAGAGTGAGAAGATCAAAGATCTTGAATTAGGAAGTGCAACCAGTAGTCCATCACCAAAAGAAATAGGTCCTAGTAGAAAGGGGTGATTCCTATCAAGTGTTTAAGAAGGAAAACTGGAACTTTTGTGTATGTTCCGGCCTTCATAAACAAGTATTTTTGAAAGTGTTTGTTTAAGCAGTTGTTGCCAAGAGATCCATCACCAGTTTTAAAGATCTGTCTGTGTAACAAAATAGCTATTTTATTGTGACATACTATCTATTGTTCATATTCATACAAAGTTACCTCATTCCTGTTGCCTGTTCACGTACCAAGTTGCAAACTTGATAACTTACTTGTTTGTTCTGAATTAAAATCAGCCTCACATGTGCCGTTATCAGACACACAGAAATGAAGAATTTTTACCAGTTCCTCAGTTCCCTAGGCTGGGCAGTTTATATTTATACACATTTAAACAACTGGGTAGGACAGACAGCAAAACAAAGAAGAAAAGGGCTTGCTCAGCAAATAAAAAAAAGGGAAGTAGAGGAATACTCCCCCCACCCCCAATTCTGTTGCATTTCTCATTGACCAAGTTCTTGGTTATATGTTTAGCAGTGGACAGATCTAACAGGCTCTAGGGATGTTACCAAATTTCAGGAGAATTCTGGTTCAGTGATTGTTGAAGGGTGTAACTCTGTTTAGGACTGCACTAGTGGTAGACCTATGGATTCCACCAAGCCTAATATATGTAACAATTTGAGTGGAGGAGATGTGTTCATTCTATGCTTTGAATTCTGTATGACCTGAGCAAGATTAAACTAGGAATGAGGCTTCGCCTAGAAGGGAGCACTGATGTTCAGAGTGATAGCATTTCAACTTCACCTCTAAAAGGCCAATTAAAAAAAAAGCACTCCTTATAGATTGCAGAGATCATAAGTACTTACTAATAGCTTTTGTGTGGTCCTTGGTCAGTTATTATGAACTAGGCATGTTTATGTGGTTTTGAACTGTGGCTGCTTCTGAGTTGCGCTGTCTGTCTGCTTAGATAGCAGATGCCACCCCAAGCCTGATGCTACTGGCATTAGAACAGTAGCAACCAGAGCCACCACCCACTGGGGAGTAGGATGAGGAAAAAAAGGAAGGACTGCTTGGTCTCATTGGTATGATCTGTTCATTTTCATCCAAATAAATGAAGAAGGCTTTTTTTTCTCATTAATTTCCAAGTCAGAGAGAAACTTTTTTGGTAAAGTGATGCTTAATTCAGCATATAAACAAAACGTTAGAAGCAGCACAAATGAATATTCTCAACAAAACAAATTATAAACTTTGGCAACATTGCCTGTTCGTATGTACAAGATTCTAGATTCCGGCTTGGAACCTCCAGAGCATTCTGCATCCAGAAAGATTCCCACCCAAGGAGTGCAACTTTGTCACCTCCATCTTCCCACTGCAATCTGTAATGCCCCCTAAAATGCCACTCTGCCTCCAGAACAGTATATGGAGAGGCATTTTGCGACACAATAGAAGGGGAAAGGTAAGAAAGTCACACTCTGCAAGCAACAATCCATCTGTTTACAACAATTCAGTGGATACAAGTTCCAATTTGTGATCTCTTAGCTGATAGGTAGGTTGGCTGCTAGTGTGTCATCCAATAAGCTTCACGGTTAGTGGAGATTCACCTTGTTCAAGGGCAAAACTGTAAAAAAGATAAATGCTCCAAGCATTGATCTCAGTAGGATTTCTTTCAAAGACAATTTAGGCTGAAAGCATTATATATATTTTTTCAGGAAAGCCCCAGAAAATTTTATTTATTACTTTATAAAATTTATATTCCAACTTTCAGGCCTCACAAGGGCCACCAAGGCAACTAACAAATTAAAACATACATGATAAAATCATATTTTAAAACCATTAAAGTCAGCCTCCCCCTAAAATACATAAGCATCATTAAAACACTTAAAAACAGAGGTAAAATATGTACAAAGATTTTTTTTAAACCCAGCGATTAAAATGTTTGTCAGGAAGGAGCAGGGTCAGTGCTAGGCTTTCTGGCACCCTAGGTGAATCACCCACTACGGCCCCCCTCCATTATTAAAAAATATAGGGAAAATGCACAAAACTTGAAACTTTTCACATTTTTAATTTACTGATTTTTATTTTTTAAAAAATGTGATATGTTATTAAAAAATTGTGAGAATAAGTGCTTGCTGGCCAAGCCAGGAAGGAGGGTGGTGGGATAGAATGAGGTGGGAGACCAAGTCGCACATTGGGGGAAGGGGGGTGGCTTGGCTTTGTTAAGGGCAGCTTGGTGATGGGAGAAGACAAGGTGACAGTGGTTAGGAGCCAGAGTAATGTTTCTGGGAGGGGGCACCCAGGCGACTGCTTACTTTGCCTACTCCCACGCACCGACCCTGGGAAGGAGGGATCCCAATACCAAAATTTTACTGGCAGGAGTTGTCAATGGAAGGGGACAAACAAATCTCCCTGGGGAGAGATTCCCAGAACTTTGTGCCATGACTAAGAAGGACCACACCTAGGCAATCACCTGACTAATCTCAGAAGGTGAAGAGGAAGAAACAAATTGGTCTTTGTTGTCAGTGAAAGCTGTAGTGATGTTACAGATGAAAAATTAAACATCAATCACCCACCTTGACATCCCAATCTATTTCCAGTCATGTGCATGCTCAGGATTTATGAAGCAGTGCTACAATCAGTAATGCACAATTATAAAAAGCATGGCTTTGGTCTTATTTATAACCTCAATGGATTTCACAGGCTGCCTCAGGGAATTTTTAAAAAATTCTTTACGAAAGAAACTTTTAAAAAAGGAAAGCCTTCCCCAGTTGCTCAGGCTGAAAAATGACTTTCATATTTCTAGTAACTAATCTAGAAGTTTACCTCTTTCTGACAAATATCACCAGCACTCTTATTGCTAAGTGTATGTTAAGTAACTCCAGGTTGCTGTGGGAACTGCCTTCCAACACTCCTTCAGGTGAATCAAACATTTGCGTCATTATCTTGTTAGTGAAGGAATCACAAATGATACAGCAGCAGAGACTCCTGCTTGTTAACATGATTAGACCTGGTTCCACAGGGCTAGGATGCAGAAGGAATATACTAACACAATTAATCAGAAATCTGTTCTCAACAATTAACTCCCGGCAATTGCCAAACCTATAAATTATACTGATAGTATTGTGGCATTGGTGTGTATTGCTATTAATGTTAATGAATTTTTCTAAGAGCTGTGGCCTCCTGATGAAAACTCAAAACAAATGTGCTTCTCTGTAACATCCTCATAGCGGTACTATTTAATTTCATGCAAGCCAGAACCTCAAAGCTTTCAACAGGCAAAGAACACTCAGAACAAAAGGTGATAATTAATGAGCTGTATAATGAGCTTCATTTTCACCATAGCCACTCACTAATGCCAGTCTAGAACTGGGTTATAATATAATGGCTACTCATGTGCATTGGGCTGTATTCAGATGTCCTATTTAAACCATGATATGTGCAGGAAACCCTGAGTTTGTACTGAGTGTAAGTAACAAATCCCAGTTTGTGTGTAAATCTCAGCTCCACTCCATCTTCTGGTATGGAAAACATTCTGCCTACATGGCCGTGTGGCCTATGTAGCCATGTCTGTGGCAAGGTGATTTGCAAATTCATTATTATGTTACTATCCCACCTTTCTTTGATGGAGCTTAGGGAGGTGCTTTTAGTTCTTCTTTCCATTTATTTTTTTGGGGAGGAAAATTTTTATGAAATATTTCTCTTTAGAATGAGTAGAAAACTTTTTAAGGCAAGGTTTTTCACACTCCAAATGTATAGCATTAAAAAGTTTGTGAGGTTTTTTTTAAGTTTTTCTATTAGAAATTATTGAGAACTGTGGGGGCACACTGAAACAGCTCGCTATAAAATATTTCCTGTTTTGAGTGAGAAAAATATTCTCTTGTAAGGCATTTTATTTATTATAAATGTTCACTATGAAAAAATCCAAGGATTTTTCAATGGAAACATTGGAAAATTTTAGGGTGCTCTGAAGAAAGCCCCTACAATAACACATTATTATGAATGTCAGTATTATCAATTTTCTAAAATTTAGTTTAATATACAAACATGCTGGTAATCATACCTACTGTGGCTCTATCAAAAAAATCTCTATCCATATAATACACTTTCTTGTTTAGTACAGAAATTGTTTTATGCCTTCAAGTTCTATTTTTTCCTACCTCCAGATGACAAAATTTAAAGATACACGGTGCAGAAGTTTGCAGCTGTTTCTCAAATATTAGCTATAATTACAGTTTTTCTTAAAGATGCTTGTACTTCCAAACAGGGCTTTTTTTCCTGGAAAAACAAGGGATATTGGCTGTTTATCTCATTGCATATACTAAACCCATCTTCCACTATATTTTAATGCATTTTTTCCTAATGGCAAACTAGAATGATGTATATATTTATGTTACATGTTAAAAGGTAAATTAGTTGGACAGGAAAAACGTCTGGGAAAGAAATGTCTTCTTTTTGACCTAGGTTTATTAGCAATAGAATAATTAACAGGCATTCTCACATTCTGCCAGTGTTACTGTTTTATGGTTTCCCATGCTAATGCAACCCAGATCAAAGGTTTTCTGAATTTGTTAATTTTACTATTCTGCTATTGGATTTTTAACTTGTACCACTTGGCATTCCAAACCCCACCAGCTATATGTGGCTCTGCTTACTGTACCTCATTCCTCATCTGAAGAAGTGTGCATGCACACGAAAGCTTACGTTCTGAATAAAACTAAGTTGGTCTTAAAGCTGCAATCGACTCCTATTTTGTTCTACTATTTCAGACCAACACGTCTGCCTATTTGGAACTACCCACTGATATTGTTTGTTGTTTACCCCATGCACTGAATATAGAAATGTTCAAATATCTAAAGTAAGATGGATGAAATTTATTGATACAAAAAGTATCTGTCTCTCTGGTCAAGATGGCTTGCACCATAAACCAGTAAAGCAAGCAAGCAAGAAACAACAACAAATCATCGGCACAGAATTGAATTGTTACAGTCAAACCTCCTTAGACTGTTTTCTCTCATTAACCAAAGGCCTTGGTGAAAAGACGGGCTTTGTATAATCTCATAAAAGGTTAGAAAGAGAAACTGGTAGGCATATGCTATTTTTGTGCTTTTAAAATTGCAGTCTAATTCATTATTCATTTTTGTTTTCCAGTAATTTCAATGGGGAACACATTCCAAGCAGTATCATTCTGGTTTCTATTCAATGTGTATGAAATTGCCAGAAATTCTACTCCTTAGGCTAAAAGAAAGTTTCCAGGTCTGTAGGCAGACATATTCCTGGTTGCCTTTGTTTTCCATTTGCAATACAATTCCCAGAGATTATTCTCCTTGACAGAAGGATCCTCTTCGGCAAATTTCTGACAGACAAGGAAAAAAACCATCCCAGTTTTATAAGCAATTAACAATAGCACTTGGAGAAACAGAAAATTGTCTTTCCCAGAAGACAGGCATGTGAAGGGCAAAGTAGAGGAGGAGGAGGAGGAGAAGAAGAAGACAGTCTTAAATTCAACATTTATCCAGATACTGGTCCTGGTTTCATTTGTAAAGCGAATGCATGTTGGCTCTTCCTTATGTGTGATCACTGTAACACAAGAGCAAGTCTACATACAGAGAACAAGGTGAAGAGTAGGGAGGGCATGAACTGGGATATGGTGGTTTGTGAGAAGCCATGATCCACAGTTCATGGACTTTCATGAGCATTTTGGTTTGCCAAACCAGTTTGTGGTTTGTTAGGTTTGTGACTGAGTATCTAAAAGATGCTCTTGGGCACCCGCTTCAACATTCAGGGGTCTGCTTCCTGATACCCTTCATTGCTGCTGTGAATATATCATCCCCCTTTCTACCTTCTGCCCTTTGGATCAGCACCTTTTCAGGGTGCTGAAAACCCTGTTCTTCCACTGCTTGCACCTCCTGACCTTCTAGCACCTCAAAGGGTTGGCCTGCTGGCATGACCCCTGCAACCTCCATCAAATTCATTGAACCCCCTTTTCCTGGTTGACAGTTTTCTTTCCTGCATCAAACCCCATCTTTCTTGGGTGCTGGGGTCTGGACTAAATATCCAAAAGATTCTTCTTGACACCCTCTCCAATATCCAGGGCTCTGCTTCCCAATTCCCTTTTGCTGCCTGCCACTGTGAGCAAGCCCCTCCTTTTCACCTTCTTTTTCCTGCAAAAAAACCTTCCCAGAGTGCCAGAGACACTGTTCTTTCACTGCTCGCATCTCCTTGCCTTTCTCTACTAACTTCAAGGTATAGCCAGCTGGCAGTATCCTTGCAACCACTGTCAAAGCCAATGTACCTTCTTTTTCTTGTTAACAGTTTCCCCCCAAAACAGCTGTGGCTCTTGAAAGTGAACTTAAACGCCTTCTGAGATTACTGGAGAATTGTTCTGCCATGACATTTTTGGACCCTACACTCCTGGCCAACTACGGCCCAGCACTGAACCATCCATTCCTGGGTTAGTTAGTTGAGAAGGCAGTGGCTAAACAGCTCCAGGCTTTCTTGGATGATGCTTCTAACTTGGATCACTTTCAGTTTGGCTTCTGCCATGGACATGGGACTGAAATTGTGCTGGTCACCCTGTGCTGGACGCCTTTGCAGACAACCTCTGGAGGCATCTGTATTGAGACGGTTGGGTGCTGCTGTTGCTTTTTGATGTAACAGCAGTGTTCGATATGGTTGATTACAAACTGAAACAATCTTTTGATTCACCACCTCACCAACATGGAGATTTGGGGGACCATCCTGCAATGGCTCTCCACCTTTCTCTCTAGTTTGGAGCAGAAGGTGGTGCTTCCTTACAATTCCCATTGGATTGTGGTGTCACATAGAGGATGATCTTTCCCAAGTGTCATTCAACATCTACATGTGCTCCCTCACCCTTACCCAGTTAATCTGGAGGTTTAGGCAAGGGTGTCACCAATATGCAGATGACACTCACCTCTATCCATTAATGGTCAGCTGGCCAGACTCCACCCCAGATATTTTGGACAGGGCTTTGGGGGACATGGCTGGTTGGTTGTGACAGAGTCAGCTGAAGTCAAATTCATCTAATATGGAGGTCCTGTACTTGAGTCACAGGGGGTCAGATATTGGAATTCAGCTCCCAGCTCTGGGTGGGGCACTCTTGTCACAAGCGTTGGGAGTGAAGAACCTAGGAGTGATACTGAATGCCTCATTATTGATGGAAGCCCAGGTCACCTCAGTTGTCAAATCCATCTTTTCCCATATTCTATAGGTTCAGCAACTAGTCCCCTACCTTTCCTCCCATGATTTCCTAAATCGATGCACATAATGGTAATTTCCAGGTTAGACTCTTGTATTGGGGCTACCCCTATACCTAATCCAGAAGTTTCAGCTAATGCAAAATGCAGCAGTGCACCTGTTGAATATGATATCAGGGCACACATTTGGCTGGTGCCATGCTAATTGCACTGGCTTCTGATAGAATTCTAGATCTGCTTCAAGGTGCTGGTCTTAACCTTTAAAGTCCTAAGTGGCCAGGGAACAACATATCTGCATATGCCTCTCCCCATATGTGCCCTGAAGAGCTTTTTGCTCAGCAGATCACTATGTGCTGGAAATCCCTGGCCCAGAAGATGTCTGCCTCACCTCACCCAGGGCCGCAGCATTCTTGGCCCTGGCTCCAGCCTGGTAGAATGACTCCCAATGGAGATCAAGGCCCTGTGGGATCTATTACAGCTCTGTAAAATGGAACTATTCCACCAGGCCTTCTGTTGAGGTGGTGGACATCCAACTAATTTGGCCCTTCTTCTCAAGTAGCCCTTTGGGTCTGATGTCAAAGATCCTACCACTTTGAGAACCCGGACCATTCATGCCTCTATCTACTTTGGACATAATAAGTTTTTAAAATGCCATTTTATGATTGAGTTGGACTCTGAAATAGTTGTTGTTAGGATTTTTTAAATTGTTTTATTTTTGTTTAATGTATTAAATGTTGTAACCCACCTTGAGCCCACTTGCAGAGAGGGTGGGATAAATAAATCTTCTATGCCTGGCAGCAACTCTCTGGCAGATAAAAGTCTTCCCAGCTCCCACTGCCTAAAATAGCTTAGCATTATATACTAGAGATTGAACCCTGGACTCTTTTTGTGCAAAATATTTGTTCTTCCACTAAGTTATTACCTCCCTTCCTCTCAGCCTTACAATATACCAAGGAAAAGAAACCTCAAGATAACAGTCAGCACAGAAACTTAAGAAGATGTCTGTCATTTCCCAGTCCAAATGCTTGTCTCTCTGAGAGTGAAGATTGCTAAAGAAGAATCCTGTGAAAGAGTAGAGCAGAGCAGGCGGACAAAGACTTGCATTAAACAACAAAGGAGGTGGGTAGCAAGAGAAAAGAAGAATGAAATGGCATCTTCTTGCAGAGGGGTAGTCATATTAGTCTGTTTTAGCACAATAAAACAAGAATTCACTGACACTTAAAAGACTTACGAATATTTATTTCAATATGAGCTTTTGTGCATCACCACTCATCTCTTTATAAATCAAACTTGAGGACCCTTCTTAAGGGTCAGGTTACAAAGAGGGGAGGAGAAACTGAGGCAAAAGGGCCAGTCATGAGTCTTTCAAACATAGATTTGCTATGTAGAAAAAAGGAGGTGGAAAGCTGTGAAGAAAATGTGACCTGAATTTGTCTGAAACAGAAGTCTGATGTGTCTGAAATAGAGCAAACAATTACAAATAATGGCTGACGAAAAAGTACAAGTGAAAATGAACTGATATTGGTAAAAGGTTATAGGTTATTGGTAAAACATGCAAAGAGCAGCCAATCAAAATCTGTAGAATTTAGACTGTTCTAGCAAGGGAACGGAAGTCCATTTCAGCCAGGACGACATGTAGCATTTTCTAATTTAGATATTTTGCATTGTATATTCCCTTAGAGGTCTTTCCCCCTTCCTTTCCCATTTTTTTTTTTTGGTAGAACAGTGATTATCAAGTCAGTGGTTTCTTGTGTCTAATTCGTTTTTATTGATTCTCTCACCAAAAAAAGACCAACAGAGTGAACTGGCATCTGGCTGCCCCAAGACAGAGGGTGGCTGCAGTAGAGCAGCAAGACTGTCTCTCTGTTTTGTCCCCTCTGTCTTTCCCAGACTGTGGGGACCCTCCAGCCTTGTCCTGGCATAATATACTTAAGGAAAGTAGTTGACCACTCTCTCTACTAGAGTCTGAAAATGTGGGTAGGAGTTAGATTAACAACTGTGACAAAGGTACAGGAAAAATCTCTGAGGATAGTAAAATTTGCAGATAGGAAATATGGAAGAAGACAGAAAATCCGTTATGTGAAATGAATGGAGAGCAAGACATGCCCATAGGCAAGGTGCATATAGGAGGACACGTAGGCAGCATAATAATTATTTTTCAGTCCGAGTTTCTCAGTTAAATGTGAAAAAGGCTGTAGCTTTTTTATCAGACATGCCCATAGGTCCATAAAAATTGAATGCCAGTAGATAGGTCATAGTGGTAGAGCTAGGCTCACAGAATTAGAGCTTTTCAAAAGTATTAGGACAGTTACATTATTCCAGATGCATAGTTGTGGGCACTGCAGAGCAAGAAAGCCAGCTCATGTCAACAAAAGAAAATGGCTAGGATCATGCTGAGTCAATGCCATAGTAACTGCTGATGTACAGACAAACAAATACAAACAGAAATGAAAAGGAGGATCTTATGAAGGAACTGGAACCTATCTGATAGTGAGGGGGAAAAATGGCATAGGAGATAGGAACTTATCTGGAGGGGACAAAAGAGGCCACAAGACATTCTCTATGCGATGATGTCACTTTCGAGTCATGCTGAAAGTGACATCACTGTATCACTGACAATGTCATTATGTCACTGGTAACCCCTCTCTGGGTGAGTTTCTCATCAGTTGCCAGTCTCACCCTGGCAACCCTAATTACACCACCACCTCCACCATTGCTTCTCTCTCCTTGGCATTGCCGGTGCTTGCAGAAATAACTCTCTTCCATTTAGGGGGTATTTTAATCTTCCTGTTAAAAAAAGATTTCCAGCATTTACATAGGACCTTCCTCAGGTCTGCAGAAAAATATATAATGAATGTATCTGGAATCTTTCTGTAAAATATATATAATGCATGTACCTGGAGATCCAGTTTGGTGTAGTCGTTAAGAGCACAGACTCTAATATGGGAGAATTGGGTTTGATTCCCTACTTGTCCGCTTGCAACTGCCATGTGATTTTGGGCAAGCCACAATTCTCTCAGAGTTGTTCCCTCATGAGCAGTTCTCGAAGAGCTCTCTCAGCCCCACCTACCTCACAGGGTGCTTGTTGTGGGGAGAGGAAGGGAAAGGAAATTGTGAGATGCTCTGAGACTCTGAGTGAAGGGTGGGGTATAAATCCAATCTCCTCCTCCTCTTCTTCTTCTTCTGATTTATCAGTTTGTACAGGGGGCAGGTTCACTATTAGCTACAGGATGTAAAGCTGAGCATCATCTATTCATTGGTGACAACCTACTCTGAAGCTCCAGATGATCTTGGCCAAAGATTGAACACAAAGATTAAAGAGCAGTAGCAATAAATAGACGCTTGGAGCATCCCACGTCAGGTCTCAATATATATGAATCTGTTTTACCTATGGGAATTATTTGCATCATGCTAATGACAAAAAAAAAGGTAAGGCTGTCCCTTTTATCTCATATGAAATGCTGCTATTGTTGTAACAATACAATAGAGGAGAGAATGTAGGTGTAAGCTCCCCATTGTGATGAAGTAAATAAAATACTCTGCCATAGTTTTATATGCTTTTTACAAAAACTGGTTACTAGCTTTAGAATGTTTTTAATGTTAGCCTTTCAAATGAAACGTTACTGTTCCTTTTTGCCACATGATTCCAGCTAATTGGTCATTTTGCTGACGTCATGGCACTGTGCAGCCGGTAAGAAACAGGGTACCTCTGATGCCAAAGAAAGATAGGGAAGGAGAAAGGAAAGAGAGAATATGTTGCCAGAAGCATTTAGTTTGAAGAGATGCAGTTTGAAGAGATGTGCTAAAGCCTGTGCTGAGCCCACTCATGGGGAGGGTGGAATAGAAATGGCTTTTGGGGTTCTACTGTTTTTATTTTGACTGTATCCTATCTTTCTTGCTTTTAATTTCTCTGATTGGTAGTTCTCATGAAGGGACAGAGAGGTAGCATATGCCTGTTTTAAATATCGTTTGTGATGGAAGTCCACAGTTTCATTATTGCAGGGCTTCTACACAAACAAAATCTAATTATTGCACGCCATGCATGGCTTCCTACAAGGATATTGTTGCGATCAGGCTGAGTGGCATCTGGAAAAACAAATACGACCATAGTATGGTTTTGTCAGATGAGGATGTTGGATCGATCATGAAGGAGAATCCAAGCAATGAAATGGGCCTGGATAGTTTTCAAATGTATTGTCTCTGACATGTTTACCTGAAAACACAGAGTCTGCCAGTTATCCCTGAAAACACAGAGTCTGCCAGTTATCCAGCAAGCTTAATTGCATTGATCCAGTGACCATCAGCCTTATGCAGCCTTCCTTTGCATAGTTAAATATAAATCTATATCCTAAATGGGAAAGGAAACAAAATTAATTACTCTTGTTGCATCTTGCTTTTTAAAAAAGCTGTACTCTGTAATAAAAGCAGTAAGGACAAAATAACAAAATCATAGGAAATGCATTAATGTGATAGAACACAACTGGCAATCATTCCAAGGCAACAGGTTAGATGCGTCAGTGAGTGACTGAATTACCCACTTAAAGTTCTTCCAGGGATGAAATCTGCCGGATGGTGTATGCCAAGGATTAGAAGCTGTCTGAATAGATCACTTTCCTCAATTAAATTTCATATTCTTATGAACAATGGTTAAATATTGTAGTTTTACATTGTGTTAACCTTATTTTTTTTAATTACAACTTGCTATTTTACTTGGGAGTCTAAAATTAGATCAAGACATGAACTACTCTTACATGAAATACAATTGTACAACTTACAGGGCTTTTTTTGTAGAAAAAGTCCAGTAGGAACTCACTTGCATATTAGGCCACACCCCCTAACATCATCATTATTTCACACATGACTTCTTGTAGAAAAACCCCAGGAGGAACTTATTTGCATATTAGGCCACACCACCTGACACCAAGCCAGCCGGAAATGCATTCCTGTGTTTCTGCTCCAAAACCCCCGTGCACTCATATCAGTAATGTTGAATCCACATGAACAATAAATCTAGTCCAGGAGTGGCCAAACTCAAGCTCGGGAGCCACATGTGGCTCCTTCACATATATTGTGTGACTCTTGGAGCTCCCACCCCCACCAGGGGTGTACATTCGGTTCGGCCAAACCACATAGAGCACTGAATCACCCCTGATTCGGAAGTATACGGCACCGTATACTTTCGAATCCAATTGGGACCCATTATACGGGAGCCATATATGGCTCCCCGTATACTTCCGTATAGATATTTGGAAGTATATGGAAGTCAATGGAAAAGGTGGGAAAGGGGCTTCTGCAGCCTCAGGGGAGCTGCTTGCTTCCTTTCCGGCCTTTGGAAGCCTTTTCCTGCCTCTCCCATAGCCTTCCTGGGATTAGGGAGGGAGGGGGAGGGAGATAGGAGCTCCAGCAGCCAATCCAAAGCATGCATTTGCAAAATGCATTGCAAATGCATGCTTTGCAGGGCTGTTGTGTAGCTGATGGTTGGGCTAATCCCTCAGCCATCAGCAACATTGTTGTTCTTTTGTTTACTTGGGTATCCAAGTAAACAGTGTTAACTGGCCAATCACAGAGCAGTGCTATTTTTTGAAACTGCTCTGTGTAGGGTCAGAAAACCTTTTCAAGGAGTCTGCCTGGCTGGACTCCATTTCCATTGCTGTTGTGTTGGTGTGTTGGTGTGTGAGAGAGATTGTGCTGCACTGGCCTTTGGCTTCAGCTGCTGCTGCTCTCTCTCAGCCTTGCCTGACCTGCCAGACAGTGCCTGGAGAAGAGAAGACGTCTAAGATAAGACAGTCTTGGGGTTCTTGTTTTTATTTTAGTTAGTAAAAGGACTTTTTAAAACTCAGAGTCCCTTTACTTATCCAAATTTGGGTGGGTGAGTACTGGGTAGCTTTTTTGGGGTTAGGGGGTTCTGCTGGGGGTTGGGGCCTGGGGTGGGGTGGGGGCTTTGCCAATTTGCCCTTATCTTACTTTAGTGAGAGGACTTTTAAAAGTGCAGTGTCCTTTTACTTTTCTTGATTTGGGTGGCTTGGATTTCTTGGAGTTAGGGTGAAGTTTTTTTTGGGGGGGGAAGGGGTTGGTAAAGTTCCTGTATTGTTAAAAGTTATTTTTTTTTACTGTCTTAAAAGGATTCTGTGTTTGATTTGTTGCTGCTGTGTTGTGCTGCTGTTGTTCTTTTTCTCTTCTGCTTCTTGGGGGGGGGGGCTGTTTGGCCTAATTTTCATTGTTTAAAAGGCCACTTTTTAACAGTTGAGTTTGTTGGCCTTCTGTTTGGATCTATTCTCTATTGCTGCAGGTTTTGCATCCTCCTGTTCTGGTTTTAGAGGGGGGGGGAATGTTGTTGACTGATTTGGCCTGAGGTTTCTTATTGGTGAAAAGGCCCGTGTTTTAACAGTTGAGTTTCTTGGCCTTCTCCTGTTGTCCCTTTTCCTGGTTATGGGTTTGGGGGTGTGTGTGTTTGATTTGTTGCTGCTGTCTGTGTTGTGTTGCTGTTGTTCCTTTTCTCTTCTGGTTCTTGGGGTGGGGGCTGTTTGGCCTAATTTTCATTGTTTAAAAGGCCACTTTTTTAACAGTTGAGTTTCTTGGCCTTCTGTTTGGATCTATTGTTGCAGGTTTTGCATCCTCCTGTTCTGGTTTTTTTTTGGGGGGGGAGGGTATTGTTGACTGATTTGGCCTCAGGTCTCTTATTGGTGAAAAGGCCACATTTTTAACAGCTGAGTTTCTTGGCCTTCTCCTGTTGTCCCTTTTCCTGGTTCTGGGTTTGGGGGGGGAGATTAAAACTTAAATGTTAAGTTTCTTTCTGTCACATTTTGGTTTTTTTAAGTTACCTCTGGTTGGTGTGAGAGGGTTGGTGTGTGGGCTGTGTCGGGTGGGGTTTTTATAGAGTTGTTTTTGGAGTCTGAGGCTGCTTTCGGTTTGCCTAGGGCCACTAAATAGGCTGCCCCACTAATAAGGGTGTTTTTAGGGATTGTGTTTTTTGACATTTAAAAAAAAATTAATCCAGTTTAGGGCTTTATCTTCTTTCAAAATTCAGCTAGGCCACATAGGGGTGATTTAAAAAGATTTTAGGTTTCTCATAAAAGGCAGCGTGACATCAGGCTCCCTTTTAAAGAGACTAGGGTTGCAGAGCATCTTGCTTTCAGCCACTGAAAGCCAGTGCATCCTTAAATTTCCATAGGGTAAACCACAGCTTCTCTCAAGTTAGGGGACACCTGATTTCTAATTTGCAAGGAAATCCAGTTTGTCCCGGGATCTAGTTAGGAGAAATTTCACTAGGAGGATATAACAAGGATTGCCTTCATCTCAAGGTAGCCTTTTAAAAACTGTAGCCAGGTAGAGGCAGGATCACCTAGTCACCTAAACTTTATCAAACTACTACTACCCCAACCCAAAGAAGGACAGGTTACGGACCAAAGAAAAAAAACAAACAAGTTTTGGTGGGAGGGTTTTTAAAAAGAAGTCAGGGCACCTGTTGGTTCAGGGCACAGTGCAGTGAGTTAGGTTTGTAAAAAAAACCCCACTCTCAGTTCAGGTTGTGTGAGACTGGCCAAGGGTGACATGAGTGACAGGCAGCAGAAGAGGGGCCCTGGGGGCAAGGCCAAGGAGAAGACTAGAGGGGTGGAGGGGAGGGGGAGGACCCAGGTGCGTAGGGCCACTCCACAGCTGCCTACCAGCACTCCGACCTCTGGCTGGAGTGTGATGAAGAAGAAGGCCCGCCTTGGGCCCTTCATTGAGGCTGCTGCTGGGGGGCCCCCTGCAGAGGTGCCATTAGGTGCTGGCACTGAGCAGGGGTCTGCTGCTTGGGCAGTCTCTCCTCCAGCTGATGTCGCTCAGCCTCAGCAGCCGGAGGAGGGGCAGCAAGAGCAGCCCTCCTTGTAGATGAGCTTTGGGGACAGTTTTCTGTCCAAAACGATCACCCCAAGGAGGGTGCAGAGTGTCATGCAGGAGCTGGAGGAGAAGCTGGTTGAGGAGGACCAGCCCCCTTCTTCGGTTTCTTCAGGCACCAGCAGTCCTTCAGGGGATGGCCAGGAGGGGAGGCCACATGGGGTGGAGGGGGAAGAGATGGAGACACATGAGGTGCCTCTATCTCCACCCACTTCCCCCTGGCGGCCAGCTCCTCCTGCCACCCTGAGACATGATGTGTCTGCCCTGAGCCCCTCACAGGAGGTGGCTCTGGACACCCAAGCTGCCAGTCAGCTTGGGCATCCATACATCTCCGAAGTCTGGAAGTATTCCAAACTTATGGAGGATCCACGCTATGCGCAGTGCCAGCTGTGCAGGGCCCGGATCAGTCGTGGGAGGGACCCTGCCCACCTGACTCCGGGGGGGATGCGGAACCACCTGCAGAGCACCACCCGGGGGTGCTTCTTAAGGAGGAGAAGCAGGCTGGTGCTGGGGTGCCCAAGCGGCCAATATCACCCAGCCAGGAGGATGTCCATCCCATCATGACTACCTCCGGAGCTGTCCAGGAGCGTTCTGTGGGAGTACAGGAACACCAGCCATCTCTGCCTGAGATGTTTGGTAGGGGTGGCACCTGTGTGCCAAGAGGGGGAATCAGGTATGGCAGGAGGGTGATCTCCTGGAACCTTGCCAAGTCAATCGCCCATGGGCTTCCATTTTCAGTGGTCGAGAATCCTAGGGTGCTAGGGTTGCTCGAGTACCTGGCGCCCTAGTACAAAGTTCCTGCTAGAACCACCCTTAGCAGGACCATTGTGCCAGCTGTTTTCAGGGCGACCAGATCTGTGGTGAAAAAGCATTTGTCCTGTGCTGCCGGGGGAACTGTGCTTTTCACCTCAGATATCTGGAGCTCCCAACATGCGTTCGAGGGGTATCTTTCCCTGACTGCACATTGGTGGCAACCCAGTGAGGTGCAGGGTGGGGGTGGCAGTAGCAACAGGCAGGGTCAGGGTCGCTAGGCCGGCTATCGCTGGGCCTTGCTGCATGCTGAAGCAGTCAACGCACTGTACACAGTGGACACTCTCAGAGCCATCCTCTTACGGCAGTTAGAGGGCTGGGTAGGCAGCAGGGAGGCCACGGGCTTTGTAGTGACTGATGGTGGCTCCAACATCAAAGCGGCTGTCCAGCGTCAGGGCCTACAACACCTTCCTTGTGTGGCCCACCTTCTCCACCTCGTGGTTAAGGATGCATTGGGCCAGACAAAAAGCCAGGATCATGGGTATCTAGCCGCAACCCATGAGTACCGACTTCTGCTCCAGAAGTGTCGGCACATCATGGGTCACTTCCCATGTAGCAATACGGACTCGTATCTGCTGTGTGAGAAACAGACACTGACAGGAGTGCCAGGGCACTGCCTGATCGGTGACATCAGCACATGCTGGAACTCCATGCTGGAGCGCATGGTGGAGCAGAGAGCAGCCCTGGATGCCTTTGTCTCTGAGACAAGGGTCTTACGGGATGAGAACCGTCTCACCCAAGAGGATTGGGTGGTCATTTCTCAGACTGTGGAGGTTTTTGGGCCCTTCAAGACCCACACAGAAATGCTCTCATCTGACATGGTGAGCATCGCACTGGTCGCTCCCATGGTCCACATGGCCCGTGAGGATCTGGCCTCATTTCTAGTGCCAGCTCAAGGCTGTGCAGACGTTCTTCCAGTGGTGCGCGCCCTGGTTGTTAGGCTGCAGGAAGGGCTTTCACCCAGGATAAGGTCTACATGATGGCGACCATGTTAGACCCGCGCCTTAAGGGCACATTCGCCGAGCAGGCCAACGAGTTCAATCGCTGGCGAGACGAGCTCTCCCAGAAGGTCGAGCAGAGTCAATGCATTTAAAGTTAAAATTGCTTTCTTTCTACCTCTCCCTCCCTTCCCCATCTATTTTCCTTCCTTCCTTGTGGTTCTCAAATATATGACGTTCACGTCTTGTGACGTTCAAAAATTTGACATTTATTCTATGTGGCTCTTATGTAAAGCAAGTTTGGCCACCCCTGGTCTAGTCCCTTCTATGAGTAAATCACATGACTGGCCATCCTGGCATGTGTTATGCTTAGGTATGTGGATGAACCATGACAATGTGGTTCAGTTTGTGGTTCATGGTGGAGTCATGAACTGAACAATGAAACATCATAGACAAAAATGGCTTCATTCAAGTTGAACCGGTTCATGAAATTTGAGATGCAGTATAACAGCCCTCTGCCATGCTAGAGACACCAAAATCACAGCGGATCTCCAGCTGACTCTCTTCTATTTGCCTGCCAAATTTGGTGAGGATTGGATTTACAGGTTAGATTACAGTCCCATCAAGAAGGTGTCCTCAGGAAAGTGTTTTCTGAGAAAATGACAGGCGCAGAAGTTTCAGGAGTGTATAGAATGGACCCTGTGTAAACTAGAGACATATTTACAAGATACCTTCCCCTAATGCTCCTCTACACATCCTCCAAATTATGGGCAGATTAGATTTCGGGGGTCTGAGTTATGATGCCCCCAGGAAAGTGCTCAGTGTCAAGCACAGGTTCAAATGTATATAGAATAGACCCCTTGCAAGCTACACACACCAAATACACAGGGAACCTAACTCTGCCACTTGTTCCTCTACAGTCTCTCCATATTGGGGGCAGATTACAGTTCTAGCATCCCAGTTATGGATGCACAAAAAGGTCTCCCTAGTTTTCTCTCTGGAAAAGACAGTGGCACCTACAGGAGTTTAGGGAACAGCTTAGGAACAAGCCAGTGACACCAAACTCACAGGGAAACTTCACCTGGAAAGACTCCTCCCCAGCCATATACTGGAAGCAAGGCAATCATCCTCCCTAGGTTCACAACTCCCCTCCCCCAGCCTCCAAAGGCAGGTTCTGAAGGACAGAGGCAGACCAGGCCACCACCCCTCCAAGTTTTGATAGGGGTCCCCAAAGTAACCCCATGACATCTTGGTGGGCACCCTAGCCACACAAGACAAGCAAAGGAAGCGTGCCCAAAACTCTCACAGCTCCTCTCCTCAGGACTGAAACACACAGGTGCAGAACATACGTATCAACCAGGGTGTATTCTTTTATTCTGCAGAGGAATGGAAGTTAGGGATGGGCATGAACCATGTCATGAGCCAAAATTTGTACTGAATTCTGTTCAGATTGGGACTCAGAAGGTGCCCCACACTTGTGGGGGTAATGATTTGTGCCACTACAAAGGGGCTTTGAGATGCACTGTATGTTCTTGCCAGCAGACTGAGAGTGCCAGCCTGGTAATCACCATGCCCAAATATGGTGGGTGTGGCTGATGGTTGCAAGGAGAGGTGGCCCAGAGTTAGGGATGCTGTGGTGTGTCTTCCTCATCCACAATAGCCTGAGGTTCTCTCAAGGCAGCATGTCAATGCATGTTGCTTGCTTCAGCATTTGGTATTTATGCACCTCTCTCAGTGCAGAGTCCAAAAGTTTAATGCGCTACAAGTTATGTGCAGACTAAACCTGGTGTGGGGTGGTGGGTGGTCTGAGTTACAGAACCCCAAACAAGGTGGCTCAGAACAGCACTTATCAAAGAGATGTCAGATGTGAGGACAGGAGAATGGGCCCTGGATGAGTTAGAGGCATTGAACCCCCAGTGTACCTTCCCGGGATGCCCCTCCACACACCCCACAAGTTACATGTGGGTTGGACTTGGGAGGGTCAGAGTTGTGGACCCCCAAACAAGGTGCCCCCAGGAAAGTGCATTTTGGAGAGATACCAGGCACGGGTTCATTAGTGCATGGACCAGACCACCCTCTATCAAACTGAAAATGTGATCACTGGGCAGGACAAGCCCGCTCACCCCACTTGGGCCTGGAAGTCACCTACACACTTGTGGATGCCTGCTTCAAACTGGTCCCACCCTTCTTCCCTCTGCAGACAATCAAAGCAATTACTGGGCTGGGCCAGTCCTCCTGCCCTACCTGGGGCCTGGGAGCAACCCTCACACTTGTGGGTTACATAGCTTTTTGCTGTTTCCTACTGCCTTTTACTCTTTCAAGTTGCGTGCTGTCTCTCTCCTGTACCATAACATTTCTGTCTACAGGTCTACCTGCATATATTGCTAAATTACAGTGTTTAACAAACATGTAACAGGACTGTATCTGCTTTCCCCCCTAATTTAATGGAGTATTGTTCAAAAATGTTGTTTTTATTTTAACTATCTGTTAATATCCAGATAGTTTCTGGGTGTTTTTACAGTCAAACACAGGATCAGAGATATCTCATTTATTTTTTCTTCTTGCTTCTTCACTCTGTTCAGATTGCCTCTCCAGTTGCTATGCATCTGCTCTGGCTTCCTGTTGTTTATCACATCAGTTTCAGGCTTTTAGTTTTTCTTTAAAAAGGGTTGATGGAGTGGTACTGCAGTTCAGATGACAAAATAACATATAAGGTATCAGATAACTGTTGGAGGCTTGGCAAAGAAAATGAGAACATGTCTGGCACACCTATCGAAAATAGTTACCTCTCAGCAGAATAACTCTAGCTGTTCTCTGGATCCATCTTTTGTGGTGCCTTGGCCTTGAGCGAACAAATAAAAAAGATAGGCATATGCACCCTGGAGTCAAAGAAGAAATATGTTGATTTTAGGAAATATGCAAAATGGGTTGGATCCAGACAAAACCGGCAATTTCTATTCATTTTCCCTTTTTGCTGCAGGTCCCCTTCATGCCATTCCTCAGGGTCTCCCCAAAAACAGCAATTCGAGGATACCTGTGAGCTGCAGACTTGGCCATTGGAAAATTTATGCCATTGGAAAATTTAATCTGGATCCAATCTGGTAGCTGGAAGAAAAGAATAATCAGAAAATATCACAGAAAATGCAGGAGACCAGTGTTCCCTCTAAACTGTTAGTGTGAGGCAGCTCACAGTTTTTTAGCCTCCAGCCCACACGTTTTTGTCTAAGCTCAGAAAAAATGGCCCAGAGCAACCTAATTTATGCAGTAGCTCACAACTTTAATGCCAGTGGCTCAGGAAGTAGATTTTTTGCTCACAGGACTTCACAGTTTAAAGGGAATATCGCAGGTGACTCTGGATTATTATGCAAAGGCGGAAAGATTTGTCAGTTTATTGCTTCAGCCTTTTAGTTACCTGTGATAAAACAGTGAACAATCAACACATCTTAAGCTACAAGAGTGTGGAACAGAAGGGCTTTCTGGTAGAATTACCATGCATACTCATGATGCCAATGTAGGTCTGAGAATTTGAGATCTTTCCACATTGAAGTCCCAGATATCTGAAGTTCCCAATGTTCCAAGACAGAAAAAGGACCAGTTAGAGATGAGATATTTCCTGAGGGGTCCATATTCTCAATGAATGCACTTACTATCACAAAGGAGAGGAACAATTCCAACACCAAAGATTAGCTTTACCAAACTTAAGTATATACAACTGTCACAAGATCTTTACAAACTTTCCTGCTGTCTCTGCCCCTTGCAATTTCTTCCTCTCGCCACCTCAGTACTTTCCTTCTTTTTCCTCAATAGTCATCCCACACAAGGCCATCTTTCATTTTCTCAGCTAGTCTCTGATTTTTTGTTTGTTTGTTTTGTATTTGTGCATGTGTGTGCATGCATGTGAATAAAGCCTGCCCCTGTCTCTGGGCTTCCAAGGAGGTCTTGCCAGAGTCGACCCTGCTTAGCTTCTGAGCTCTGACGAGATTGGGTTGCCTGGGCTATCTAGGTCAGGATGTTGGTCTCTGATTCTTGAGGCCTTCTAGTGTAATGGAACCACCTGCCATGTGCCTACCACCATTCAGTCCTCTCATTAGGGTTGCCAATCCCCATGTGGGGGCAGGGGATCCCCCAGTTTGGAAACGCTCCCCCCCGCTTCAGGGTCATCAGAAAGCGGGGGGAGGGGAGGGAAATGTCTGCTAGGAACTCTATTATTCCCTATGGAGATTTATTCCCATAGAAAATCATGGAGAATTGATCCATGGGTATCTGGGGCTCTGGGGGGGCTGTTTTTTGGGGTAGAGGCACCAAATTTTCAGTATAGCATTTAGTGCCTCTCCCCAAAATACCCCCCCAAGTTTCAAAAAGATTGGACCAGGGGGTCCAATTCTATGAGCCCGAAAAGAAGGTGCCCCTATCCTTCATTATTTCCTATGGAAGGAAGGAATTGAAAAGGTGTACATTCCCTTTAAATGTGATGGCCAGAACTCCCCTGGAGTTCATTTATGCTTGTCACACCCTTGCTCCTGGCTCCACCCCTAATGTCTCCTGGCTCCATCCCCAAAGTCTCCTGGCTCCACCCCCAAAGTCCCCAGATATTTCTTGAATTGGACTTGGGAACCCTACCTCTCATGCTTCTGTGCCATTGCATGTCCAGCAGAAAGAACCACTAATGCCAAGGTGATTTCCTCAGTGAAGTTTAAATTCATAGATCAAAGCACTAAACACACACACACACTTTTATTACATGGTTATGCAAACAGGTGACTTCTGTTTATGTTGTCATGCCGACTCGGTGACAAATATATTTAGCCGTGTTGTTTATCTAATGGTCCTTAACTAGTATGGCAAATTGATCATTTCCACTATTTACGTTATGTAAAAGATCAGCTTACTCACTTCTTCTTCCTTGCTGAAAGCATAATATTTGTCTGGGGTTCTAATTTGCACACATGATCTGGCTAATGCTGTTAACAGTTTGGTACATTAGATATCGTTTTTCCTGGCTTATCAAATTTAAAGGATTATAATGAGCAATTATTCTTCCTACCTTTAGTAAACAATGGAAACACCAAGCACTCTCTCTGTAGCTCGGTACCTTGTTTACCTCAGTGAGAGGAATGCAAGTGATTTTTGTGTGTTGGAGAAATAATTCTTGGTAGATCAGGGGAAATTATTCTGGGTTCTTCCAATGTGAAAACTGTTTTGAAATTAACATTTGTAAGGACATGAATAAGTCATCTGGGGAATAACTGCACCTTTTAAAACAAATCATATACTACTGTCTTGCACTAAGTCAGGGATGGGGTGTTTATCCTTATCACTCTTCTCTGACTGATGGTGGCTCTCCAGTATTCCAGGCAGAGGAAGATTCTTTGTTAACACTTGCCATCTGAGATGTTTTAACAGAAGGACTGAAACTGAGACCTTCTACATGCAAAGCATCTACACCACTGGGATACAGTTGCTTCCAGGGCTTTTTTGGTAGCAGGAACTCCTTTGCATATGAGGCTACACACCCCTAATGTAGCCAATCCTCCAAGAGCTTACAGGGTTCTTAGTACAGGGCCTACTGTAAGCTTCAGGAGGATTGGCTACATCAGAGGTGTGCAGCCTCATATGTAAAGCAGTTCCTGCTACAAAAAAAAAGAAAAAAGGAAAAAAAAAGCCCTGGTTACTTCCTCAGACAGGATTCCATTTAATGAGACAGAGAGAGACTCCCTCCATCCTTATGGAAACCTGAAATATTGTTTTCTTTTCTTTTCTGATGTTGTAGAGGAATGCAGATTTTGGATGCAGAGCTGAATTTTCATTTTACCAAATTGTGTGTAATACTAGGCTGTTAAGTCTTTCAAGGTATTCACAAGGTACTGTTATGTCTTATAAGCAGCAATGCTCTTTTCTGCCGATAAAATGGTCCAAAAGATTGCAGGAATCCTCCTGTACACACATTTTGTTGAACATGTAATCCTAAAAAAAGTTTGACATTTTTTGATGATATACAGTGATGTTCCTCAGTTGATGAGCTGTGTCATGAATTGGCTTGTGGAAACTCCCTTGCTGGATTGCTGACACTATAAAGCTACCATGGGGGCTGTGTGGCATGCTTCTTTGGAATGATCTATTGCTAGTTCTCATATAACTAAAGCAGCTGTGCCATGCCTCCTGCCTCTTTGTACATACACTGAAAGGAGCTGCAGGCCAATAAGACCAGGTTACTCATCAGTGAAGAGGATTTCTTCACCGTTCAGCTCCCTGACTGCTCCTGTTATATAGTGAGTTCAGACAGCCCTCATTCAACACAACTCGTTATTAACTGAACAGTCACAATAAACACAGGCAACATAGCAAATTATATAGTTTGGCAAAGTTAAACCACATCCTACTGGCAATCCCATTTTGCTCTCCAGGATCCTTCATTTGCATTTCCTGGAGAAATGCTTTATGTCCCGATTGGCCAGTTCTGAGAGAATGGCCAATTGGAATGTCGACATCAGGATCCTGCAGAGCAATGGGTGCCAGTCTCAAGCTCAGACAAAACAGCTAATGCAACTCAATACGCAGCATCTTCCTCACTATGATGCAAGTGCTTCCTGTTCTTCAGATCTGTTGCCCACAATACCAGTCTTGCCACTGATAACTTCTTTTAAGTCTGTCGACCTCTCTTCATATCGTGTGGCTGCGATATCACATGACTTCCTGTCACAGTTCAGTGATATTAGGTAACTTCCTGTCATGTGTTTGTAGTGCAGTGAATTCCATGTTGCTGCCTGAAAATTAAAAGTGGATCCCAACTCTGAAAAGGTATATAGTGTACTCTTTAAAAAATTGAACAAAAGCACGAATGCCTGAAGAAATTTTTGATAAATCAGAGTGGTTTTTATCCCTAGTTACCACCTTGTTGTTATGATAATTAAACTAAAACCTGTATTAATTATGTCAGCTCAGTATATTGAATAGGCCCTTATCCAAATACATGCTTCCCTTCCCTGGCAAAGAAGAAGTTCCCTCCTGCCAAAATCCATTTGCTACTTGTTTATTGTTCTGTGATGTTTGTGGAGTGGTTAGAGAATATAGCAGCACTGAACCTTTTCCAAGATGGGTTACACTGTGGAAATACAGTTGATGTACAGCTGTTTGGCTAGGCAAAAACAAGTAAGTAATGATGCAGAAGAGGGCATGTGTCAAGGAACAATGGGAGAAAACCTCTGTTCTTCAGTCTGGAACAAGCCTAAGAAGCCAACTCTATTTATGTCATCATATCATCTCTTGAAGTGGTTTGAAGGTCTGCTGTCAGATTCCTAACTGTGATGTATATACATTATACACTGATGGATTGTTGTTGTTCTCATCTGAATTATATCTTAATTGTAATCACCCATAGAATTACACTATATTATTCAGTGTTTTTTTTTCCTAGTTGTAATCGCCAACAGTATAATTCTTTAGAACAAACCGCATACCCAAGGTCAATTCATAGAGAAGTTTGATTAGTGCTCTGCCAAACTTTCCTAAGATACAGACTTTAGCATAAATCATTTCTACAAGTTAGGTTGTTTCTGTTTACAGTCCCAATCAACCATTGCCTTCAATTTTTACAGCAAAAAACAATGAGGTTCTCATGTGATCAAGCATCAAGGTAAATGAAGCTATTCAGATAAAAAGAATGTCCAGACGCATGATTTTCCTTCAGTAACACTGTTCATGTGGTGACCCGATTCTTTCGAGGAAGACCAATTTTTTTTTTAAAGTGACCATATTTTTATTTCTCCCTTCCTGTAAGGAACTCAAGAATGTATTCACTATTGTCTTCTGTGTCCTTGTATCTTTATCTTCCTGCAAGCCTTGTGAGAAAGGTTATGCTGAGAAAGTGTGTCTGGGATGAGGTCACCATTGAGCTGTGCAAAAATACGCATATGTAAAATGCTGCCCATCACACCATATTTGTACTAATACATAAAATAACCTGCTAGAAATGTTCACAGACAGCTCAACTGCTCAATGAAAAGTCAGTTTATGACCAACAAACAAAATGTGAGCCAGATTAGCAGGTGTTCAAGCATTCCTTCTGCCTTTCTGTTCCCAATGCAATCTCATGTATCTCTGGAAGATTGGAAAGCTTTAGGAATGGAATTGGATATGGCATGTGAGGTACCAAGGGGGCTTGGCAGCAGCCATCTTTCAACTATTTTATGAATTCTTGCTCCATTTACAGAATTCTGTCTCTGTTCACACAGGGAGTCAGAAAGATTTATGTTGATTTTTCCTTCCCACTCCAGTCCTTGGACAGTATCATTTCACATTCTCAAGTCCCCTAACCCACCAGTAGCAGCTTTGGTAGGGGCCTCAACATACTGCAGCCAGGAGGAGAAGATGGCAAAGGCCCTATCTTTACCCTCACTACATTTAAAGTTAGCTGGATCCAAGCCTAGGTGTGGCTTTCATGTATAATAGCTTAGGCTTTGGATGCTAGAAGATGCACATTGCTACATCTGTTCTACTGCCCATGTGGCTCTCCAGCAGGGCTTTTTTTGTAGCAGGAACTCCTTTGCATATTAGGCCACAGGTCTTTTGTAGCCAGTCCTCCAAGAGCTTACAGGACTCTTATTACAGGGCCTACTGTAAGCTCTTGGAGGATTGGCTGCATCAAGGGGATGTGGCCTAATATGCAAAGGAGTTCCTGCTACAAAAAACCCCTGCTCTCCAGTAACTATTGTCAAATGAAGACCTGGGTGTGGGATGGAGACCACACTTGTGATACTGGTTAACAACCTTTGTCAGCAATTGGACCATGGTGGGTCAGCACTGCTGATTTTACTGGATCTTTCAGCAGTGTTTTACATGATTGACCACCTGATACTGATTGACTGCCTCATCTCTGTGGGGATACAGGGTACTGTACTTTAATGGTTTTCCCCTTCCTACATGGATGTCTACAGAAGGTTGTTGTTGGCAGCAGGAGTTCATTTAGTATGCCACCTGTTTGTGGTGTTTCTCAGGGTGTGATCCTGTTGCTGATGTTATTCAACATCTGTATGCGGCCTCTGGCTAATCTCATCATAGATTGTGGGATAGTGTGCCATCAGTATGCAGATGACACCCAGTTCTATCTCCTTGGTAATCTATCTGCTTGGTAATCAACCAGAGTCTGCTTTCCCTGGACTATCTGAATGTTGTAGACACTGTAGCAGACGGGCTGAGGGAAATTTGACTGAAGATAAATCCTTCTAAGAGTGAAGTCACATGGCTGGGTCAGCACTGGCTGGCAACATACAACTCCCAGCTCTTGGTGGGGTTCCACTTACATTGTTGGCTCCATCAGGAGTCTGGGGGTACAGTTGGATACCTTGCTGTCATTTAAGAAACAGGTGTCCAACATTGTATGGACTGTTTACCTCCTACAGTGAGCCCACCAATTAGTTCTCTGTTGACTTGCTCTTACCTTGCCACAGTGATCCATGCCATGGTCACCTCTCACTTAGATTACTATAATTCACTCTATGCAGGGTTGCCCTTGAGGCTGCCCTGGAAGTTTCAGGTAGTTCAGATTAAGCCACCAGATTGTTGGCTGGTGTAACCTGGGATGCATGTATCTAACCCGTGCTGCAACAGCTACACTGGCAATCTATCTATTTCCAGATAAACTTCAAGGTGCTGCTACTCACCCTTAAAGCCCTAAACAGTCTGGGTCCATCGTATATGGGGGACTAGCTCTCTCACTGTAATCTCCATCATTACACAACTTGTTGGTGGTGCTGAGCCTCTGAGAGGTCCGCTTGATTACCACAAGGACAAGGGCCTTTTCACCTTGGCCCTATCCTGGTGGAATGCCTTGCCAAATGAAGTTCAAGCCCTGCAGGACCTTCTGAGTTTCCACATGGCTTGCAAGATGGGTCTTGTTCAGAGAATCCTTCTTCTGATCTTGTTCTGTAGGCCCTCCTGGGACTCATACACCCATTCACTTCTCTATATTTTATTATTTATTAATCACCAGTGTCTGGTTTTATGATTTTACATATTATGTATTATATATGCAATTGTTGTTTTATTGTTGTAATCTACCCTGAGCTTTTAGAAAAGGGTGGAATAGAAATCTAATAAATAAAAGTTACTACTCAACACAGGATCAAAGAGTCCGTAACTTAACTAATACAAGAAAATAAAACTTATTTTTTAAAACTGAGTAACACATCTCTCAGGTTTTTTTTAAACCAAGAGTTATAACTTTGAGACAATTAAACCAAGAGTTATATCAATTAATTGAATCCTCCAACAAATATTACAATTCAGATTTTAAATTGTTGGCATTATGCATATGTATGTTTTAAAAACTGATTTGTATTTTTTTTATTTTTTTTAGAAAACTGCTCATTTCCTTGAGAGCCCTAGCTGGGTACAAAGACAGAGATGGCAAAGTATATTTTTTCGCCTGTGTATACCCATAATGATCAAGCTAAATGCCACGAGAAAGCAACTCTAATGCATAATCTAGTTGGGACAACTGCAGCAAAACTGATTTGACAGCATTTACACATAGCACTTTCAAGACGTTTGGGATGGAACTTTGACAGTCAGTTTTGGTAAATGTAGTAAGGTGACTTCCCAGCATTTTGTTGCTTCAGAAAAAAACAAATACATGTAACATTACAAAACATTTCCTGGGCAGAACTGTCTGCAGCAATGCACAAACACAAGATGCCCATTGTGTGGAGAACAAGATACAGAAAATACCTGGTGATTTCCCTCTCCAGAACAATGGTTTGCACTCCTTTGGTAGCATTATCAACAAATATTAGAAAGCAACAGTCCCTTCTTTTCTGTCACCCTGCCCGCACAATGGTTGCAATACCTTTTCCTGTTGAATCTATGACATGTAGAAGTCCCCCCCCCAAAAAAACCCCTCTCTCCTTGATGTCCACTGATTTGCTGTTAATAAAAAGTGAGGGAGCATGTGTCATTAGAGTGCAACTTGCAACTTGGTGAGAGCTTAACATTCATCACCATAAAGTTAAAAAAGAATGCTTTTTCCCACTTTACTGTCTGTGGAATGTGAAGGAGAAAAACACAATTATTTCACAGCAGGGGATGGGACTAGGCATCAGCCCCAGTTCAGCTACTGCTGATGCCAGCACTGCTCTGAAGTAACAGTGCCACATCCAGCAATGGCTTCTTCTCCCCATTTCCCCATTGCTCAGGGAGCACATGTTAGAGTATTTTGCACGCAGCAGAAGAGCTGAAGGAGAGAGACAGGCAAATTAATAGACAAGAGAAACAGATGTATTCAATGGTAGATATATTTACCAGTGATAGTATCCAATATTCAGAGTCGTTGCCAGGCCAAGGTCATACACAGTAATCAGTACACACTTCAGTAGATAACAGTATACAGCAGTAAGTATACACAGCACGATCCAAGCACAGTAGCCTAGGATCCAACACCAGCAGTGTCTGCTGCCACCCAGACAGTGGGCCGCACAGTACCCACAATCCTTACAGGCAGACTGAGCAGGCTCACTGAGCTTCCCTAAGTACACGTACCAATCATGCAAGGTTGCATCAGCTCTGTGAGTCAGCACAAAGCCTAATTACAGGTGAGGTCATCCCACCTTACCTCAGTAACAGGTAACAGCTGGACCATGATGCAGCATGACTCAGCATGACATTGCAGAAACAACATTACTATTACTAAGATGGAGTCAGTCAGCCATTTTAGGACTGAGTTCCAACAGCACAGGAACAGGATGGAAGGCATTGCTGTGTTCAAATGCCATGTCTAGTGAGCACACGAAAGACTTATGGTGGCAGTAAAGGGGGGGATCCCAGAGCCCCAAATGGAGAGTAGTGATGGAAGGAAGAAATGGAAACTACTTCCTTTGTAAAACTTACTCACACTGCATCCTTATTCTGTCTAAAAGGTAAAGGTAGTCCCCTGTGCAAGCACCAGTCGTTTTCGACTCTGGGATGACGTCGCTTTCACGTTTTCATGACAGACTTTTTACGCGGTGGTTTGCCATTGCCTTCCCCAGTCATCTACACTTTCCCCCCAGCAAGCTGGGTACTCATTTTACTGACCTGGGAAGGATGGAAGGCTGAGTCGACCTGGAGCTGGCTACCTGAAAAGCTTCCGCTGGGATTGAACTCTGGTCGTGAGCAGAGGGCTCCAACTGCAGTACAGCAGCTTTACCACTCTACACCAGAGGGCTCTTTCTATTCTGTCTAGCTACTCCCAAGATAGCAGCTGCCTGCAAGTGACCTAGAGGACTGGTGAGTCCAAAGATCTTTAAGATTCATGAGCTAGGAAGGGAAGGAAGAATTGGGGGAGAGACATGGCAAGGCAGGGGAAGGCAGGTTTAAAAGAAAGGGCTGAGGGGGACTTTGTTGCTGCCCTAGGAGGGGCTAGTGGGAAATCAAGACTGACAGAAGAGATCCTGAATTCATTCATTCATAAAGCTGAACTTGACCAGTTGTGATGCAACCATCAAACTTGGGCAAAACGATGCAGCAGTTGAAGTCCCATTGAAAAAGAGTAGGAAGTTAAAAAGGTAAAGGTAGTCCCCTGTGCAAGCACCAAGTCGTTACCAACCCATGGGGTGACATCACATCAGGACATTTTCTTGGCAGACTTTTTATGGGGTGGTTTGCCATTGCCTTCCCCAGTCATCTACACTTTATCCCCAGCAAGCTGGGTACTCATTTTACTGACCTCAGAAGGATGGAAGGCTGAGTCAACCAGGAGCTGTCTACCTGAACCCAGCTTTCTCCAGGATCAAACTCAGGTCGTGGGCAGAGCTTGGGCTGCAGTACTGCACCTTACCATTCTGCACCATGGGGCTTCTTAGTAGGAAGTTAATATAGCATAAATTTCTGCCCTTTTAAATCTGTAAATTAAGAATAATACTGTTCTATATTTTCAATTATGTAAACAGGATTTATTTGTACTGATTCTTTTCTGGTCTCTTGCTTTGAAATTTGCCATAATTTGGTCCTTAAATTATAAAAGGGTTTTGAGCCCCTCTAATTCTCTAGTCTGCTTCCCACCGCCTGTAGGGCTGTATGATGTGGCCCTAATACTATTAAATCCTGTGAAAATTTTACATTTCAAACCTCTCTCAAAGTAAAACACCCAAGGTTATTTTTATGGTTGTGAAGTTCAGATTGGTCAAGTGATCTCGCTTTCAGTTGTATAAGAGGCATAGAATGCTGCAAGAGAACCCTTGCTATAATCTGTTTTAGAGGAAGCTTCCACGAGTCATCGTTTAGGAGCAAGGATCCATTTGCTCTGTAACTATGTAATTTATTTTAGAGTAAGCTGCCATTAATCATCGTTTTGGAGCAAAGATCCATTTTCCTTTGCTATGTAACATAACCTTCAGAGTTTGTATCACTAACACAGCTCACTGAGGAAGTTTTGTGTGGAAGATGCAGATGAGAGACTGATGTTCAATCAGTTCCAAACTGGAATAGTTAGAAAGAGGGAGAGAGTACATAATTCAATTTTTTTTTTTTGAATGAATGACAGACAATATACGGTAATAATCAGAGCATCACACTTGGGTCTGGAACACCTAGGCTCATATCCCCACATTGCCATGACAGCTTGCAGGCTGACCATGGACCAATTACACACTCTCGGTCTAACCTATCACAGAGAGCTGTTGTGTGGATAAAATGAAGGAGAAGAGAATGAAATAAGCTGCTTTGGATCTCTATGGGAGGGGGAAAAAGGGACATAAACAAAGTAAATAAATAATAATGCTGAAGACTGAATGGGGTAGGTAAAAGAAAGGGTATTTGATTAACAGGAAGGAGTGAAGGATGCAGAGGAAGGAAAGAGAATATGTGGGCTGCCAGGAGGAGAGAAAGAGGAAATAGTGCGAGGAAAGGAATACAAAGCATAAATGACCCCTGGAAGTCCTTGTGCATTCCTTGCTTATAACATAGTTCTGGAACTACTATTTCTACTTGTCTGGATGGCATCTAAGGGCCATGTGGAATATTCTGTGCACATGGAGCAGCAAAAATAGAGACACTCCCCACCCCCAAGGAAAAAAAAACCCAGCTTGGGGTGAAGGCAGAAGCCCTTCCTTCCCCTATGGTAGTATTCTGAGCCTCTTTGGGCTCTCCCTTATTTTTTTTTTTTTAAAGTCATTCCCTGCAGCAGCTGTATGTCTGCAGGAAACCTGGAAACCAGATCTTTTAAAAAAATGAATGTATAATTTGGCTCTAAGATTTGGTCAATTGAACTCACCCCCCCCCCCCATTGAGAGCCAGTTTGGTGTAGTGGTTAAAGTGTGAGAACTGGGTTTGATTCCCCGCTCCTCCACCTGCACCTGCTGGTATGATCTTGGATCAGTTGTAACTCTCAGAGCTGTTCCTTCTAAGCGCAGTCTCAGAGTGTTCTCTCAGCCCCACCTACTTCACAGGGTGTCTGTAGTGGGGAAGGGAAGAGAAAGGAGATTGTAAGCCACTCTGAGGCTCCAAGTGAAGGGTGGAGTATAAATCAAATATCTTCCTCCTCCTCTTCCTATCATTTTTGACACCCTTTTATGATTTTAGGAGGTATAGGAATCAGGAGAGATTGAAAGAGAAATAATATATTCCAGAGGATGAACCAGCAGGGATTTAGTGTTCCTAGTGTCAGACCCAGAGCCAAGGAAAAGACAAGTAGAGTTCAAGATCTTTATTTCAGCTTCATTTGGTATACACACACGTTTTCAGAACTGACAAGCCCGCCAGTTCTCCCAACTTATAAACTTTTGCCCTGATTGTTTTAATTCAAGCCAAAGCGCGCCAAGCTAAAGCGAGGGTTTTGCACGGGGTTTCTATTAAGCTCTCATCAGTACAAGTGTTGTTGTCAGTTTTTGGGTCACTTCTTCTCCTGTTTGCGGCCTTGGTTACATAGCAACTAGCCAGCTCCCAGACATACCATCCTCCCTTCAGATAAGCAACAAGCAGCAACTACATCAAAGCAGCATAGCTAGCACAAGCATAGTATTGTATAGTTGGATACATATGGCAAGAGAAACAAGATGGAGTGACTCTTGACACCTAGATCAACAGTGTTTAAATGCAGTTGTATGCACACTGACCAAAAAGGAAGTCCATAATTGAACTGAGTGGGGAAAATATCTTAGGGTTGTAGTGGATAACTCAATATAAGTGTCAACCCAGTGTGCTGCAGCCATGAAAAATGCAAACTCTATGTTAGGGATTATCAGGAAAGGGGCTGAAAGGGGCTGAAAATAAAATGACCAACTTTATAATGCCCCTGTATAGTGCAGCCTCATTTAGAATACTGTGTACAGTTCTGGTTCCTATATACTGTATATAAAAAGGATATTGCAGAGCTGGAAGAAGCACAGAGGAGGACAACCAAGATGATTAGGAGGCTGTGGTACCTTCCCTAGAGGAAAAGTTGGGACTTTTCAGTGGGGGGTCAGCCTGTCAGTGCTCAGACCATACGCCACACACTGCATTAAATTGGTCTGCAGGGCTGAGGGGGGGTTTTAATCAGGGCTGAGGGGGGACATGATAGAGGTTTATAAAATTATGCATGGGATGGAGAGAGTTGACAAAGAGAACTTTTTCTCTCTCTCCCAAAGTTCTAAAACTCAAGGGCATCCAATGAAACTGATGAGAAGTAGGCTCAGGACAGACAAAAGGAAATACTACTTTACACAGAGAGTGATTAAAATGTAGAATTCTCTGCCAGAAGATGTAATGATGGCCAGAGGAATAAACAACTTTAAAAGGGGTTTAGATAGATTTATGCTACTAGCCATGGTGACTGCGGAGGCACTAAACCTCTGAATCCCAGAGCAGGAGGCAACATTAGGGAAAGGCCTTGGCCTCTATGCCCTGTTGTTGGCCCTCCAGAGGAACTGGTTGGCCACTGTGTGAGACAAGATGCTGGCCTAGATGGATCATTGGTCTGATCCAGGTGGGCTCTTCTTATGTATTCAGGGAGAATTTTGCCTCAAGAGTAGGTGGGGTCATGGAAGGAGAAGTGAAAGCAGAAAAATGAGTGACCATCTTCATTGAGTCTAGTATAGGTTTTTAATCATTAATTGCAAGTCACTTTGCTATAACTGGTTTGTATGAAAGCACATATGCCTCTGAGAATGCACAGAATGTCTTTTATTCACCAATGGATGTCAAACTCACCTCCCCCAAAATCTGGGATGAGGGCTAAAAAAACAGAAGCATAATGCGAAGACATGTTTAAACTCCATTATTTCTCACTGCAGAAAAAAATACATCACCGCAGTAAAAGGACAAAGGAGGGTATAATATCCAAGCAATCTTAAGCCCCACAACCTCTCACTACAGAAAAATAAGGTATCTGGGAGAAACTTAAAACATTTTAACTAAGAATAATATCATCATTGAAAGTTGAGACTGCAAATACTCTACATCAGTTAAACATAGGGTTGCCAGGTCCTACCTGGCTGCCAATAGGGGGACTTCCTTTGCGTGCACTTCAAGTGTGTGGCACAATGACATCACCCAGAAGTGATATAATCATTCTGGGCATGTCATGTGGAGATGATCTAGGATTTTGGTACAAAACTCTATGGTGCTTTAGAGTTGTATACCAAAATACTACAGCATCCCCGTGCAAAATGCCTGGCACAATGATTTCACTTCTGGGTGATGTCATCATGTTGGGCATGTCAGTCACCAACAGAGCTCTTTGGGGGTGGGGCTCCCCCATCAGCTAATCCTGTGCTGGCAGGTTGGAGGCCCTGAGATTGGTGGAACCCTTCTGCCATGGCCCATTGCTGCACTCTGGCCTTCCTTGCTGAAAAATGTATGCATACCGGGACAAAAAAATTATATGCTGCCTTCATCGATTTGAAGGGCGCTTTTGATTCAATAGATAGAGCCGAACTATGGATTAAGCTAGGTTACCTGGGAATGGACCCTCGTCTGCTGTTTCTCTTGAGAAAACTTCATTCTAATACTTTTTGCCAAGTGAAATTTTCTTCTAGTGGTGACTTGACTAGCAAAATCCCAGTGTTAAAGGGGGTTAAACAAGGTTGCGTGCTGGCCCCACATCTTTTTAATTTATTTTTAACTGACCTGGTACAATTTTTGAACCCTGTTAATGGTCATCCGCCTAAACTAGCAGGCCGAGCGGTCCCCTTATTACTTTATGCCAATGATACTACCATCCTCTCTTGCACAAGTGTGGGCCTGCAAAGGTATTTGAATGCCTTCTGTAATTGTAATTCACTCTCTATCAATTATGCCAAATCTAAAGTAGTTATTTTTTCAAATTGCTGGTGCCCACAGAGATGGTTTATTGGCAATTCATCAATTGAGCAAACAAAAAATTTTAAATACTTGGGGATCACTTTTAATCACAAGTTAAGCTGGGTTTCACATCGTAACAACACCGTCAACTTGGCTAAATGTTCGGCTGCTCAAATTAAGCAGTTTTTTTTTTTGCAAGGGGCAACCAATTAGTTCCAGCAGCAATTAAGGTGTTCAAAGCCAAAATGCTAGCGCAAATTCTCTATGGTATCCCTATATGGATCTCAGCATTTACCAGGAAAGTGGAGGGCATTCAAGCCTCATTCTTTAGACAAATTCTTGGTATGCCAAAATGTGCGTCCTGCTTTGCTCTCTGCTCTGAAGTAGGTCAGTCTTTGGTGGAGACAAAAGCCTGGATTGCAGTGTTTAAATTTTGGCTCAAAATTCACTTTAGACCAGATCCTAACAGCCTTCTTGATTGTATGAAAAGAGACCCATATATCTCATCCTGGACAGCAGTACTTATGTCCAAACTTAACCAGTTGGGGATAGAGGTTGATGATTTTTTTTACTTCTGATGAGTCATATATCTTCAGATGTATTAAACTGAGACTGTGGGAGTTGGAGGAAATGAAATTATGGCCAACAGACCCTTATATTTGCTCCCCAGCTTTCTTAGGTCTTTATGCTTTCTGCAGCAAAATGCCCCATTATCAGACTTAACCATTCCAAGTCATCGCAGGGCATTTATGTTGGCTAGATTAAATGCGTTTCCCTCCAAAGTTTTACAAGGGAGATATCATTGAGTCCCTTTAGGTGACAGATTCTGTTCCTGTGGAGCGAATATTCCCGATTCAATTCAGCATATATTGCTTGATTGTTCCTTTTATCATTATCTCCGTAAAGATTTATTTTGCAAACTTTCTTTCTCCCCAGATTTGTCTATTCTGCCACCCTGCTATTATTTATTGAATGATACTGAGGGGGAGGCTAGCGAGGCTGTGGCAAAATTTTTGGCTGACATCCTTAAATTTAAATCTGACCATGTATGAATGCATCTGCAAGCTCAGTTTCATTTTGATTTTATCTTCAATGTTTAAATTTTTATATTGTGTATTTTTATTAGCAACTGTTATGCCATTAAAGGTTTGGTATGGTATGGTGGAACCCCTGACCCCCCAGTGGGTGGCTGGGAACCCTAGTACAAAGCGATTTTTTTCTCAGTATTTAATCATTACACTTATCTACCTACTTGAAGACAATTTCTAGGTCTTTTGCAGGAAGGTGTACTTTAGCAGCCTTTAATTTTAGTAACTCCCTATCCATCAGCTTTCCCAACACAATTTCATCTTATCCCTTTCCCATCCTTACTCCCAGAACTATCTTACAAAACAATCCAAAAGACTCATAGTGTGATTATGAAGGTATGCCATATGATGGTGTACCACAGAAGATGTGACATCTTCTATGACTTCTACATGTTTCTGCTTTGATAACTATTATACATCTGCACTGGAGATGGGCGGCACTAATGGGCATTAAAGGCTTGACGATGTTTTACATTTGCCACATAGTTAATTCCCATGTTAATTTTAATTTTTTTTAGTTTAGTAAATAGCCATTCTCTTCAGCACTAGATGCAAAAGTTCTAGTTTTTATATATAGATCTCCTTGGGTAAGATTCAAAACTGAACTGTGAAAAGGAAATGATTTATTCTTCCCTCAAGAAGGCCAATTCTGTGTATTACTAAGCTGCATGAGAGTAACCTAAATTGCACCTAAGAGGCTGCGGTGACTGTTCCATCAACTTTTTTCTCCATACTGCATAAACTCTCAACGGCTTTTCTCTCTGACCTTCAGGTTTTTGAGAGTTCTTGAAGTAAAGAGAAGAAAGCAGCATAGAACAATTACTGTGGTCTGTTGGGTGCATCTGCATAGCTCTTTTTACAGTTCAGAGTGTAAGGTTTTTGCAATCTTCAGGTACAGGTGATGTTGACTGAACAAGGGACAGATGCCACCTTTTTGATGTGATGCTATCATGTTTGCAATATCTTCTCAATCTTGCTTCTTGCATTAGTACAAGAGATCCCTGAGGGAAAGTTACCATGATTTTAAGCAGGTACATCTTCTCTCTCCAACTGAGCATTAAAGTAGCAAGTCAAGATCACAGGATGCTGCTATACAAACATGATGTAAGAATGCTTATGATATAAGCCCCATAAAGTTATGAATATTACCTAAATCTCACTGAAATCAATGGATGAGCACTCAACACAGTTCCTCTGCCAACTTTCCCTTTTCTCTTATGGCCCAAGTGAATGAGGCAATGATAAATAGGATTAGTCATGCTATTTATTTATTTCATTTATAGCCCACCTTTCTCCCAAATGCAGACCACTCTCTTCTCTTCCATTTTATCATCACAACAGTCCCATAAGGTAGGTTAGTCTAAAACCCAGCAAACTTACATGGGAGAGTAGGCATTTGAACCATGGTCTCTCACATCCAACACTCTTACCACTACTCCACACTGGCTATGATATGTACAGATATGTAAGGATTTTGGCACAGAAACACTCAAACTGATTAAGGGAATAGAACACCTTCCTTATGATGAAGGGTTAAAGAGGTTAGGGCTCTTTAACTTGGAGAAATGATGACTGAGGGGTGACATGATAGAGGTAAACAAAATTATGTATGGGAGTAGAGAAAGAAGTACTTTTCTTCCTTTCTCCCAATACAAGAACTCATGGGTGCTTAATGAAATTAATGAACAGTAGGTTTAGAACAGATAAAATGAAGTACTTCTTCACCCAAAGAGCAATTAAAAGGTGGAATTAAAGAGGGGATTGGATAAATATATGGAGCAGAGTTTAATCAGCAGCTATTATCCACAAGGTGTGGATGGAACACTATGGCTGCCATCACACACACTAAATAATGCACTTCCAATCCACTTTCATTACTATTTTCAACAGCATTTTACTATGTGAACTGGCAAAATTCAGTAGGAAAGTGGATTGAAAGTGCATTACTTAGTGTGTGTGATCACAGCCTATATCTGGGGTAGTAACACTCTGTATTCTTGGTGCTTGGAGGGCAACAGTGGGAAGATTTCTGGAGTTCTGGCCCTGCTGGTGGACCTCTCTTATGTTCTTAAAATAAATAAATAGTTCTGTTTTATAAGATTATGTACATTTTTGTTTGAAATCCATCATTACCAGCTAAAGAAGCCATGTGTATTCACAGACTGCTCCTAGACATGCTTTCTCAAAACAAAACTGCACAGAGCTCAGTTGAGCTTACTCCCAGGTAAGTGTGCATATTATTGTATCCTCAGATAAATGTGTTGTAAGTAGGGAAGTTTGTGCTAAATAGGGAAGCCAGCCTTCAGGTGGGATCTGGGGGATACCCCAGAATTAAAGCTCATCTCCAGAGTACAAAAATCAGTTCCCCTAGACAAATTTGCTGGTTTGGAAGGTGGAGTCTATGACATTGTATCCCACTGAGGTCCCTGTCCTCCCCAGGTTCCACTTCCAAATCTCTCAAGAGTTTTTCAACCTGGAGCTGGCAACCCTACTCCCTATTACCCATGGCCACCCTAGTACTAAGGAAGAACTGAAAATTGTGCAACATATTGCTCCCTCTCCTTTATAAAAGAAACCATTACTTTTTAACAAACTTTGTTGTCAGTCTACATAAATTAGTTCTGTATATTCCTGCCAAATTGTACATTTTTCTCAGGATACTCCTTGAGTGGGTATTATTTACCCTATCAGTAGTTATGCAGGCTGCTAGAAGAGGAAACAAATCAGTCTCCATAAGGGCCTTAAATATAGCTTCTTATGTGCCAAAAATTCAGCTTATTAAAAAGTAGCTTTCCCAAACTTTATGGGAAAAGATTTCAAGGAATCTAATCTGACCCCAGCCAGTTGCCTTGGGTCCTGAGATGCTCAGGAGATTCTCAGAAGAAAGACAGGCACATAAATATTTTAAATAAATTAAAGTAAATTAATGACACAGAAAGTCATTAATCTTTAAGATGCCGCAAGACAACTTGATTTGAAAACCTAGCAATATATTTTTTCTTTACTTGGAATAGCATTTATTGCATTTAATGCATACATTCTCTAGATTGTGGTTTTGCACAAGAAAATATTTCTATTTGTGAGAGGAAAACAATATTTTGCTCTGGAAAGAAAATTTTTCAAAATCCATGGACAGGGCTATTAAGAATTACCACAGGCCCACAGGCAAAGATTCCCTATTCCTCTCACCACATCCCTTCACATCTAAACAACATATATGAAAACAAATCACCTGATTTGCTAATTATTCTTTTATCAGGTGAGACAGAGAGAATGACCGGCCCAAGGTCCAAGTGAACATCATTGCTGATAAAGGATTTTGAAGTCAGGTCTTTCCAGGGTTAGTCCAACATTCTAAACCACTACACCATACTGACTCCCTGCTGACTCTGCACCACATTATTAAACTTTATTTTTATTTTTTGCAAGATGTGCCTCTAGTGCACAAAGAGTAGAAGTGCTCTCTCGGGGTGCGGAGATCGGCCAGTGGATGCTGCGGGAATACACCCGATGGCCGACAAGACTAGGGCGATAGTCCACACTCCAGCCCCCAAGTGCAAGGCGGAGTTACAAAGTTTCTTGGGACTATTGAACTTTTATCATTCCTTCTTGCCCCACAAAGCTGCTGTCTCAGAACCCCTACATAGGCTCCTCAATACACGCCCCGTGGGTCTGGGGGAAAAAGCAGGCTGCCGCTTTTCAGGTGGTCAGGACATCCTGGTTTCCAATGTTGTGCTCCACCATTTTGATGAGTTCCTTCCAGTGATTCTAGCCTGTGACGCTTCCCCGTATGGGGTGGGTGCCATCCTGGGTCACCAACTTCTGGATGGGAGGGAAGTCCCTGTGGCCTATTACTTTTGGACCTTGACTCCCATGGAGCATAACTATGCCCAAATCAACAAGGAGGTGTTGGCAATCATGGCGGGCATGTACAAATTCAATGACTACCTGTACAGCAGGCGTTTCACGATTGCCATGGACCACAAGCCGCTGCTAGGCCTCCTCACCCTGGACCGCCAGATGCTGCAAATCCTGTCACAGCGCATCCTGCGGTGGAACCAGTTCCTCAATTCGTGCATGTATGAACTAGTTCACCACCCAGCAAAGCAATGGGACATGCAGAAACCCTCAGCCGCCTTCCGCTGCCCTCGATGGATCCCGACCCAGCCCCTGCCCACCATGTGATGCTACTGGAGACTCTTCCAGAGAGACCCCAACATGCCACTGAAGTAGCTCAGGCCATGGGCAGAGATCGCATCCTTGTACATATTTTGGACTGGGTGGGGAGGGGGTGGCCCACGGGCAAACTGGATGCTGATTTCAGGCCATTTGCATCCCGCCAGGAAGAATTGTCCATGCACAAGGGGTGCATTCTCTGGGGTAGCAGGGTGGTGCCCCCCCCCCCCCACTTCGGAAGCAAGTGCTCGAAGCCTTGCACGAGATGCACCCAGGGATAGAGCGTATGAAGGCCCTGGCATGTAGTTATGTATGGTGGCTGGGGATAGACGAAGAGATAGAGGGGTGGGTTAGAAGGTGCCACCCCTGCCAAGAGTCCCAGCCAGATCTGCCCAGTGCCCCCGTCCATCGCTGGGAGTCCAATTGTGTGCCATGGTCCTGGCTACACCGGACAGCGCTCTTCTGGCTTCGCCCCACAATGAGGAACTAGCGGCCTCTGCAGCTACAGCAGCCGCTCCGGTTTCCCAGATTGAACCTAGGAGGTCAAGCAGGGAACGAAGGCCACCAGCTTATTTGAAAGACTATGTTTCTTGAACTAGGGGGGGAGGAGTGTTGTGTCTTGCGAGTTGGTCCCTGAATTTACAACACAGCGCGAGTGCGCGCGCGCAGAGGTGACCGGTGGGAAACTGCAGGTCACTGGACATAAGAACAAAAATGCACTCCGCCTATGAAGATCTGTGGCAGGAAGTTTAACTGGCCAGGATTGGACCTGGCCAGGTAAGGGGGTTGTTCTGGGAGATGTATATAATCGGGGACCCGGCCCCGCCATGTTCTCTTTGTGATGTACTCGCCAATAAAACATGTTGCCTTCTAAACATCTCGGAACTCAGTACATTACACTCAACATGTAATTAAACTCTGCAACTCACTGCCAGAGGGTGTAGTGATGGGTACAGGCATAGATGGTTTTAGAGAAGGATTAGACAAATTCATGGAAGATAAGGGTGGGATATAAATCAAACAAAATAAATAAATAAAATAAATAAATAAGTTCTATTATGCGCCTGTGTATAAAAACCCTGAACATTTATGCTAGCTCCTCAGCTCCTGTTGGCTCCTCCCATAGGATTAGTTTAACAGTTGCCCTGCAACCTTTTTGATATCATGTAAGCAGCATAGGTCTTGTTAGGGATATGGAAAACCCCCCCTTTTTTAAAAAAAAAACAAACCTGGATATATTGTAATTGGAAAATATCACTATCCCTGGTTTTTTGGTTTCCAAATATTGGCATGAGCCTGTTTGGTGTAGTGGTTAAGAGTGGTGGATTCTAATCTGGAGAACTGTGTTTGATTCCTCACTCCTCCACATACAGCTTGGATCAGTCACAGCTCTCTCAGTGCTCTTGAAGAGTTCTTTCAGCCCCACTTACCTCACAAGGTGCCTGTTGCAGGGAGAGGAAGGAAAGGAGATTGGAAGCTGTTCTGAGACTCTGAGTGAAGGGCAGGGTATAAATCCAATCTCCTCCTCCTCCTCTTCTGATTTTGTTTGTTGTTTTTCTAGTTTCCATTTTTTTTGCTCCATTATTCCCTATGGGTAATCTTTCCAGGAGCTGGGAGGTGTTTCAAAGGTACTGGCACCAAAACCCCAAATTTCAAGTTGATTGGACCATGGAATCCAATTCTGTGCTCCCCTGAACAAAGTGCCCTAGCTGTCCTCAGTTTTTTTTTTTTTTACAGCAGGCTATTCTTATATTTGTATGCCCTTAAGTATGTAGCAAAAATAAACAGAAGTCCAATGGCACCTTAAAGTCTAACAAAATGTATTCCAGCATAAGCTTTCGCAAGTCAATTTCGCACTCACCTTATGCCGGTCTCATGTCCGTCTTCTCAGCGTGACGTCCTCCTGATTTCTCACTATTTGTTTCGGGGCTGCAGCAAACATCACAGTTTTCATGCAGCAAACATAAACTGGTTTTTAGTGGTTTCCATTTGCTGTGTGAAAACCGTGATGTTGGCTGCAGCCCCGGCGCAAATAGTGGAAAATCGGGAGGATGTCGCACTGAAAAAATGGATGTGAGAGCGACAGAAGGGTGAATGCAAAATTGGTCAGAGTCACTTCTTCAGATGTATAAGTGTCAAAGCAGCCACATTTATAACAGAAAAGGGAGCAAGAAGTTACAAAAAGAGGCAGTGTTAAATGAGAACCAATAAAAAGTAATCAGTTGATTCACAATGGGTGAAAACCACTCCAAGCCATTGATAAATAGGCAGGATAGAACAAACATAAAATATAATCTAAAACCAATTCCAAATGCTGGTTGGAACCTGTAAGATTCTAAATCAGAACTGTCATGACCACTTAGACAACTGCCAGATTGCTATTAGTTTTATCTGTAGTATTCAACCTTTGCAATGCTTTCTGTTTTGAGATGGTTGTGGGAGTGTCCTATACAGCACTCATTCTAAATTTGATCTCACTCATGGTTGCATTAATCTTAAATAAATTTGAAAATAGTTTTGCAGCCAATTTGTTAGTCAGCAAGCATCGAGTGCCCACGAAGTCCAAATCAAATGAGGCTTTCCCCTTAGTGTGTTTGAGGTAATCCAGGAGAGGAATGTAAGTAATTGCTGCTGAGAGAAAACTCTTCTGTGAGGGATAGATTGCTATTGCTTAATTGTGATGGTTTCAAATTATCCTCCTCAAGGAGAGGTACATAATGATTTGAGACTGAAATAGGACTGCAGGGTCCTATTAACTCATCCACTTTGTGAGGAATAGGTTGTTGCAGATAATTGTCCAACTTGGAATGCTTTAGATGAGGAGGGTCCATGTTGAGAAGCAGATATATTGATACCTGAACTTGTTTTTATTGGGATGCTTTTATTGACTTGTTTATTTCTTTATGTTATTGGATTGATTTGTTTTATTGGCTTGTTTCTATATGTGATTTATTCTTACTATTTTTTTCTTCTCTTGTTTGGTTCTGTTATTATAATGAAGAGCGGTCTCAAGCAAGTCTGGAGAGGAGGCATACAAATTTTCTACCTCGAGAGGAAAAATGCAGTGTGGAACATGTTGAGCAAATTCATGCAGCTTCATTAGGCATGACTCATTCCTTCCAGTTAGTTTCAATGTGTCATTCATCTCTTAGGCTGTAATCCCATGCACACAGCCTTTGTGGTAAAAGCAACTGAAGAAGATATTGGATTTATACCCCACCTTTCACTCTGAATCTCAGAGCAGTTTACAATCTCCTTTTCCTTCCTCCCCCACAACAGACACCGTGTCAGGTAGGTGGGGCTGAGAGAGCTCTCACAGAAGCTGCCCTTTCAAGGACAACTCTGCAAGAGCTATGGCTGACCCAAGGTGCTTCCAGCAGCTGCAAGTGGAGGATTGGGGAATCAAACCCAGTTCTCTCAGATAATGCACTTAACTACCAGTGTTCCCTCTAAGCTGAGTTTGTGTGAGCTAGCTCACAGATTTTTAGCCTCCAACTCACACATTTTTGGCTTAGCTCAGGAAGGATGACCCCAGAGCAAACTAATTTATGCAATAGCTCACAACTTTAATCCCAGTAGCTCACAAAGTAGAATTGTTGCCCACAAGATTCTGCAGTTTAGAGGGAACATTGTTAACCACCACACCAAACTGAAAGCAACTGGACATTTCTGAGCAAATTTGGATAGGATTATGCTGAATACTTAGCTTGGGGTGGTGCCTTTGTGTACAAACCGAATTAATGCAAACAGTATTTATTTACTGGACAAATCAGTGTTATTTTGTATGCAGTGTGCAAAATTGCTGACTAATAATGGAAGTGAGAAGTTTTAATTGTTATATAAAGTCTTATTCATAGCCTCCTAAATGCAATGGTATAACTATTGTCTTGCACAGAGGTTACAATAAGTAAATATACATTATACATCTATAATTTAAATGTACATATTCATAATTATCTGAGGGGATTAGTATCTGTATACACTTCCTTTCTGTTAGCAGTACCTTTTATATTTGTATGCAAATACACGAAAAACTAAGACAAAAATGCATGCAAAAATAAGTGAGCATTATTCCCTTGTCTTTGGTGAATGCAGCTTCACAAAAGTGCCTAGCTACAAGGCAAGAAAGATGTACACCAGAAATGATAGACATAAGCAGGGAACACCTATTTGCATCTAAGCTCGCTAATGTAAATTACATATGATGCACATGTGCCATTTCTGAGATGGAAGCTGCCTTGGATTTGGTGCATACATTAAGAAATGTCTCCTGAAAGCAACGGTTTGAACTACCAACATAGATAGTTCACATTTTTTTCATGTGTTGCAGCTAAGTGTCCTGAGAAAGACTGAGCAGAAAGCATACTTGAAGCTATTTTGTGCCCCTGAGACACATACGAAAATGCAAGTTCATAATACCTAATGTGACTGAGATTTAAATATGCTGTACATGTATTTTCCACTGTCACTTTAAACATAGCTCGGTCCCTGTAGGTAGAGATAGCAAGATCTAAAGCTGTTCCATTCTCTGCCTCTGCCCCTCTTTCAAGAATTTTCTCATGAGATCCAGCCATCAAACTTTTATTATTTGTCCTCTCCATTTGCAAGAAACTGTAACACTATTTTTAGCAATGAAACATTGACAATGAAACATCAAGCAATGCAGCCCAGTGTGATTTTCTCTCAATTTAAAATACAATTGTTGTACAGGCGAAACCAATTTTGTAAACAAGAGGTCTCTGAGGAAGTAATACTGATCCATCAAGGATTTGAAAAACAACAATTCATATTCACCTCTGCACACTGATTCTGGCTGAATTGAGTCTCTGTACACAAAACTAACTCTCCAATATATGGTCAGTGTAGTTGAGGCTGTTGAAAAAAGCAATTGTGGGGGACTTCTGGTTTCGGCGACCTGAGCTAAAGAGCAACCAGGGTTTGCTTCCATGGATCGCTCTTTAATCGGGCAGTGGAGGGGTCCCTGGAGACCGGGGCCTTAAGTTGCAGACCCCAGGGAGGTCTGTGCAGGTTGGTGGCTCGAAGAGAGGGACGGAAAAAACGGTGGCGGCAGTATTCCAATCTCTCTCATCGCTGCATACTTCGCTGTCCTGATCACCATCTTGATGGCTGAAAGGTTGAACACCAGACTTTTCTTTTCTTTTTTACCCTTCCTCTTCTTAATTTTTTCTGCCTTTTCAATGCTGGCTGAATCATCGGATCTATCTTGAGGACATAAACTAAGAGACTTGTGTTGTTTTCTAGACTTGGTTGTTTACTGAGCTATTGGATATTTGAGAGTGAGTTATGGTAACATTGTACTGTTGAAAGTTTTTCAACTGTTATTTTGACTTCCCAGTTTCTCTAAACTTGTTGAATTAAGAGACTAGCAACAGTTTCTAAACAAATTACTATTGTGTCAAAATATTGATAGTTTCTGCCAGATACTGGGATAGTTGACAGATAAAGGAACACTGTGTTCCATAACAAATTTAGGAAATTTAAATTGGTGGTGTGCCATCTCTAGGTGGCTTACAGCACAATCCAGAGTGGGGGGGACAGAAAGTCTTTTGGGAGCAGATGATCTACTATGTGGGCGCAGGAAGGGTGTGCGCCAACGTATGACCGGTGCCGCCACGGTGAAGGGGAGTTACATGGGCGGAGGGCTGCCTGAGCACCTCTCCACCTGAGGGCAGTGGTGCCTGAGGGCTGGGCCCGAGCGCAGACAGAAGTGAGGCAGAGCATGGCATTCAGGTGGAAGAGGGGGTTGAGTTGGGGGTGTGGCCAGGCTTAGGCAGCTTCCTGAGCAGTTTGGCCCATGACACGCCCCCCCCCCCCTCGAGAGACGTAACTTTACGCCAGCAAAAATAGCAGCGTGTCCCATAGGCACTCGTTGAAACCAAAAACAAAGGTCGCCTCTGCTGCAGCGGAAGCTTGAAAACCCCTTAGGGAGTGGTGTGATTGTCTCACCAATCCCCTTGTGCCTCTACTTGCCGAGCCCCCTCCCCGGTGCCCAATCGCACCCCCCTCCTAGAAATACTTCTGCTCTGCTCTGCCTAACCCTAACCCTAACCCTCACACAACTCAGTTGTTAGGGACAGGTTTGCATGGCGGGAAGCTCTGCCGGCGAGGTCCTGGCCATACAGACTTAGAGTGAGGGACAGGCAGGCATGTTGGTGATGGGTTTTGCACCGCGCGGTTGCTTTGACAGTATTTTTGACTTGCGAGGGGGAGAGACCTCCCTGCTAACTGCTCTTGTTTCCAGGTCTCCACAGGTTCCAGGCTCCTGGAGGCTCTGCATGCGAGGACTGTCGCCCATGGCTGGGTAAGTTCCACTCTCCCTCTCGGCCTCCCCCTTCCCTCGCTCTCTATTGCTTGGTGTGCGAGTGTCTCTGGCACTTGAACCAGGCAGTGTTGCTGACCCCGCTCCCCTGTGCTGCCGCCTGCTCCCTTCCCTTGGTCTGCCCTCTGTCCACCCGACCTCACAGGGCTGTTGTGCGCAGGGCACTAAGGGGGGTGCTGATGAAGTGACATCAGAGTTCTGCGGCTGATGCACTTGCACTCTGAGTTCTGCAGCACTCGGGGGAGGTGTTCTATGCACATGGCAGGGGGCATCAGGGCAGCACAGGGGGTCTCTGCTGCTGGGCTGCTCACTCCCAGACACACATTCCAGCCTCTGTCTATGACAGCAAACTCTTGAACTTGGTACTTCCGCTTGTCTGCCTGCCACTGGCAGAGTCTCTGACAGCGGGAGGGTGTGAGGGGATTGACAGTTTCTTGGTGGTCCCGTGTGGCCCTGTCTCACCCCCATCCCTGCCTTGCCACCAAGCCAGGCTTCTCGTGAGCGCATGCCCAGCCTCACTCCTGTTCCTTCCCCGTGTTGGTGGGACGTCTCTCCTTTGCCTTTGATGGTCTGCCCATCATTGGCTATGTTCTCTGTTTGGGGTGGGTTGGGGATGGCTTTCAGCCTCTATGGGGCCATCTTTCCCCATCCTGACTGTCATGAGCTGTGGTGCATGTGCCAGGACTGGCCAATGGTGGGGTGGGCTGGCCCTCCCCTCCGGCTACCTCCGCCTCCCTTGCATGCCTACACCAGCGGTGTTGCCATGGTGACCGTCTCCCTTACGGTAAGCTATGCCTCTCCCCTCCCCACACTCCAGCATACCGAAGTCCTCTGGAAGTCTACTAGCGGCGCAGCAGCTACGCCACGGCTGGCCGCCACTTATGTCTGGATTGGGCTGCCCAGGTGATACCACAATAGAAGGAGTTCACAATATAATGGTGTTTAAGGAGGAACCAAAACGAAGAGATAACAGAGAGGGTAGAGCAACAACCCTGTCGCCCAGTTTTTCGTCTGGCACAACAAGACTTACAATTTCAACAATGCAGGGAGATATGAAAGAAATGCAAAATACCCTTTTAACAGTTATAGCACAACTGACAGACAAGGTAGACAATATAGGAGAGCAAATGACAGAAATCAAACAAGAACTACATGAAAATAGAAAACAGACAGAAGAGACTAATAAAGCTCTTAAGGCTTTAGACATACAAATTTATACAAAATGTTTTATAGGTGGTATGTAACTCCTCAGAAACTTGCAAAGATCCATCATAATATGTCAAATAAGTGTTGGAAATGTGAAAAGCATGTGGGTCGTTTTTCCTTATGTGGTGGACGTGTGATGTGGTGAAAGACTTTTGGAAGATGGCTAATGAGTTATTACAAAAAAAATTTGAAGACATACATTCATTTCAAACCAGAACTTTTTTTATTAAACATTTTGCTGAACACATATACAAAGGAGATGAGACACTTAATTGTCCATTTCAGCCCAGCAGCTAGAATTCTTATGGCACAGAAATGGAAGCTTCAGGACATTCTCTCCAGATCTGATGAGCAAAATTCTGGATGCAGCGGAAGCAGACTACTTATCTCAGCTGTTGGCAGAAAAGTCGAAGAAGGATGCAAGGAAATGTTGGGAGAAGCTGTATGTCTGGCTAGACATGTAAGACTTTGTGGTGTAAACTCGTGTTTTCATTATATCTCCAAAGATATATACTCTATATAGAGAGATAATACTTTGTAAAGATATCTCTAGATCTGATTTACAATTATATGAGATTTTTTTTCCTTTTTAATAGATTATGAAAATAAGTGTAAAGTGAGCAAAAATTGTTATTATTACTTAAAAAAATTATTTAAGTTCATGCAGAACATACTATAAGTGTAATTCTGAACAGTTCTTTTTACTTTTACTTTCTAATTCTCTTTTCCCCCTTATTCCCCCTGTTCAGATTACCCCCAGGCTTCATCTCACACCATACAGGACTAGCCCAAACATCATAGGAAAATAACACACATGACTTACTGTTTGCATGAATAGGTAAATAATTAGTGATCATCATCCATAAATGGGCAACTGCATATATAGCCCAGCCTTGAAGGTATACCTAATTGTTTTTCTTGACTTGATATCTATTATTGTGTACCATTTTTTCCCTTACCTTCCAACAGGTGACATGTAGTATCAAAGGGGTGTGTGTGTGCAGGGAACAAGCATCTGCTTGGAGAGCTGCAGATATAGAAAATACTCCATAAAATAGCAGCTGTTTAACCCACAGTGGGTCATGGAGACTGAGTACTGAAGCCACAAATCAGAGTCATTTGGTTCAGGATTTAATGGTCAGCCTGCAATACTTTGTGTGCATATGGAAGAGGAGATGTGGTTCCAGTAAGTTGCAATGGGATTTATAGGCTGATAAAATAATATGACATGCCTGTTACCGGTGTTATGTTTACTAAGAGATCAGCACCAATTATTATATTTACCAAGAGATCAATACTGAGTTACTTTATCACCAGCAGGAAAATCTGAATGGTAGGCATGCATGGATTTAAGTCCACACCCCAACAGCTGGTTCCTGAACATTTCTTCTTGCAGTATAAATAGATGCTCCAGGTGGTGGGACAACATAAAACAGTACTATGGTACAGGGGAAGAAATAAATTCCACTTATTCTATGCTGTAGTTCCAATCCAGTTCCCTCCCCAGTGCAACTGCCTTTAGCAGATAACATGGATGTGACTTCCTATGTAATCATACTATCTATGGAGGCACATGTCTAGTCTGCAGTAAATATATTCCATCTTATTTTATTTTAGTACTTATTTTAGTACACTACTCAACTGGCCTCTCAGCACTGATTGCCACCTTGATTGCTAAAATCAGGCTGCAACTGTTGACATTCTTTGGATAGCCAAGTTGCCTGTGACAATCATGTCTTAATTTATGTGTTCACACCATCCATGCTGCCTTAATTGATTTTGATCTAATGGTTTCATTGTTTTAACTGTTTAATTGTTTTATTGCTGGTTTTAATTGTTTTTACCATGTTGTGATCTGCCCTGAGCCCATTATGGGAAAGGGTGGACTATAAAGTTACAAAATAAAATAAAAATAAAAATAAAAATCTATATTTGCCGAATTTTCACATTAACAGTCAAAGGACCCTACAAAGACCTTTTTTTGTAGGGTCTTTGTGCATTTACATAGGAAGAGGATGATTTTCCTTTTGGAAGGCAGTTATTCTCACTTAAAAAATAATAACCAAATGTTTCATGTGTCTCACTGATGCTTTTTCTGTTCTTCTCCTAAACCTTGCTATAGTTGCCTGAACAGTTCTAGACTGCTCTGACCTATTGCAGTACAGTGTCCACAGTGTTCCTGGGTTGGGTCCCACTTGTGTTTTGTCTGGGACTTGAAGATGGTTCTAAGCAGTCCTGCCAATATGTTTCCTCCTGATTTATTTCCTCCCCCCTCCCCTAATTACCTTACACTGACACATCCTCACCTGAGCACATGATGACGAATTTGATGCTGAAAAACAAGAGGAAAACTCATGACATGGAATTCCTAAGCAATCAGGTTTCATGCCTATGAACTAATCAGGGACAGGTTCTACTGCTGAAATTAGCAATTAGTGTCAATTTGGAGTATGGTTATGAGCAACTGTAGAAAATTCAAAGTACAAAGTAATTTAAGGGATGCAGTAATGCAGTGGGGGATGTGACAGTAAAAGACTTTTGCCCAGATTGATCATAGAAAAGTTCGTGGTTTTTATTGATTTATTGAATGGAGGAGAAACACAAAAGTGGAGTGATACATGTAACAATAGTTCAGGTGATACAGCATGGATGGCACCATCTTTGCACAATTATTGTTTGAAGAGCTCATGGAAATACATAGATCTCAACACATCCATAAGCTAGGGCTGATTCATCTGGTCTTGTGGTTGCTCTTATAGTTTCTGGCTGATCCAGATACGACACAGGTAAGAAACAACTATGCCCTCTAGTCCCCAGTATTCCTGGTAGGTAGGGTTACCAGGTCCAACTTAGGAAATATCTGGAGACTTTCCCATTCCCCCCCAAAATAAATAAAAATACATCAGCGCAGTTCCCTTGAATACAATCTTCATTTTCTTGTCCCTCCTTTTTTTGCCTTCAAAGTAGGCTTGCCAATCCCCAGGTTCCAGTGGAGGTTCTTCCGCATTCCCAGGCTCCTTCCTGTCCCCAGTCAGCTGGCTGGCAGGGGGAAGCCCCACCTCCAGAGGACCATGTGCCTTTCCACCTCCGGAGGCTTCAGTCTCCGATTGAAAGGCTTCCTCTTGGGATGGTGTGTCTATGTTACTTTGAAGAAATTGGCAGAAACTCATGAGTAGAGAGGCCAATCCCTCACTTCAGAGTCGCCAGAAACAGGGTGGGGAGGGGGGAGGGAAACATCTGCTGAGCACTTCATTATTCCCTATGTGGAGATCGATTCTCAAAAGGGTATAATGGGGAATTGATCTGGAGGTTTCGGGGGCTCCGTGGGAGCTGTTTTTTTGAGGTAGAGGCACCAAATTTTCAGTACAGTATCTAGTGCCTCTCCTCAAAGAACCCCCCAAGTTTCAAAATGATTGGATCAGGGGGTCCAATTCTATGAGCCCCAAAAGAAGGTGCCCCTATCCTTCATTATTTCCTATGGAAGGAAAACATTTAAAAAGGTGTGCTGTCCCTTTAAATGTGATGGCCAGAACTCCCTTGGAGTTCAATTATGCTTGTCACACCCTTGTTCCTGGCACCGCCCCAATGTCTCCTGGCTCCACCCCCAAAGTCCCCAAATTGGACTTGGCAACCCTACTTCAAAGGTTTCCTCAGCAGCTGCATTTCTACTAAATGAAAGTGAAATTTGTCATATCTCCACAAGAGTCTTGCCAGGCTTTGGCAACATTTTCAAGCATGGCTTTATTAAGGGACACATTCACAAAGCAGCCAAAATAAACACAGTTTGCAAGCTCACACATTTGTGATCTCACTGGGGCAATTTACTCATGGGAGTTACTGAATGTAACAATCTGCTGTATTTCAACCAATTTCTGCAGACTAACACAGGAAAATGAAACAAACAGAGCAATCTAGATGGTAGAGTTTTCCTCCACCCCATAACCAGGTTCTAGTTAATTCTGTACTACCCATTTTACTGTAGAAATGACTTCTGAAACAAATGCAAAACAAACAGACGGACTCTGCTCACTTCCTTTCCCACACGCTGCGCACACTCATTAGGAAGAGCCACTCATTAGGAAGAGCCACGTGGCTGTCTGCTTGCCCCTGCCCTCATGAAGCTTTCTTTCTGCTGAAATTTAAAGGCACACACATAGTTTGCAAGCTTCTTCTAAACCCACAGAGATTTAAAGGGACATTATGGCTGCTGGGGAGGGATTTCCCCACTGGCCAGCTTGCTGACAGTGGGTAGGAGCCTGCAAAAATGGGGGATTTTCAGCCCAAACCTGGGAACTGCCAAGTCTGCTACTGAGCAAGGTGATCCAGACTTTTGAGTTGGATCTCACAGATCTGTTCTGCTCTGGTGCAAGGGAACTTCCCTGATGCAGGAGGCTGCTCACTCAAATTAATGCAGATGAGCACTTTCACATTTAAGTCTGTGGGTAAGACATAATTTGTAAAGGAGTAAGATGAAGAAAACAAAATTATTTGCTTTCAACATTTTAAAAGGGAGTTGCGGTGGTGAGGGAGGGTTTGCACAAATTGCTTCTTTGTGGAAAGATTAGAGACAGAGATAGGGGTTATATAGTTGAACATTTGGAATTTGTAATATTTATAGTTTAGTACTTTAAAGTTTAAAGAATATAAAAAGTATGTTATACTCACAGGATTGCAGTCTTACACGTTTTTCTGACTGCAGCTGCCTTTTAGGTTTTCATGAGTGTTGTGGCAGTTCTGATGATCATGCTATTGGTGTGATCCATTCACACTTACATGTTTGTTTTTTTCATTTTTCCTGTCGTGGTTCTGTCCATTCATCTTCACATTGAAGATTGATTTTCCTGGGGAGGGGGTTGTGTTTATGTGTGGGGTTGTGCATGTGCTGAAACATTGCAGGGTTTTAGCTGCCTCAGAGGTTGCACAATCCCTGTTAAGGTACATTACTTTCCCATCACATGCCATCACACTTCCAGGCTGAGCCTGCCCCAGAACTCAAGGGCAGGGCATGATCCCCTTACACAAGAGTAGCCCCACTGGCTTCATTACATCTACTCTGGTGTAAAACTGGGTTGGGAATGGGATACAGAGCATTCAAAGTAGCCAGAATATCGCTCATTCCTTCTCTGTCCCTTCACTCACTGAGACTTATGATTAATATGTATATCTTCTTCAGTCTCTCTCTTAATTGATCTGATAAACTTGTTAAGAGTGGGTTTTTAAGGAACTGAAGTTGCAGAATTCTCTCCTCCATCAAGATTGCCTTGAAGACTGACTCTATCAGCTTCCTGTATAAGCAGAGCTGCAGGAACTGGTATCAGGCCTACCAATGGGACTGGTTCTTTCTGTGCAGGCACCCTCCAGCACTGAAATGTTTCAGTGCTAGCATTAGGGTTGCCAAGTCCAATTCAAGAAATATCTGGGGACTTTGGGGGCGGAGCCAGGAGACTTTGGGGGTGGAGCCAGGAGACACTGGGGGTGGAGCCAGGAACAAGGGTGTGACAAGCATAATTGAACTCCAAGGGAGTTCTGGCCATCACATTTAAAGGGACAGCTCACCTTTTTAAATGCCTTTCTTCCATAGGAAATAATGAAGGATAGGGGCACCATCTTTTGGGGCTCATAGAATTGGACCCTCTGGTCCAATCGTTTTGAAACTTGGGGGGTATTTTGGGGAGAGGCACTAGATGCTATACTAAAAATCTGGTGCCTCTACCTCAAAAAATAGCCCCCCCAGAGCCCCCAATACCCACGGATCAATTCCCTATTATTCCCTATGGGAATCATTCTCCATAGGGAATAATAGAGTGCCCAGTAGACATTTCCCTCCCCCCCCACGCTTTCTAAAGGGGGGGAGGGCCTCCATACGAGGGAATCCCCCTCCCTGCCCCCTCCCTCTCTCACACACACACACACAAATACTTACTTGGTCTTCTTCCGGAGAACTGTGCCTGCTGTGAAAACGAAAGCAAAGAAGGGAGGGGCCGTTCTCCGAAGCCCTTCCTGTTTCCTCCTTCCTGCCCAGCCTTAAAGGGACAGGGATTTTACAAACTGCTCAGGAGCTCTATAGGTATGTTCTCCCCCCCTCCACCCCCCCCCCCCCGGTTCTCAATTTTTGAAGACCGGGAGATTAAGCTGGGAACCCAGAAGTCTCCCGCTAAAGCGGGGGGATTGGGACCCCTAGCTAGCATGCAAATATATTTTAAAAGTTTGCTTCCCAAAAGTGCCCTTCCTGGGCATGTTTTGGGTGGCAATCCACAAGATGGAAAAAAATATTCAGATTCTGAGCAAGGGGCTATCTTGCAAATGTATTCTTCAGTGGAAAAATGAAAGTACAGGAAAAACTAGTTTAGGAAAGGACAAGGAAAAATGAGGAAAGATCAGGACTAGGGATCCCCCAATTTTGCAGACTCTTCCCCACTGCCAGCCAGATGGCTGGTGGGGGAGAAGCCCCACCCCAATAGCCACCATGTGCCTTTAAACCTGTGTTTTGGACTCTGTGTATGCCTTTAAAACTGAGCAAGGGGAAAGCTGAATGGCTGGGGCAAGTACGCAGAGCCATGTGGACAGTGTGTGTGAAGCATGTGAGAAAGGAAGAGAAGTCAGCAGAGTACCTCTTGTTTGTTTGAAAGAAAACTCCACCTGCTAGCCTGCTCTGCTTTCATTTTCCTGTAAAGAAGTTGGTTGAATATTGCAGGGGAGGGTGGGGTATACATTTAATAAAATAAATAAATAAATAAATGGTTACATTCAGCAATTCCCATGAGTAAATTGCCCCAGTGAGATCACAAAAGTGTGTGCATATGCTGTATTTTTTAATTTGGTTCAGGGAATGGGAAAGTCCCCAGGCTCCACCCCCAAAGTCCCCAGTTATTTTCTGAATTGTACTTGGTAATCCTAACTGGGACAGCATAGAGATGTTAACAAAGTTGTCTGGACACAAGGGGAAAAAAACCCTTTAGTAACATCAGGGAAAGAAAATGAAACAGTAAGGCAAATTGGAAAATGCCTTAATGTTCTCTCTTTAATTTCAGGAAATAAATGAAAAGGCATAATTTCAGTTTTGATGTGATTCATAATCACAGCAAAATCAATAGTCTGTTTAAGAAATATAGACAATAGATTTTTTTCTCTCCCATTAAACTTGAGAATGGCAGATGTTCTTTTTGATAACAGAACTGATTGGAAAAATTCAATGGCAAGCTGTGTCCATGGGGAGTTATGATAGAAATTTTGGCTTTTGAACGTTTTGTTTGTTTGTTAGTTAGAACACTCTTTTTGTATTAATACGAGATTGATTTTCTTTAACAAGTTTGATTTCAGAAATTTTGTTGTATGCATTCATGGATAAATAATATGATCCCTAAAGCTTTTGTAAATGGATTTCAGCAGCACTCATTGATATAACTAGTACCCGCTTATATTTTGTCTTTGTTATGTTGGCACCATATTGTTGATAAAATGAATGGAACTTTCAGACGTCATAGGCCAGACATGATATCATTTGTTTTACTTGTACTGGTGTTGTCTCTACTATTTATGGTCTTAATTTTGCAAGTATAAATATGATCCTTGACATTTCATTCATCCAAGTATATGACTGTAAAGGGTGATTAAAACAATACTAATGTCCAAACTGACATAATTGCTAGGATTTCTGTCACAAGCTCTTTACAGCCATTCACCAGGCAAAATTTCACTGCAGCTCAGCTTCTTAATATCATTTTTGGTGTACATGTCTAAATCAGTTGAGTATTTTCAGAAATCTGACACTGCCTGCCCGACCTATGCTGTGCTGTAAAATGTGACCAGGAAAGTTATTTGTGAGCACTGACATCCATCCACATTTTCTTAGAAACCCTGTGTAGAATTGATCTGGCACAGGTACATACTGATGCTGGTAACTAATTTTCTAATGCACATTTTGGATGTTGTATGGCCTCCTATGAGATGCACAATAATGGCTCTTTGCTACTTTGGGGTTGAGATTTTCTTCAAGATGATAGAAAAAAGGCAATTTATGTTGTCTTGCTGAGCTTCTGTTCTTGGAATAAATTGTTCTGTCACTATCCCCATGTGACCTAAAGAGCAGCAACTGCACATAGTGGCTTCGACCACACAGAAGAATGTTTGCAGAAGGCATCTTTCCCATTCCTATTGCTATTGCAGCTTAACTGAGCCTCTGACCATTTGCTCCTGAGGCTGTCAGGAATGGTGAATGATGTGCTATGTTGGGCTGTATTCAGGAAGGAGTTCTCATACAAGAAGAAAGTAAGGCCCCACAGATATGGGACCGCCACTACCAGTGTACTATAACTTAGACCCTATAGGGTTCCCAACAATCAAATGGGGCCTGGAGATCTGGAATTACAACAGATCTCCAGACTACAGGAATCAGTTCCCCATGGAGAAAGTAGGAAAAAAACCAGGAGTCCAGTAGCACTGTAAATACTAATAAAATTTGTTAGTCTTGCTCTTTTCTACTGCCACAGACTAACACCGCTACCCATCTTGATCTATCTCCCTGGATAAAATGACTGCTTTCAAGGGTGAATGTATTTCCCTGACCCAGAAGCAGCATCTCATACAGCTATAATAGCTGGCAGAAAACAGCAACCATCTTTTACCCGAAATCCCTTCTGTTTGTAGGTTTTAGAGGGTGCGGAGCCTCAGTTAGGGTTGCCAAGTCCAATTAAAGAAAAATCTGGGGACTTTGGGGGTGGAGCCAGGAGACTTTGGGGGTGGAGCCAGGAGACATTGGGGGTGGAGCCAGGAACAAGGATGTGACAAGCATAATTGAACTCCAAGGGAGTTCTGGCTATCACATTTAAAGGGACAGCACGCCTTTTTAAATGCCTTTCTTCCATAGGAAATAATTAAGGATAGGGGCACCATCTTTTGGGGCTCATAGAATTGGACCCTCTGGTCCAATATTTTTGAAACTTGGGGGGGTATTTTGGGGAGAGGCACTAGCTGCTATACTAAAAATCTGGTGCCTCTACCTCAAAAAATAGCCCCCCCCCCAGAGCTCCCAATACCCATGGATCAATTCCCTATTATTCTCTATGGGAATCGTTCTCCATAGGGAATAATAGAGTGCCTAGTAGACATTTCCCTCCCCCCCACGCTTTCTAAAGGGGGGGAGGGCCTCCATACCAGGGAATCCCCCCTCCCTGCCCCATCCCTCTCTCTCTCTCTCTCACACACACAAATACTTATCGTACTTGGTCTTCTTCCAGCAGAATTTGCTCGCTGTTAAAACGAAAGTAAGGCTGCACAGGAAAAGAAAGGGAGGGGCCGTTCCTGTTTCCTGTGCAGCCTTAAAGGGCCGTTCCTGTTTCCTGTGCAGCCTTAAAAACGGATCCCAAGCTGTAAAACAACATGATGCCTACAGGTATGTTCTCTCTCCCCCCGCCCCCAGATTTTTTAAGAGTGGGGGAGGAGGCTGAAAATTTGGGGGTCCCCCACCAGGGTGGGAGGGTTGGGAAGCCTAGCCTCAGTCCGTATGATACCTCGCAGTTCTCCAAGTATTGTATGAATACCTATAACAGGCTATGAAACTCAGATATCAGTGTGGCAATCAGAAGCAAAGCAGAACCTGACTCTCCTTCATTGTAGGCTGACGGAATGTGAAGGAGGAGCTAAAGAGTCCACCATCATGGAGTCATGGAAGAGATATGAGAGACCATACCACACCAAGCAATGCCTTTCTAGTCAGAGCTAGAACTGCATTCCTCCCAGTCTCCTTTTCAAAATACTAAAGACCTCCCATCCGAACCCATTCACAGTAACAGGAAACAATATTGGAAATGGAGGGTAAGAGCATATTGTTAGCTTGTTTTATTGTAACCGCTCTAAGCAATAAGGGAAAATGGTATAGAAATATAATAATCATAACAGATACACACCCATTAGGCTTTCTTTTTAGAGCCAGATGCTGAGACATGCTCTGTTTATATTTGAGACTGAGATACAGAGCTGGCCAACACCATCAAAGCTTTCAGTTGATCAGTAGGACCTCAAAGCATGGCAGAGGTCACTTCTGAGTTGCTAAGTGCCAAGCTGCCATCTGCCAAGGATTAATGAAGTTCAAGTTCTGCTCATTAGAAACATTCTTAATAGTTGCACATGATAAGACTGAATCTTTTGCTCAGTTATATCATCTCTTCTGAGTGGCACAAAAAGGAAATGATGCACTGCAGTGAGTTCAGGGGCTACTATGGAAATGAAAGCACTACAAGTTTGGAATAGTAGGTGGGTTTTTAAATTCTGAATAAAGCTTCTGCACAGTGCAAATGTACTTTGACATAAATTGTGTTGTACTCACTCCTGTTTCATGTAGCTAGGAGGACTTGCAAGAAAGTCAGTCATGTAATTTTAGACTCACAACTTGTATCAATGATTAACATATGAAGAGTAAATACCAGCTATCATATGCTTAGACACATTTCTAATGTAACAAAAAATGTGACCTACTAAGGATGTAATTTTAAAATAGAGAATTTATGGAATAGTACATAACGTTTGTATTTTAACAAAGATAAATATATTAATATCTGTTGAGCCAATGTGGCATAGGGGTTAGAGGAAGTGAATGGCATCTGGGAGACCCGAGTTCATATCCCTACTTGGTCATGGAAACTTGCTGGGTGACATTAGGCCAGTGTAAGACAAAGCACCCTAATTTCCCTCACAGGTTAACATAAATATTAGAAGGCTTAGTCCAACTTGCAGGCATTCATGACTTCAACATCCCTGAGGCTATCATCCTTATGCCTTTCAAGGCTAGACTTGAAAATGTAGTGATTGGTTAATCATGGGAGCCTATGCTCAGTTGTATAATGAGAGGGGGGAATTAGGAGCTGTTGCCAACATTCTCTGAAGAAGAGTCCTGATTGGACCCAAGAGACCACTTGATGCCAGAGGGTAAAAAGCTGTGATAAGGATATAGGCCAGAAGACGTCATTCTAACATTATGCTAACATCATGCCAGTATGCTTTGATATGTTATGCTTCATTGTGATAGAATGCAATGCATAGAATGCTTTTCTGCTACTGCTTAAATTTTATGCTTCAAGATTTGCCATCTAATACTCGAGCATGAAATGTATTAGATAGAAAAGTTACCTTCTTTGTTTTCTCGTTTCTAAACTGTTGGGATTGTACGGTGTAGTGAATTCTTTTACCCATTTAATAAACCTTTATATATTTTAAAGACTTGGTTTTCTTGTGTACATCTCAAGGGTACACAACCTCATCTTGCTAGATTCATGTCACTTGTAAATTAATTAAAAAGTGAAACAACAAGGGGAAAGTGGAGTTTGCACACTGATGAATGGCAGAAGAGGTAAAATGGGCAGAACAACCTCCGTGTGGGTTGGGAAGTAACCTTCAAGGTGCAGCAAAGTGGGGTGGGGGAGGAAAATCTGGGAGCAGTTGCTCTCTAGTCAATTTTGGGATTTTTCTATAACTTTGCCTGCGGGCAAATCTACACAATTATTTCTTTCTGTAGCTGATAAAGACACAGCGTGGGCATCTATGGGAAAAAAATTGCAGTCTCAAGAAAGGGAGGAATGTTCTGACACATCAAACATCATTCTGGTGGCAAGTGCTATACTGGTGTCCTGGAGTCATCATATCACTATCCATAAGTGAATATCTGCTTGTGGTTTCTGCTATCAGCCTTTCTCTTGCTCTCTGATGAGTATTCCTGAAAGTTCCAGCAATACTTAACTGCTGAGAAAATACTGATTGATACACATGTGTATTGTTGTGTGCACAGATATAATAACTGAAATCCTGAGAATCCTTTCCTAAGAGTAAGACCCATAAAATAAAGTTGGACTTAATTCCAAATTGACCAGCTCAGGATTTCACTCAATATCATCGGCTCTGGGCACCTTTGCTTCTTATGCATCAGTAGTATTGCAGGGATGCACAAAAACATTGTTTTTTATTTTGTTGCTTTGTATGGTCGCTGATTCATTTTGCTGGCTTGTTTCAGCATAATTGCTTTCTTCCCATCTGATTCAGGTGGTCACCTTATTTCAATGTTGATTCATCTTAGAACTGTTTTCCATCGATTTCAAAAGGCAAGATTTAATTTATTGTAACGTTTCAATTGATTTTCAGATTCAGATCAAATGGACATCTTCCATGAGGGGACAAGGCATGCTATATTTCATCTAAATAGCTTTTGGGGGGGTTTGTTCTAGAAGCAGTTGAATTTTGATCATTTAAAAGGTTTCTATTGATCCTTCCATGTGCCTTGGGCCTGCTCACTTGGAATTCACTGGAAATGTAGATGTGCCTCTAAGTGAGACCTCTGTACAATTTCACAAAGGTGCTATAGAGGGTCAGGGGTTATCCATAACAATAGTATGAGAAGCTTGATACACACATCAAGGGAAGGGGGCCATAGTTCAATAGGAAAGCATGTCCTTTGCACACAAACAGGTCCCCACCTTCAGTTTATAGCCTCTCCAATGAATGAATGAATGAATGAATTTATTTATAACGGTCATAGACCAGCAAACAATTCATAAAAGTCCAATTCATAACCAATAAAAGGTGATATAAATATACAATAATTATTATACAATACTAAAATATGATACCACCTAAAATATACATAAAATACGAATACAGGCTTTAAGACACTGACACTGAAGATCAGCATCTCCAATGAAGAGAATTCAAGTAGCAGGTACGATCAGAGGAAACAATACTGAGTTCGGTGAACCAATGGTCTGTTTCGTATGCCAGTCTTCATGGGCTGGATCCTGCAGTATGGGATCAAAACGTTCTGCATGCTCAGGTAATAGCACAACATATAAAGCAACATGTAGCACTTTAGCAGAATTTCTAACCAAATAATCTGCATATGGAGCAATGGGATTTGTTCAGTGCATGTTTCACATGATTTTATAGTACATTTCTGGAATTTTATCAGAACAAATATTTTTTGCTGTGTCTATGCACATGGAAAAGATAGTGAAGATGCAATTACGTTCACTTAATTCTAGAAGACAGTGATTTTAGCACTTGGTATCACTGTTGTATGTGTGGAAATTTTGCTTGGGATCCCACCCTACAACTGTAATGATTTGTGAGGTTGTCTAGTCTAAGAAAAATATCAAGATCTCACATCACTGCATATATAGACGTCTCATTCTTGGGAATGCTTAAAGCAGTCATGATTTTGACAGGGTGATCCTAAATAATTATTGCCTTCCAAATCAATTGAAGTCAATGGGTTCAGTAAAGAATAATTTTACTTAGAACTGCATGCTGTTTTCAAAGTTTTTTTTCCTGAACTTTTCCTATTACATTTGCACAAGTTGTAATGCTATTTGTGTGAGAATTACACCTAAATGGTGCAAAAATACTGTAAAAAACATATGTAGCAGAAAAACGGTTGTAAGATCACACCCAAGAATCAAGAGAATTAAGAATACAGACAATAAAGACAAGCAAAATGAAAAGGCCCAGCAACACAACATGCCAGAATCAAAAACACAAAGGATATATTCATATATCCCTAACTTTAATTTTATTTCAGGCTGCAGATCAATTGGTTCACCTTTATCATTCTAGTCATCATTTTCTCTGTGCATACATGCAGGAACTGCAATTATCTGAATGAAAAATGAATCCATCTTCATCACATCAATTATTTTGATGTATAGACCCCTGGGTATAGCCTGTATTGCTTGCTAGCAAGAAACAATCCATGGGTTGCTTACTAGAAACTTCTCCCATAATAATTACAAATACAGTTTTAGCAATTATTTTAAAGTGTTTCTTTGAATTAAGAGTTCCATAGCCTACATCTGGGCTGGAACACAATGAGTCATTAAAAAACAATCTAACAATCAAACAGAACTTAAATGAAACTGTAAACACAATACGTGCCTATAAATTCCCCCCAACGCTTCTGGATTAGGCACTGTTCTTGTTCACATTTGGGGATGTCATCACAGCACATTCAGTAAGCCATCATATATTAAAGAATGGAAATGCATGCAGTGTGGACTAGAGAGACCAGATGTATATACAGCCCAAAGGGTTGTATACATTTTATTCGCTTTATTCCATAATTCTGCATCGTTTATTGTGGTGTAGTGGTTAGTGTGTTGGAGTAGGATCTGGGTAACCCAGGTTCAAGTCCTCATTGTGCCAAGGAAGCTTGCTGACCTTGGGCCAATCACTGTATTCAGCCCAGCTTCCCACATGGGGTTGTGAAGGGGAGCCCCTGAATAATTAATACCCCTATAATAATGAATAAGAGCATGTCGCCTCTAATCTAGACTGTCCGATGTAACATTCTGTTAAAACGCTGGCCCCAGTAAAGTGGGTATACGCCCAAGCTGGCTAGCCAAGATAAGAGAAAGGGCCCCTTGGAGGTGCCTTGCTGAAATAGATAAGTATGGGAACTTGGTCATGGAAATTTATCAGGGAGAATTCAGTGGAGGTGGGACCCTTTAAAACCAGATAAGCTCATGTGCCTGCTTGCTTGTCTCTGTGTGTGAATAAAGCTGTCTGTATACAGAATGATTGTAGCTCAGTCATTTTGGGGCCCCATGCCCAACTGAGTTCTCCTTTTGGTACCAAAAAGTAAACTTCGCTTCATACCAGTAAGTCTGTGTGGACTTCGTTATTTCTCTGCTTCAGTTGTTGTAAGGATACAAATTAGAAAGGGAGGCTACTTTGGATACCCATTGAGAAGAAAAGCAGGCTATAAATATCTTAAATAACAATTTTGCACCCTTCTGATGCACCACTGTGAATGTCTTTGAAATAAGTTTGTATGGATGCACACATGAAGTACCGGTACATTTAAATGCATCTTTATTTGAGAATGGTCTAATCCTTGCTTGAATAGTGAAATTACATTTAACGATTACAATAAATGTACATCTAGTGGGTGGACATTTTTCTCCAAGCAGCTGCAGGATAACAAGAACAACAATATTAGATTCTTTGCTAAATACAGTTTGGATAATCAACAAAGATATAGCAATAGAATTTGGCCTGGACAACTGTGCAGCATTAGCACTGAATAGAGGAAAGATTATTGAACAACAGGAAGAAATCAAGATGCCAAACAATAACATCAAAACATGGGGCTTTGAAGAAAGCTACAAATATATTGGAATTTTGGAAGCTGACAACATCAAATATACCCTTGTTAAGAAAAAAAATACAACCAAGGATTACTAAAGAGTTAAAAAGGCATTGCAAACAAAATTAAATGGAAGCAACATCGTAAAGACACTTAACACATGAGCAGTCCCAGTTCTAAGATACATAGCCAGTATGATCAATTGGAAGCAAGCAGACTGAGAATAAATAGATAAAAAAACTCACAAGATAATGATGATGCATCACTCACTACACCCTAGAAGTGATGTTGACTGCCTCTACTTACCAAGAAAATTAGGTGGAAGAGGTCTACTGAATGCTAAGGAAGCAGTTGAAGAAAAAACAAGCACTGGATGACTACACCAAGAAAAGCAAAGAGAAACTTCTACATGAAGTATATAAGGCAGAATTATTTAAGGTTACAGAAACCAAGGGGTTTACAAAAAAAAATTGCAATCAAAACTCACTTTGACAGATGGAAGAAAAAGCACGTGCAGGAGCAATATTTAAAAGATACCAAACAAAGCTGATAATGAAAACTCCTAGAAGTGACTCCAAAATGGGTTCTTGAAGAAAGAAGTGGAAGGATTCATTCTAGCTGCACAAGAGCAGGCACTCAAAATGAGTAGTATGGAAGCCAAGACCCAGAAGAACAGTAATAAAAGCAAATGCCAATTTTGCAAGACAAAAGGTGAAACAGTTGATCACATGATCAGTGCCTGCAGTAAAATTGCTCAAACTGAGCATTAAAATATCACAATAGAGTTGCAGCTATGTTGCACCGGAATCTTACAAGAAATATGGTTTACCATCAGCAAGAAATTCATGGGAGCACAAACCAGACAAGATTGTGGAGAATGAGGACACCCTATTCTTTGGGACTTACAACTGCAAACAGATACACACCTGGAGAACACCACCTCAGAAATAATAGTTGTAGAAAAAAAATGAGAAATAAGGTTTGAAAAATTGATATTGCAATCCCAGGAAACAGCAGAGTAGAAAAGAAAGAACAAGAAAAGACCATGAAATACCAAGACCCAGGGATCATTTTGTAGAAAAAATAGGTGGCGGAGCTCATTAGCATAACTCATTAGCATATGCTGCTGCCCAAGCAAAAGCAACCCGATGAAAAAAAGAGAGCCCCAGGTGAGCGAGGCCAGCAAGCCACCTGCCACCTAAAATCACATAAGAAGTGGAGAAAGGGTGGTGCAGGCTTCTCCAGGGGTTAATGGCTGCTGGGGGCATGGCAAAGCCCCTGGTGGCTGGCTGGCTGCCTACTCTCCTAATCCAGGGATTGTTATGCAGCTGCACCTACTATTCAATGGGCAAGGTTGGTGGGGAGGAAGAGGGGGAACCATCAGAAAGGTTCAGGAGCTGTGATCCTGTGAGCTCCTGCTGAATATGAGGCCTGCCAAAACCTATGATAGAGTTCGAGCATCTCTGGGTAAAGAAGGTTACCATTGTGCCCATTGTCATTGGAGACCTTGCAGTGGTGCCTAGAAGTCTCAAAAAACACCTGGGCATTCTGGCCATTGAGCAAATAACACTAGCTCAGCTCCGGAATACAGTGTTGCTTGAAACAGCAAGGATTCTACATATATATATATTGGCAATTTCCAAGAACTTGGCTTGATTTTGAATTGCAGAACACCATCTACCAGTCAAATATCTGGCTGAGGGAATCATCATCATCATCATGATATCATTTCCAGGGAAAACTTGGAAGTAACATTGTGTAGCTGTAGGAACTGCTGGGAAACCCATGGTTTTACTCAGAGATTCTAGTAATTCCTAGAGCTACCAGATGTCAAGTCTGGCTTTTCCCTATAAGTGCTGTCATGGTACACATGACACCATCCCCCCATGACCCCACATCAAGCTTCTGAAGAGTTGAGGGGTACACTCTCTTCACTGGTTCAGATGGGGCTCTTTTGAGCTGTTGGACCAAACTAGCCAAAGCAAACCCAAACTGAGCCTGAGAGAGTGCCCCCCTTGATTGTTTTGTGGGCTGTCTTATGCAGTCCCTTTAAACACCTCCTGTTTAAAGGAAGTGCAGAAGAGCCCCAGAGTTCTCACCTCAGGATCAGCTGCTTTGTGGGCTCTGTTGGACAGTCTAGTTTAAACGAACTGCCCAAACAAACCCCAGATGAGCTGCCTCTCAGCTGTTTTTTGTGGCTTTACTGCTGCTTTTTTCTCTGTTTTTTTTTTCAGTTCAGGTCTATTGGACCCCCCAAAATTCAGGATTTCCAAAAAATTCTGGATCTAAATACCATACCAGTATTGGGATCTGGATTTTGCAGTTTGAGCTCTCTGCTCACGACCTGAGTTCGATCCCAGCAGAAGCTGGGTTCAGGTAGCTGGCTCAAGGTTGACTCAGCCTTCCATCCTTCCGAGGTCAGTAAAATGAATACCCAGCTTGCTGGGGAGAAAGTATAAGTGACTGGGGAAGGCAATGGCAAACCACCCCGTAAAAAAGTCTGCCATGGAAACATCGTGTGTGACGTTAGCCCAGAGTTGGAAACAACTGGTGCTTGCGCAGAGGACTACCTTTACCTTTGCCTTTTTTTTTTTACCAATAGACCCAAACAACAACAACAACAACAATACAGAGAGAGAAAAAACTGCACACCCCTAGTATCCAGGTCAGGGCAAATGATTACTACAGGTAGAAGAACAACATTTTGTTTTGTACCAAAGGCCAAAAGCATCTGCTAGCTGAGTAATTTTAAATAAAGGCTGTGAGGATATGGTTTTAAATTAGCTTGCTAGTTTTAATGGCAGTGTTAAAGCAGTGAATATCTAGTTTGGGGTTTGCATATTTGATGACCATTTGTCAAAATAGCAGCTTTAGTTACTGTAGGGACCACAGTCAATTAACACAAGAGGAAGGCCTCTTCATTGTGTACACTGATTTTGTCACTTCATTAGCCCAACAATTAATTACCCTCAAGCGATTTAGCAATAGAATATAATTAAAAAGTTTCTCTGGTTCTGAGACTCAAGAAAATGAGGTGGTGAGGTCTAGGAATTATAATCATTTTTTTTACTGCAAATAAATGCAGTCTTGAAGAGTCTATTCATAATCCAGTTACTTATTTGCAAAGACAAAAAGTTGTAAAACCCTGAAATTAATTTGTTGTTTTATTCACAAAGTTTATTGCCTGACAAAACAAACTGCAGCATATGCACAAAACCAAAACAAAACACCCCTGCCCCCAAAATAATAGATTACATTAATAACTATACTAGTGTAACAGAAGCCGTTGTTACCTTCTGAGGAAGAAGTGCAACCTTTTAATCTAGAGACTAAGATAAAAAGGGTTTATTGTGAAAGTTCTTGATATATAAAGTCACTAGGAAGCCTTAGACAAACCACTGATCCTGGGTTCAAAGCTATTGGAAAGCATCCCATGCTCCTCCCCCCATTTCTCCATTGTATTGTGGCACATTTGTCTATCTCCAAGAATGTCCCTGACTTTTTCTCCCAGGGTTTCCCTGGCTATGTTTGTTACGGAGCTTTAAGAAAGAGCACAGTAAAGTATGGATGGGTGGAAAATTTTCCCTGATCTTGTCTCCATGGCAGCCATTTCTTCCTCCTGCCATCGGGAAGCTTTTTTTTTTAAAATGGCACTAGAATATTGCATTAGTGAGATACTATTGTAACCATGACCCAGGTGAGCCCAAACTCATCAAACAAGGTAAACTAAGCAAGCAGTGCTGGATTAAACCCTGTAGAGGCCTCTGGGCAGTCAAAATCTCAGGAGCCTTCTTGATAATTATCTCAGAGTCGGAATGCCCACCCCACTGCCCACGGCCCATGCTGCAGCCTGCAGGCACCTTCTCAAAAGCCCCTTTGACAAAGGTGTGGGGGAGAGGCAAAGAGAAGCAAACTTGGCAACAACACCAGCAGTAGCTGCACCAGGCAAGTCCGGCGAAGAGTTTCTCAGTTGCTGGCTGCATATGCAGGCTGAGAGGGCTGTAAGCAGGGGGAAAACTGGGGGTGGGGGGAGACGGCCTGGGGCCCCATAGGCCAGTACCTACTTTGCCTAATTGTTAATCTGGACCTGTAAGCAAGGTTAGGTCTGTTTATTATTTGGATGGGAGACCACCCTGGGTGCTATGCAGAGACCATGAATGGCAAAATCATCTTTGAATGTCTTTTGTCTTGAAAACGTTATGGTGTCATCATATGTTGGCTTGAGACTTGATAGCGCTTTCCACCACCGTTGTAACAATATGTGTAAGGTTCTCTAAATTCTCATATTTCATTGTAAAGTTGTGGCCTTTTCCCATGAAAAGATGTAAGGAGGAAGGCACAGCTTTGCGACAAAAGGGGCTAGAGTCTTACTTTATTGATGATGAGCTGGGAAATTACAGAACCTAACAATATGTGTAAGAAGTTCTCTAAATTCTGATCTTTCATTTTAAAACGTTAGGTTTCCTTTTCCCTTGAAAAGGTGTAAGAGGAAAGGTTTGCTACAGTCTTACTTTCATTGTTAAAATAGCATGATGATATCACTATATTTTGCTGCCAATTTTTTTTTAAAAAACTGCAAAGCAGGGAAGACAGGGGGCACTTCTGGGAGACTGGGGCAGAGAAACGACAGGGAAACCTGCCATGTGGAAGTTCCATTGCCGCTGTGCTTTATCTGTAGCTGCACCAGCACAATGAAACAACGTAAGCATGGCCCCATGTGGAAGCCACCTCAGTCACAGCCCCTCCCCATGCAATTTGGGAATATTTGTCAATGTTATAAGGATTTTGAAGGGATCAGTGTCGGCATGCTTCAACGTCTTTCACAACATTGACCTTCCAATCCTATGCAGAATCCTACTCTGAAAGCACTGTACAGCTAAACAACATCATTGTTGTTAATTAGAATGTTTCAAGTGTGGGTACAGCTGCTCTTCTCCCAGCCCTTCAAATCTGTAATGTGGGTTTATCAAAACTTCATTAATTCAAAGTTGTAAGGATTACTGAGATAGTCTCTGAAGTGATTCAGAGATCCAAAATGAACTGAATCCAAAATGAACTTGTTCTTGTTGCTGAAGACTGATAACCAGGAATTTCTGTTTATCTGATTATACCATCTTTTCCCAAGCATCATGCAATCATATGCACAATGATACCTTTCTGCGCCCACTCACTTCAAGGACATAAATGGATGTAATTCTGCATAAAATTGCACTGTATGTCTATCAAACGACAGGCTAACATATGAGCTTCTAAATTAAAGACAACTGTGCAATAACTCTTTGGTTTCTCTGGACTCAGTTTTCTGGGCATAAAATTCAGGATTTCGAATGAATATCTAAATGCATGGACACTTAAAGGGCAAAGACACTTCTGCTCTTTTTTTTTTTCTCTTGCAAAGATCTCTATATTGCTTCTTGATAAGTCATCCTAGGCAGGGCCAGACCTAGACTGTTTGGCACCCTATCAACCAGCTTGGAGAAGGCATTTCTCTCTTTAAATCATTTCTCCATGCCAAACCAGCCAGTGGTTTGGATAATACATTTAAAATTGCTTTCTTTTCACCTCTCCCTCCCCATCAATCTTCCTTCCTCCCTCTCTCTCTCCCTCCCTCCCTCTCTTCTCTCAGACATCTGACATTCATGTCTTGCTGCTCTGGTTTATTCTATATGGCTTTTATGTTAAGCAAGTCTGGCTGCCTCTGGTTTATAAACTGTAATGTTTGACTACTGCAGCCCAGCACCCTTAGATGGGATAATGGTGATGGTAGAGTTGGCAAGTGAAATTCCAATAGTGGCTCAACAAGGTATTATCTGTGACCACTCCCTCTTACTGCCTCTGCCTGGAACTAATGCTCCCTCTTTCTCATATCTCAGTATCTTTCAGAACAGTAAAGCAATACACATATGCCCAACAGGGCCTTCCTGGAGTTCTGCAAATTCCTTTTGTGACCCATTTGGTTAGCCCTGTGCAGCGTGAACAGCTTGCTATGCGAAGTTTAAAAATGCCTTAAAAAGTGAAAATGGATAGGGAGTTAGTTGCTCTGACTCCTTGGTGGGGGCAAGCAGTGAGGCACAGGGAGCAGAGGCCATAGTAATGCCCCTGCAAAATCTGCCACCAGCTGCTGCTGACTCATCTGGTCTAATTATAGGACAAGCCCTAAGTGTGTGAAGAATGGAAACAAAAGGAGAAAGACAGGGTGAAGTGGATATCCCATGATTCGCTTTCATCAAGTACACTTGTACTGGGGTTCTAACGAACTCACCATCAGACAGTGCCAAATTTTCACACTGTGTCATTTGAATCACTGTTCTTTTGCCAGGTGATAATGCCAAAAGTTCCCTACTATGTAGATCTATTAATTATGCCAGGAAAGGAATGATCAGGATTTTAAAATCCATGCTTATTCTCTGCAACGGCTGCAAAAAGTAATTAGGAATTTATCTCACATTTATTGCTTCATTTACTTGTATGAGATATTCATGCTCCTATAGTTAAATTATTTGGAAGTAAACTGATTTGACTTATAATTCATAGACTTAATTTATTATGCTATTGAGTTTATTTAAAGAGCTCTAATGGAATATTACCAGTATATGGAAATTTCCAGAATAACCCCACAACCAGATTCTGTTTCTTGAACAATGGAGTCAGATCAGGCAGCCTTGCAATTTGTGTGGGAAGCTGAGGCCTCAGTCTCCAACGGCAACACCATTTCCACCACTTTCACCTCCACTTTTCAACCTTCTCTCTAGCCACAATGGTTACATACTTTAACTGCATTCGTTTGCATTCAATGAGAAAAGACACATTTCGCTTGCACATTTCACCTTTGGATCCAACCCATAGCAGACAAAGTTACATACTGGTTATATTATACAAAAGGGCTGATTATGATAGGATTTTCCCCTCCTAAATATATTTGCACAGGATTTACAGTAAAGAATAAATGGCATCTCTATACGTAATCCATTAATTCTTATAGGAGAAGAGATGCATTATGGTGTTGTTCAGTTGCACAGTCAAGCCTGACTCTTTGCGACCCTATGGACCAAGTCATGCCAGGCCCTCCTGTATTCTAGCATCCTCTGTAATCCATTCAAATGCATGTTAGTTATATCAGTAACATTGTCCAGCCATCTTATCTTTTGCCATCCCCTTCTTCTTTTGCCTTCTGTCTTTCCCAGCATCAGGGTCTTCTCCAGTGAGTGCCCACTTCTCAATTGGTGGCCAAAGTATTTGAGCTTCAGCATCTGACCTTCCAGGAAACAGTCAGGGTTGATTTCCCTTAGGACTCACTGATTTGATCTTCTTCCAAGGGACTCTCAAGAGTCTTCTCCAGCACCATACCTTGAAAGTACCTATTCTTCTGTGCTCGACCTTCCTTATGATCCAACTCTCACAGCCATATATTACTACTGGGAATACCATCACTTTAACTATACGGACTTTTGTTGGCAGGGTGATGTCTCTACTTTGTATTATACTGCCCAGGTTCACCATAGCTATACTCCAAAGGAGTAAATGTCTTTTAATTTCATAGCTGCAGTCACCATCTGCAATCACCATCTTGGATCCCAGAAATGTGATGGCTGTCACTACTTCCATGTCTTCCCCTCTATTTGCCAAGGAGTAATGGGGCCAGATGTCATGATTTTAGTTTTTTTGATGTTGAGTTTCAAGCTTACTTTTGTGCTCTTCCCTATCATGGCAATGACAAACCACCCCGTAAAGCAAACTACCCCGTAAATAGTCTGCCGTGAAAACGTTGTGAAAGCAGTCTTACCCCAGAGTCGGAAACGACTGGTGCTTGCACAGGGGACCTTTTCTTTTCTTTCCCTATCACCCTCAACAAGAGGTTCTTTAGGTCCTCTTCACTTTCTGTCATTAGAGTGATGTTGTCTGCATATCTGAGGTTGTTGATATTTTTCCTGGCCATTTCCTGGGAATTCTGGTTTCTGCTTCATCCAGGCTGGCATTCCGTATGATGTACTCTGCATATAACTTAAATAAGCAGGGTGACAATATACATCCTTGTCAAACTCCTTTTCCTATTCTAAACCAATCAGCTGTTCCATATTCTGTTCTGACAGTCGCTTCTTGACCATTGACCCTTTTACAGGTTTCTCAGGAGACATGTGAGGTGGCATTATGGTACTATATGAAAATATTTAGTACATATGCTGCCAGATTTTAATGCTAGTTTGGTTTCTGTTTTTAGACTGTGCTCTCCTTCCAGGAGTTTTATTCTTTAATTTTTGTTTTCTATTTGCTTCCATTATCTTTTTATTTGTTTGGTATGGTTGCTGCTTTCATCCCCCCCCCCCTTTTACTTGGATTGCCTTTGTGGGTGATTATTTTCACAATGTAGCTGGCTCCCTTGTCTCACTCCCTATTAGGTTTAATCAGTGACAGGATGTTTCTAGCAGTTCTTTAGCTTTATTTATTTTATCTTTTGTCTTTTTTCTGACTATCTTGAACTTTCAGTACACCTAGAAGATTTATCAGTTAAAACTCTGACAACCTTTTTTTTTGTCTTCTTCCTCCTTATTCCCAGGTGATGGAGTGCTGGGGGTGGGGAGGCTGCAGCTGTATGTAGGTTTTATTTGAATTCTTTTAAGTTGAGCTTAGTTTAGATTATTTATTTATTTATTATTTCACAGCCTTCCCTAGTTCAGGTTTTTTAGGCTGTTATTAGGTTGCATTTTATTTTATTAGACTCCTATGAGTTGTGCTCGCTTTGGCAGCACATATACTAAAATTGGAACAAATGACTCCTATGAGTTATATTTAGTATTTTATTATCCTTCTTTTTGTTTTTTTAGCTAATGTGTGGCTGACCTTGGTTTGTTTGGTTATTTCCTCATTTTTTCCCCCTCCTCATTCAATCTGTTTAAAATGTCTCCAGTTTAACGTTTCATCAAACAATTTAAAATTTACTAAAATGTTACAAGAGTCAATTCATGGAGAGAGAGAGATATTTTAACCTTTCACTTGCCTAGGATTCCAGCAATGATGCTCATTATGGCCACTTATTTTAACAGGCACAGAATTCAGTTATCAGAATCCCTTTGTAATCTGATCACAAAGCCTCTCATTTATTCTAGTCCCATTAAGGTAAGGAAAATCACACAGTCAAAGATAATACAATTGTCTACTAGCAATAGATCTCTGATCAAATTTTTGCCAACTAAGAAAAGTAATGCTGATCAACCAGATTTATTAGATAGGATGACTTGTGAGAGTTCTCATCTAACAGATAAAGTTAAAAATGTCTCTCCTTTGCCATCCTTCTCAAAGGATATTCAGCTGGATGTGAACCTTCTTCAATAATTTTGTTCTTTACCCTTTGAGGAACAAGGCAGTATAAGTGCCCTGTTTCAGAAATTACAGCATACAATAGTACAAATTAATCTGGATCAAAATCAGCTAACCAGTCAAAACCTGTTCCACATGTTTCTTCAGACAAGAATGAGAATCAATATTTAGCTACTTTTTTAAATGGAATTATCCTCTCTTTGACCAATAAGAAGTCATGTGAACCAAGCATGACAAGAGAGAAAATTTCTATTCCTCTTGAGCCAAGAACAATTATTAATCTGGGAAATATATCTAAAATAACTGTACCAGACTCCTCAGCAGCAAAAAACCCTGACTATCTGGAACTGCTAACAGACCAGCACTTTGGGCCAACTCAGAGACCCCTCTGAAATTGACCCCAAAAAATCCCTCCACACGCAAACATCTGTTGCCTGTCCTTGTCCTGTACACACCCTGTCCTCCAGCCTCCACATGAGCCACATGCCAGTCACCTCCTTGGTGTCTGGAAGCAGAAGGGCGCAAGTGAGTCACCTTGGTGGTGTGAAACCATCAATCCACCCCAAGTTGCAACCATTTTTAAAATTAAAACTGTTCAGTGCACATGAGTGCATGTGCATATGAGCACATGTGCACACACATGCACACACTCATGTGCTCTTATGTGCACACATGCACGTAACTACTGAAAATGTATGGGGACAGGAATGGTGCACAATGGCTGTCTGAACAGGCCCATGAACAGGATGGGGACAGCTTTGTTGTTTTACTTCTTCAGATAGATAGATAGATAGATAAATTTATTGTCATTGTTCTCAAAAAAGAAATGAGAGCAACGAAATGAGGTGCTCTTCCACAAACATACCAACGCATCAACACCCACAAAAGGACATATACATAGACCATTTAAATGCATCTAAAAACAAATAATCATTCATAACCCTGCATCTAGCCTAACCACGGCACTTGGATAGAAGCTGCCCTTGAATCTATTTGTCTTAGCCTTCAACACTCTATATCGCCTACCTGACGGTAAGATCTCAAATAGCAAGTGGCCCGGATGTGAAGGGTCCCTTAAGATCATTTGTATCTTCCTTTTACATCCCATATCATACAGATCCACCAATGAGGGGAGAGAACATCCACAAATCTTCTGTGCTCTCACCATCACTCTTTGGAGCACCCTTCTTCTTTGTTGTTTTACTTCTTCAGGAGACTTGGTTAACTGGATGAACCTATTTTTCCTAGTTCATTTTTTCCCAGAGAGGGGGTTTGGTCATTGGGAGGGGTCTGTTTAATTTCATTCAGTTTAAATATTGGAGCATGTGATCTTTTGGTGGCAGATGATCTGATCATTGCCTTTGGCATTCTTACATAAAGTAAAATTAACTGAAAAAAGAAGAAGATATTGGATTTATATCCCGCCCTCCACTCTGAAAGGTCTCAGAGCGGCTCACAATCTCCTTTATCTTCCTCCCCCACAACAGACACCCTATGAGGTGGGTGGGGCTGGAGAGGGCTCTCACAGCAGCTGCCCTTCCAAGGACAACCTTTGCCAGAGCTATGGCTGACCCAAGGCCATGCTAGCAGGTGCAAGTGGAGGAGTGGGGAATCAAACCCGGTTCTCCCAGATAAGAGTCCGCACACTTAACCACTACACCAAACTGGCTCTCCCTAGCTTTCATGCTTATCTAATGCCCCAAGGCCTTATGCTTCCTTTTAAAAAAAGATTGACCTGAGCCTATATTTTTTATAAATGTCAGAAAGTGAATATTTACACTTACTTCTAGAAACAAAGAGCAGTTCAAAAGAATTCAGTCTTCTTTCAACTTCACATATCTTTAATCTCACAAATATTAAACCCTTAATCTGACAGAACTGGAAACCTGGGATGACTCCATTACTTCACTGACGAACTGTAGACTACAGCATAATTACATTATTCTTTACCAAATCATGGTACCTGTCCAGACTCACACTCTCCCACTGTTTACAATCAACATTGCTCCATCCCACTCCAGAAGCCAGTTCTCTAAACATTGAATTGAAAGGTGAAAATTGGGAAGAAAGCTTCTTGCAACATATACCCCACATGTTCAGTACACAATCTATAAAAGTTACTGCTTTTAAAGGAATCAATGGGCCTCCTTTCTGTGGCAGAAACCAGCTTTGCAACAGGATTTTCACATAAGATTGTTCTTGTGAAACCACATCCAAGTCAAATCGTGATGTCAACCAATTCAGTCTAATTGCAACACAGTCTAATGTTGTATTTGGAACTGCCAAACCATCTTCACTCCATTTCCTCTGGGCTTATTTCCGAGCCCTTGGAGATCTTTTCTTTTGCCAAATCAAAGTGGTCAACATAAACAGCCACTCTGCAAGCTTTTCATTGGTAATAATAAGTGGTATATTTTGGAACAGAAAAATTAATTTTGGCAGTATGATCACCTTCACAGTGATAACATGCTCATGATGCATTTGTCAGAGGCCCAGCTGCTAGATGGAAAACCCTTCAGAAAACTACAAGGGCTTAAAAGGAAAAGTCCTCTGAAGTATAAAAGCATCGCTAATATCCAGCTTAAAATAACAACAAAAAAATCTAAGGGCAGAAACTTACCTACCTGGTATAAAAGATTGGATTTCAAATCACACTTACAACATGAGACCAATTAGGAAACTTGAAAAAAACCACCCACTGGCTAGTGACAGTTCTAGTTTCTGATAATAAGACTACAATGCCATACCTACATAATTGCAAAAGATAAAATTCTTTCTTGCAGTCAAATCACTGACTGACTTGTGATTAAAAATATCTAAGTCAATCTTTTTAAGTTTTAAGAGATTTATACCTCCCATCCTTTACTCTAAGTCTCAGGGGGCTTACAATCTCCTTCACTTCCTCTTCCCACAGCAGACACCCTTTGAAGTAGGTGGGGCTGAGAGAGCTCTTTTGAGAACTGCTCTTGAGAGAACAGCTCAGAGAGAACTGTGACTGACCTAACGTCACCCAGCATCTGCATATGGAGGCGAGGGGAATCAAACCTGGTTCTTCCAGATTAGAGTCCATGTACTTAACCACTACACCAAACTGGCTCTCAGTTCCCCATGCCAGTTTAGACTTGGGCACACCATGGAATACTAAGTAGAGTAGCCCCATAGCCAGGATTTTGAAGGTCAGGGGCATGTAACTGGGTTGGGGGGCTTTTATCCCACCTTACCCCGTAAGCAGGATCAGGGACGTTTACACCACATCTAATTACAACAACACTTCCTTATAAAAAATTAACTATTAAAGTAAAAATCCAGATAGTAATTAAAACATAATAACAGTTTGATGAATAACTACACTCCCACATTCCCACAATACCAAACGCATGCTATGGAGAGCAATCATTCTGATGGTATAGGGTGGTCAGAACAGGAGAGGTCAATGTAGATTGACATCTGCCACCTCAACCAGCGGCCTGGCAGAACAGCTTCATTTTACAGGTCCTGAGGAATTGCAATAAATCCCAAATGACCCTGATCTCAATCGGAAGCATGTTCCATCAGGCATGGCCCTGGTCCTGGTTGAGGCAAGGTGGGCCAGGGACTATTGTGGTGCTGGTCAAAACAGTGCAAGGCTCTTTGGAAAACATATGGGGACAGATAGTCCGGCAGGTATGCTAGTCCCTGGCTGTGTGAGGCCTTAAAGGTTACTACCAGAACCTTGAATCTGACTTTGTATTCAGCCAGCAAACAAGGCAGCTGGTGCAGCATTGACTGAATGTCTGCCCACAGAGACATCGCAGTCAGCAGGGGTGCCATTGCATTTTGTACTAGCTGTTTCCAGATCAGGTTCAAGGGTAGGACCACATAGAGTAATTTACAGGAATCAAGTCTGGAAGTGACTATTGTGTGGATCACCATTGCTAAGTGATGGGAGGAAAGATAAGTAACCCAGCTGCCTGACCAGTCAAAGATGATAAAAGGCTAATCTGGCAACATTAGTGACCTGGGTCTTTATAGAAAGAGAGGTATCCAGGATCATTCCCAGACTCCTCTCCATTGGTGCTGGCATGAATGACAGCCCACCAAGGACTGGGAGTCAGATTCCTGAATTCAGTACCCCAGGGCTCACAAACAGGTCCCCCATTTTAGCTGGATTAGCTCTGTCAGCTCTGTTGTAACCAATTGGCCATGGCCTCCAATGCCCTTGCAAAAACATCCAGGGCAGAGTCTGCCCAGTCATTAGCAAATACAGCTGTGTGTCATCAGCATACTGGTGACAACCAAGCCCAAACCTCGGGTTTAGCTGGGTAAGGGGGGCATGTAGATGTTAAACAGCAATGGGGAAAGGATTGCCTCTTGTGGGATGTCACATACCATTGGTGGTACCCTCTCTCCAAATGCCACTCTCTGTTCCTGGCCATGGAAAAAGGAGGACAGCCACTGTAAGATGATGCAAGTTTACATTATGCAAGCTTAAACTAAAGGGAAAGTGGGCAGACAAAACCATGAGGATGAATGAGATGCACATAGCATGGTGTGCTTTTTAACCTGGCTGGCCAACACAGGAACTCTTCCTGGATGATCTGCTGGCTAGGCTTCTGTCCCCTGGCTGGCCATGTCAGGATGTAGTGATGAAGGGCCCCATGCCTCTGTGGTGGCCACTCCCCTTGGTCCTTGCTGCATTACCTCCTCCTCTCCACCATGGGGCCCAAGGTAAGTCTGGGACCCCAGCTTCTTTGCTATACCAGAAGTTGTTACTGTTGACATAGTTTGAACAAATTTAAATGAGAAATATTAGTTGCCAACATTTAAATAATTTAAGTTCTATTGCTTTCAGTGGAAAAGTTAAGCATGTCCTAAAATGTTCCCCATTGAAACCAGCAGGACTTCCAAAAAATCTAAAGTCAGCTGTATAATAATGAAAGTACATGCCTTTTTAATCAACCAAGAAATTGCATATTGCTGAGCTGTAGGTGACTGTTAAACTTCTAATATTATTAATAGAAATAAGCATCATACAATTATTCAAGCCCTCTGTCTTGAGACAAGATTCTCATATAGTCTTTCACCTATTATCTCTCTATATAGATTTGTACAACCACCCGTGTACCCACAGGATTTCCTGTAGTATCTGAGATTCCATAAATGGCATTGCCCCTCTTGCCCCCCACCCCTGTTGGACTCCATCATCTACTAAGAACTGGATTCCACTGGCTACTTTGCTCCATGCAGTAACTGCTCTATGTGCTTGTGCATAGTTACATGGAGAAACATAACATAATCTGGCAGTAGGTGGATAAAAAAAAAAGCATGTATAGGGATTTCAGCAGTTCCAAAAAAATATCCCATATAATTTTAGAAATTGCTTCTGAATGTACCCATTACACATTAGATTTCTCCACTTGGTTGCACACATGAGTACATAGGGGAGAAGCCACGTGGAGAAAAGTGGTTGCCGGGATGCATGTGCAAACTGGGCCTGTGTGCAAAATCATATGGTCTGAGCAAACATGCTGCATCATAAACTGTTTGGCCTTCTGCTAAACTGCTACTGTTTTGCATATAAATCATTATAATCATGTTTACCCATGTTTATTATCTGAACTGGGGTCTTTGCACAGCAAAGTTGATATTTGTATTGCATTTATTCTTGCAGAGCTTGAGAGGTTTGGGAGTTAGGTACGTCATTCTTCTGTCAAACAGAAGATAAGACATGGCATATCTATATCTATAACATGATGTAATATTGCAGAATTGATGTCAAGAATATATGCAATGTAACAATTTATTGGATGTAACATCCAAGTGTGAATACGTAACGAGTAGTAGTGACATATCCCTGAGATGACCAAACTGTTGGATAGCTCATGAAGGAGAATGGCAGTGGGAATTTTTAAATGGTGCTAGAGGATTAAAATTATGCTATTGTCCAGCTTCCATTGTTACCTAATATTCCTGAATGCCCTAAAAACTCTCAAAATGGATTTACAAAACACTATCCAAACTCCAGAAGCTTCAACAACTATACAAATTAAAATGAAAATATTTGAAGCACAAAACCCTCGCTGAAATGCCTCTTGGATGTACAACCTTTAAGCCAATTGTGTTTCAACATGTCTTGCCTTTCTAGCTGTGCATCCTGAAATGCAGCCATCCAGTGCTGCATCTGACACTGGAACTCTTCCTACTTTAGCACCAGCTCTAATCCAAGCTCTGCTCATGACCTGAGAAGCTGGATTCAGGTAGCTGGCTCAAGGTTGACTCAGCCTTCCATCCTTCTGAGGTCAGTAAAATGAGTACCTAGCTTGCTGGGAAGTAAAGTGTAAATGACTGGGGAAGGAAATGGCAAACCACCCCATTACAAAAAATCTGACAAGAAAATGACATGAAAGCAACATCATCCCAGAGTTGGAAATGACTGGTGCTTGCACAGGAGACTACCTTTACCACAAAAAATGCTCTTAATCCTCTAACACCATTTTTTAAAAAAATCTTGGAGACTAGGGGTGTTTTTACATTCAGTTTGATCCATTTGTTTTTACATTCAGTTTGAAACACCTGCCACCGTTGCACTTTAATTATTTTCCCTTTACGTTGGTGGATTTGCTCTGCTCATTTTGCATAGCCAAACTTCTATATTTCCTTCTGAAAGCATTTCAATTTGTGTGTGTGTGGGGGGGGGGGGTCTCTGATCAGAGGGCAGACGGAATATCAGTGCTTAGTTAAATGTATACGATTGCTTGGAAATCCTGTCAACACTGCAAAAACAATACAAATTTAAATTACAAGATGAGGCAAACAATGATATGTAAAAATTTCAACTGCTATCAGTTCTCATGCAAATTACTGCACCTTGTGGCTTTTGGAGGTGTCTTTTAAAATGCATGAAAACTTCTACAATACAAGTTTGAAACACTTGTAGAGGAACGACCGGATCAAAACTAGTTTTGAGAAAAACATTGCAGCAGCAGCACCAGAACTCATCTCACCAAAACAAATGTAGATGCTTCAGGCAGCAACGATGCAAAAGAGCTGTGAGAACATTAGGTAATGTAAACGTTTCCAGTGTGGTGATAGAGAATCACAACTGTCAGTGTAAAAACACCCTAGGTCTACTTGCTACTCACTGGAATCAATGGGGGTAGACCTGGTGTTCTGGTGTAAATTCAACCACACTATTATCTCAAAATTCTGGGAGATTACTTTTGAGAATCCTGAAATTTGGGGAGTGGGTTCTTTCATTCTGGATATTTCCAATCCAAAACAGAATTTCAGGCAGTTTTGAATCAGAAAAATCTGAACGAACGCTCCTAATTTCAGTTTCCATGAAATTTGCAATGTTTGTGTCACCCTAGAAATCTGGAATATTGTGTCTACCTGAGCTATTGGCTGGCCACCTTCAATATATCCTACAGAAATTACACATGTAGAAGCAGGATACCTGTCTAATTACACTAAAGTGAGTGATCTGTGGTTTGTCTACTAGTTATTGTGTTCAGCAGGTTTACATTTGCAGGTATTCATGTATATCCAACAGCTAGCACACTGATGAATAAGTTTTCAAGACAAGCAGAATTTTTTAAAAATCTGTTTTAAAGATCTTCACAGTAAGGAGTACTGCTGTTTTATATGGTCACTCTTATACATAGAAAAAGACCCAAACAGAGAGAAAGAAAGGGTACAAGAGAGTTTTGCAGCTGTACTTCTCACTAATACTTCTTGCAACTGTGTGCATATTTGTTCTCTGTATTTGTATGGGTGTGCGCGCATATGCACTTGTCTGTCTACTTCTGTATGTCCCAACACTACAAGCTGCTTCTGTAGAAGTGGCATCTACTCCAAGAAGGATACCACAAGACTCTTTTTTTTTGTGGCAACAAACTAACATGGGTGCATCTCTGTCTTTAATAGGTATCACATTATAATTCAGTTTGTACCTTTCCATAGATTATGGATTTCAGCAGTTTTATTTCTCTATCTCATTGTCATTTTGTTCTGTGACATCCACAGTATGCTTTCCTACTTATTTTTTTTAAAATCAGGTCTTAGATTTTTCTCAGAGAAAAGCAAGGGCCCAGCCATCCATGCTCTGAAGACCACATAGAAAAATGCACCAGAGAGTAGGACTCATTTACACTTTCCAGCAACATGATCTATTTCTATGATAGTCTAATTATTCTCAGCAATGAATGAATCAGTCCAGTGGTTCTTGCACATGTAAGTGCTGACATTTTTTTTTTATTTATTTATTCGGGATTTGTATCCCGCCCTTCCCAGGAGTGGCTCAGGGCGGCTGACTATGACTGAGGCTAGACTCCATTCCCTCCCTCTCATTCCACTGAAATGTAACAAGACTTATTTTACTTGCTTTAAAGGCATCAATTGAATGCAGACATCTAATTCTCACCTAGATTTACTGCTTTCATTCTGTTTGTACCTTTGCAAAATCTACTGACATGTCCCGCCATTTAAAAAAAGAAATCACATCAAGAAATCCTATCTGAAAACATGTTTTATGTTTTGCTTTCTTGTTCTGTCTGTTATATCTGTGATCAATTGAAACCTTTCATTTGCTTTCAGAAGAACAAGGAGTAAAAACAAGAGTATTTTGGCACTATGAAGAAGAATGTTTTTACAACATTACTGACATTTTCTTTTATTTTATGGCAATTTCTTTCATGCTACCTTTCAACAGTGCCGTAGATGTGACTGCAAGAAGCTTCCCTATTGCAGTTCCTTGAGAATTAAAAATCACAGTCACATGGTGGTTTGAATTCACTCTATTGGTTTCACAATGATAATTTGATTGGAAACATTCAATACATGGGCATAATAAAGGAATTAATAGAGGCTCTTCTTTAGATGAACAATACAATATAAACTAAACAATGGATCCAGGCTAGGTGTAATGATTGTTACCCACTTAGCATGATTTTTCTGCCTCGCCCCTGCCATGGTAGCTGCAAATGGCCCTTTTGTTCCTGGAGATCCCGTCTCTGCAGGGAGAGGACAATCAAATTCAGTGAGTGGGAATCCTTGAGCCCATAAAAACTTTAGCCTAGATCCAAACATTTTTTTAATTCTCTCTTTAATATTTCTTGAAAATTTTAATCAGCTGCCATTTTTATTAACATTATTTTGATATATATATATATATATATGGTATTTTAATAGCATATATAGTTGTATTTATGCTATTTATTATTCCCGGCATTTTTTTACTGGTTGATGCTTTTAACCAAAGTATAATTGTAAGATGCCTTTGAATAGAGAGAGAGAGAGATAGCTAAAATATATAGAATAAATATGCCAGAATTATTGTTGGGATACACAATAAGTATTGCATCAGTGAGCCGGTCCAGCCATCCACTTGCAGACAAAATAAAAGTCAAAATAAGTTAGAGCAACTAGACTCCAGCATTGAAATATAACTATTAGACAGTACTTTCTGATTGATTGTAATGGTGATTCATTAAAGTGCTCTTTCAGTGATGTAGGCATGATAGCCTAAGTGGTAATTAAATGTTTAATTACTATAAATGGGTTGTGTTGTCTTTCTTTTCATTTAGTCAGGGGTCATTTTTTAGAAAAATAGGTGGTGGAGCTCATCCAGGGATTGTTATGCAGCTGCACATACTAATCAATGGACAAGGAGGTAGAACTCTTGGAAAGAGGAGGTGGAATTCTCAGAAAGGTTCAGGAGCTACTCTCCTGTGAGCTCCCACTGAATCTGAGGTCTGCATTTAGTAAAGAAAACCATCTTCATAGTGATATGGTGAGAAACTGCCTTTCCTCCCCAGCTCATTCTATCCTTCCTTCTCTCTAAAACAACTGCACTAAAGTAGGGAACTATGTCCTTGATAATGTACAACAAACTCTTTATTTATCTGCAAACTGTAGGACCCAGTAACTTGAACAATGCTGCTCACGTTGGAACTTCTTTCAGATTTAGCTTCTTCCAGCCTGGGGGAACAAGTTGTCCCTGACTGGAAGTTGAATTCAATCCTGTTTTTTTCTTGCAGTGTTTTCCTTTCCAAATAATATAGGCTATAAAATGACCCCACAGGGTACCCAAGCTGTGTGTAGCTGCTTTTTTGTTTGTTTGTTTAATGAAGGGCTATCCAGTTAGTCATGAGGGGGGTAGCAAATTCTTCTTTCTGACAATAACTGGAGTCAGTGATATGTTTGCACTATTTACTGGAAAATGAAGAAAGCAGCAGATGAAGAATCTAATTTGGCCTCAAGTCAGAGAACAACAGGGGGATGGCCCCTTCCCCAGCTTCAAAGAGAAGATAAAGCAACTTTCTCAAATGGTGATATGAAGTATTTGACTATCACTGCAGAGCACATTAGTCAGAGGAGTTATGCTAGTCAGTTCTGTCAAGGGAGCAACTGATCAAAGAACCTGTTTTACCATAGAACAGTTAATTATGTTTCACTTCAACCAAGGAGGATTTGCAGATGCAAGCTGTTACAACTTCCCTCTTAATGTATGTAATGTTGCCACTAAGAATTTAATTCCAAACACTTTATTTAACGTTCCCAACTGGATTCTGCCCGAGCTCTAAGGCTTCTTTGTTGGACTATGTGGCCCTGAGGATGAGACATAATTTAATATCATAGGACTCCGGGTTAATATAAAACAAAATATAACTTTATTTGTTATAAATAAAAAAGAGAAAAGAGTTTGGTGGATCTTATTAAAGCCCTGGGTGCGTCAGTTCTGGCCTGTGGGCCAGTCATTTGACACCCATGTTCTACAGTATTCTACTTTTTGAACCTAGATTCTTAATGCCTTTCACAGCACTAGTATGGGATTCTAATCAGAAGACTGCTTCTCAGACTCTGTAAACAGCTGACTGACCATGACTGCTATTAACTCCTGTCATTCTGCTGAGAGGGTTCGGCCCCTTCCCAGCCAAGCCGGCTTGCTGGCGCTTAGGCTGGGGGCCGCCTTTGCCTCTCTGGAAGGAGGGAGGGGCGACATCACCCGACATACGGGTGCTTGTCCTGGGCGCGGAGCCGGGGCTTTATAAGCCCCGGCTCCCCGCCCCTCACCACGCAGTTCCTTTTGGCTCTCTGGTGGGAGAGCCACGCGCGTTGCGACGAGGAGGCCTGGTCTGGAGACTTCGCACGGCGGGAACTGCTGGGGAAGCGCCTGGCGACGACGCTTGCGGCGGCTGACGGCGCTGGCGAGGCTGAGTTATTTGTTGTGATCGGGGCGGCTGGGCGCTTCAGCAGCGGGAGTGCGGTAGCGGGCCAGGGCCCGAGCGGGCAAGCCCGGCGCAGCGTTTTGAGGCAATAGCGGCTTCAAGAGTGGGAGTCCAGGGCGGGCTAGGGCCTGAGGGGGCAAGCCCAGCACAGCGGTTTTGGACCGGCAGCGGTTTACCAGCCCGAGCGGGCAAGGCCAGCGCAGCGGCCTCGGCTTTTTAGTTGCCGGATTTTAAGCGGCAGGGAGCTGCTGTCACTCTTCCCTCCCCCCAGAGGCGTGGGAATCGCGCAGCGCCCCCTTTTTTAAGGGGGCAGTTCGCAAGCGGGGGCTAATTCTTTGGCTTGCCGTTGTTGGGCAGCCCTGCTAGAGTGTGTTTTTAACCTACTTGGGCCCACTGACGATGCGCTGCTCCCGGGCGCGGTACTTGGCTGTGTGTGCATTAGTGGGGGTTGATATTGTCTGCCCCCCCATCCTCTTTCCCACCCACCCCCCCGAGCCCGCCTGAACTGGTTGGGGTGATGACGTGGTGTTGGGGCTCGTTTTCCATCACCCCCCCCCCTTCCTTTGGTTTGGGTGCTGGTGGCCTGTGGCCTAAAGTGGCTGTTTGGGCCAGGCTGGGATTTTGGCCTTCTGGCGGTTTGTCTGGGGGACGCCACCATTGATTATAATTGTTTCCTACCACGATATTTTTGGCTGGTGTGCTTAGGGGGAACCTTTGGGTGCCTGTGGTTAGCATTCACTTTCGTGTGCGGTCTGTACTGATTGAGGCGTCTAAGTATGGCACCAAAAAAAGGGTAGGGCAAGTCTAAAGGCAAGCAGCCTGCCCGCCCGCCCCGTGGGCGGGGTCAGCAGGGGCCCCCTGTCGAGGAACCCGGGCAAAGTGAGCGGGTTCGGTTAGCTATTATGAGCCAGCTGGATGCCTTGGAGCAGGACAGAGTGGCTAGGGGCGCTCCCATTTGGGAGGGGCGTCGCCGTGCCTCCAGCCGCTCAGCACGGCTGACTTTTGAATCGGAAGTGCTCGCACGTCTATCTGCCTTGCAGGGCGGGCTGGCTGAGCCTGAAGCACCGTTGGAACCTGACCAGGAGGAGGATCCAGAGGAGGGCCCATCGGGTGCGGCAATGGGCGGCGGCACATCTGGTAGCGGCGTACAGCAGACTCCTGGGGGCGCTGGTGGCTTCTCGAGTGACGGTGGTAAGCCCCCTCTTCAGCCAGTTCAAGGATGGCCATGGGGTCCCATTCAACTTCCTCCCCCCTCGACGGTGGCTGGCGGGATGGTATGGGGTGGGCAGACGGGAGCTACAGAGCAGCCGGGTTCTGGTCAGCCGTGGTCTTGGGGTTTTCATGCAGCAAGCCCTATGTCCAGCCCGTTTTTCCCTCCAGCTGGCCAGCAGGCGTGCGCAGTGGCGCCGCCTGCTATTGCTACCCTCCCGTCCACCCCCGGCATTTTGCCATGGGGCGGTCAGCAGTTGGCTCAGTTTCAGGGGGCTTGGCCGGTGGCACAGGGTAGTGGGTGGTTCTACCCCCCTAACCCGTACGCTAGCATCCCTTTCCACACCCTCCCTTATGGCGATACTTCTTTGCCTCTGGGGGATCATTTGACAGCTGCCACGCGTGAGAAAATTCTCCGCGGTGAGTATGTGGACATTTTCGGTCTCCTTTTCAGAGAGCTTGAAAAGAAGAGCAAAGATGAGCTCGATGACAAGGAGAAGGAAAAACTTAAACTTAGGAAGATTGATAGGTCCTGGGCAAACTGGTTGCCCGGATTCCTGATCTACGCCGGAGTCATTGTGAGAGCGCAGGCGGCGGCCCCTTTTTCAGTATATAGATATTGTCTATAGGGCTTACACGGACTTCGTTGGTGCAGCATGGCTGCAGTACGACGAGGCTTTCCGTATGAGAGCCGCCGTCAATCCGGGGATGCCGTGGGATCAAATAAACCAGCAGCTGTGGTTGCAGCTGATGTCCCCGGCAAAACCCAACGCGGGAGATAGGTCAGAAAGTGGCCATCTAGTGCAGCGTTTTCAGCAGCAGCAGTCTACTACAGGGGCCCGCGTTTCCGTGGGCCAGCCGGTTCATACCCGGTTGTTATGTTGGGAGTTCACATCGAAGGGTGTGTGTCCCAGGAAACCCTGTAAGTTCCGACATGAGTGCCCACTCTGCAGCGGGGCCCACGCGCTTTCGGCTTGCAGTCGATCAAGGCCCGGAGCGGGTGGTAAGTGCCCCGGAGGCGACGGGGGCGGTCAGCAGCCCCCTGGGAAAGGGTCCCAGCCCCATCCGCCTGTCCTTCGTGGATTGTTTGGGGGCTGGCCCAGCGTTTGCTCTTCCCCTTTTGAGGCGGCGTTGTTTCACGCTGCCTTGCTGTTGGCCTTTTTTGGGGCCTTACGGGTAAGCGAGCTGGTAGTGCAGTCGAAGGCTGACACTTCTGGGAGGGCACTCCAGTCCGGGGATGTTAAAATTGCTAATAGTCAGCTTGTTCTGACGATTCGCCGATCCAAGACTGATCAGAGGCAGAGGGGATCCGTCATCACGATTGGCATGTGTTCCTTGCAGGAATTATGTCCAGTCAGGGCCGTTCACCGCTACGTTCAGCTTAGGGGTGAGGCTCAGGGCCCCTTCCTTCGGCATGATGACGGTTCCCCTCTCACCAAATATCAGTTCTGGTCGGTCACAAGTAAGGCCCTAGGCAGATTGGGTCTGAATGGCGTCAAATTTGGGACGCATTCCTTCCAGATTGGGGCGGCCTCCACAGCCGCTTCATTGGGTTATACGCCCTCCGCCATCCAGCACATTGGCCGATAGCGGTCAGCGGCCTATAAAACCTACGTTCGCCCCTTGGTCACCTAATGGGTAGGTGGAGGGCTTGTTGGGTTGCATTATATTTTATGCTGACAGTTGTTTGTTTTTCAGGTGCTGTGGCTCGTGGTGAGAGACGCCGGGTTCTCATCTGCGGGCACAGCATGGTTTTCTGGGCTGCCCATTTCGCCAGACGGTCTTCAGTGGGCACCCAGCTGGGCCTCAGCGCGTGGGCTACTGTGGAATGGCTGGGTCATCGGGGACTGCGTTGGCCTGGGATTATGCCCCTCTTGTTCAGGGAGCGGAAGGCACCACCTCCACACATTCTTGTCGTTCATTTGGGCGGGAACGACTTGGGCCTGCTGCGTGGGAAGGCCCTCTCCCAGCAGGCGTTGGCCGACCTCCGCGTAATTCAGCGGAGGTGGCCTGGTGTTATACTGGTATGGTCGGCAATCTTGCCGCGTAGGGTGTGGAGGCATGCCATTTCGCCGGGTGGAGTTGAACGCGCCAGGCGTAAGGCCAATAGGGCCATTCAGAAAGCCATGGAAGGGGGATTGGGAATTTTTCTCCCGCATCCGGCCATACGGGTCGAGCAAGCCGACCTGTATCGGCCGGATGGCGTTCATCTTTCGGATGTGGGGAACCGGGCCTTTTTGGACGAGATACGGCAGGGGGTGCGGTTGGCTCTGGGCCACCCGATGGGGCGCTAATGCCTAAGCAGAGGCTTGGCATTGGCGGTGGCTGGAGGAGGTTTGGCCACAGGGTTTTCCACGGGAGCACCTATGGCCTAGCACCGTTGGTGCGGTGGTCTGCAGGAACCGTAGATGGGCTACACGGCTCAGTGCGGGGAATGCAGATCACAGGGAGCCTCACCTGGGTGGATCTTTCCATGGGGATTGATGCCAGCCCAGATGGTGATGGCTGGAGGCCTGGCCGCTCAGCTACAACCCGAATACGGCGGGCTTGTGCTGGGGGCAGGGTGGCTCGCCCTTTTGGACAAGGCGGGGTCCAGGTGTTGACCCCAGGGCTTGTCTGGTTCAGGTATTTCACCCCCCTGCCAGTTATAGTTGTAATGGTTAATAAAGCGGCCCGGTTTAAAACCCAACACTTGTGTCTGCCTCTTCATTCCGACTGGGGGGGCAATTTACTGCTGACTTCTCTCTCTGCCTCTCCCTCTGTCTCCTTCCACATATACTCCTTAGCTCTGCCCACACTCTCTTAGTCACCAGCCAATCATCTCACTCACTCACTCCCCATCTTTCACCCCACTTTCTCTACTGCAACTTACCAACAATTAAAGGAACACACATATATAAACTCAAATCATTACACAAGCAATCAGCAACAGAGCTAAATGGAGCATCAGAACCTCCCCCATGCCCTCTTTCTAAGGCTAAGAGAAATAAGGGGTACAGGCATATTTGTGGCTGCTCACAGACTGAGTCTCACATTTCCTCATTATCAGCTTCCAGCAGCTGCAGAATAAGGCGTAGCAGTGCTGGTGAGAGTTGCCAAGTTACTGTTGTGCCAGCCATAGGGGAGCCACAATGGGCATTTATGCTCTGGGACTTTGGAAGTTCTGTTGTCTCTCTTATGGCTGGAAAGACTGGAAAAGCCAAAATAGCTTCTGAAGGTTTCTCTTCCTCAGTGTGTTATCTGCTGTGGAAACCTATATTCATTTGGTTGCTCGTCATAGTCACAGGAAGTAAAGCCTCTGTGGGGATTTGTCAAGGTTTGGGTGTTGGTGACATATGACACTAAATTTCTGACAGTCATAAATTAAGGTGTCCTTATCATTATAGTTATGAAAGGGGCAAGTTGAGAAATATTGAAATATAATTTTGAAATGAAAAAAAAATAGATTTGGAGAAGTTAGCGGTGTTTGTTTATGCACACACAGACAGTGTGCCCTTCTGTTTACAACACCGAGGGTCTACATCAACAAAGAGTAAGTAAAATAAAGAAAAAACTGAAACGGCTGCTTTCACACACTTCCAAAGCACTTTAGCAGTGCAATTGGATTTTCTTATCTCACACAGGAAAATCCAGTTGCAAAAGATCACCAAAGAGTATTGAAAGTGCATTATCTATGAAAGCAGCCAGTGCTGAAAGAGTTCCAGGGAAAAAAACATAGGCATTCCATGTAGCTTCTGGTGGGTGGATAGTTTTTTTTTTTTTTAACTGTCAGCCCTTGGTTGTTAACCAGCTTGACACACAAAGCTTAATGGTAAAGTGGAAAGGAGCAGGCAGCGAAGGGAAACTACCCCTAACCCTAATGGGTCTGTGAAAGGTGAAGACTTAATTCTGAGGGGGAAATACTCAACAGCCAGAGAGAAATCAATTTAGCCACTGAAGAGCAGAGAACACTTCAGTTCAATGGTAAAACTTTTACTTGATTTGTTAGTCTATTATGAGCCCCAGGTGATGTTGCACAAGTAATGAAAATGATATGTAAAATAAATGGTTTTCTCCCAATGGTATACATTAATTAAATTTTCCAAGGAATATCCTTCTTGCTCAGTGGTTCTTGTGGTTAAAATGGAATTGTGTATACCTAAGAAGTTATTCCGGGGAGCTATATCTTTTTCTGAACTGATATTAACTTTTCAATTTCATAAATCCCCATGAGCAAGAACTACTAGTTTATTTCTATATTTTTTCTAGAATGAAGGATTATATAAATGCAGTTAGAGATAAGAGAGGAAAAGAATTCTGTTTTCTCGTTTCATATCAAATAACAAGACCATCAACACACTAACACCAGTGAACTGAGTTCTGATGATTCTCTAACTGAAATCTTGCCTCCACCCATTAGTTTGAACCTTAGGAAGAAAATGAAACCCCTCATTTGGAAAGAAGAACGAGAAGATCTGAAATGTCTTCAAGAGGTGAATGAAAAGGTGACTATTGTTATTTGTACCATGTCATAATGTCATGGAGAAAATCTCATTCCCTCAGTCCTTGAGTCAGTCAAAGCTTTATTACCAACCACATCCAGGAATTGAGATTCTAGGTTGCTAGATATATATTTGCTAGGTCAAACTCTGTAAGGGAAAGTAAATATCTCCCAAGTTTCATGGAGTTTTCAGAACTATGCTTTCTATATAAAACAGGGGAAACTGGATAGTTCATTATTACTGTGTCACAATACTCCCAAATATCCAAACTCATTCAAGTTAACAAGCTCTGTGAACAGAGGAAAAGATATAGCAGTTATTATTAATTGCACAGCCCTGATTCACCACTCCCTAGAAATATGCCATTAAAAATCAGATGTGGAAGCAAATTGTATGAAATTTTAAAAACTTGAATCAGATTCTTTAATACTCCTAATAAAGCTAAGAATATTAGGAAATTAATCTGATAAAATGCTTCTTTTGTCCTGTTGGAATCATGTTCTCAGCTGCTATGATGCCTTCTGCAAATGGGTTGTGTCTCTCCTTACAAAGATTTTATATAGATGGGGGGAAATATCCTCTTTCTATAAACAATTAAAAGTATCACTTGTACAGTGGGGACTGTTGTAAAACTGCCCAAGTGTATTGCATGCTTCTGTGCATGTAAAGCATGTTTTTCTTTGTGGTGCCACCAACCCAAGTTAAAATCCAGCCTTCCACACTAGCACTGATTTATGGAACCTTGGTAAAGGCTACCTCTAAGTGAGTACAAAGGACAAAGCTTTGCAATTACTTCAGCCCATCTTATGTAAAAGTGTGTGCATGTGAGCAAGAGATCTAAGGAGTGGAATCACACTCTGCTTTTTTTTAACAGCCATGTGGCTGGCCAGTACTGCCTGTTCCAGAATGTTATATCCTATGAAGATGGTCCACCTTACAGTATAATGGAGTCAAATGAATTCAGCAATCCTGATTATTTCCCAAATCCCAATTTCATACCAATATTTGGATTTGGGAATATCAGGCAAAACTGATATTTTAGTGTTCTGTATATCCAAACTGGAAAAAAAAACTGATTTTTTTGTGCATATCTATTTTACATATTAGGATAGAGGGCAACTATTGATGTGTTCTGCAATTTCTATTAAAACCTCCAGCCTGAAGAAAGCAGATCCAGCTCAGTGAGCTTTCATAGAGGAAACAAAACCTACTTGGGCTCAAATCTCAGCATGGGATTTTATGTCTCATAGGCCACTAATATGACAGTGCTGTGCAAACAGCAAAACAATACTGAAAGTATCAGTGCATCCTACATCTTACATATGGGAGACTACCTCTCCCCATATGTGCCCCGAAGAACCCTGTGTTCAATGGACCAACATCTACTGGTTGTCCCTGGCTTGAGGGATATCCGCCTAACCTCAACCAGGACCAGGGCTTTTTCTGCCCTGGCCCCAACCTGGTGGAATGAGCTGCAACTTGAGATCAGGGCCCAGCAGGACCTGTTACCATTCTGCAGGGCCTGTAAGTCTTCCATCTCCCTGGCTGAAGTCTTCCATCTTCACACAGCCCAGAATAAGAAGACCTAGGAATCATCAGGTTTTAGAGACTGTACATTTAAATTCCTAGTGCTACCTGTTTAAATTATATTGTTTTAACTGTTTTTTAAAAATTATAGTAATGCATTTATTTGTTGTTCTATTATAATAAACCAATGGCTTGAGAACCTATATGTGATCTGCCCTCAGCCTGCTTGTGGGGAAAGTGGAATACAATATCCGACCCCATCACTCCTTGGCAAATAGAAGGGGAAGACATGGAAGTAATGACAGACTTCACATTCCTGGGATCCAAGATGCATATGGTGACTGCAGCCATGAAATTAAAAGACATTTGCTCCTTTGGAGGACAGCTATGGCAAACCTAGGCCGAGGTCAGACGCACATAAACTGACGAGATGGGCATGGATGAAAGCCAGATGCATGTCGGATTTTATGCGGTTGTCCAAACATCAGCATCTGGCAATGGTCGTTGGCTCGTTCGTGTCCCGAACTGCCACGACTGAGATGCGGACTTTTTTGATAGTACATTAAATCCGGTATAAGAATGCTTCCGACGACTCCCACGCGTACTTTCTATGTTTGAACGCTCCATTGTAGCCGACTCGGCGCAAGCGCACATCTGCTTCCCTGCGACAGCCCACTCCAAATGATATCATTGTGCCAGCAATTGTTGACTCAGCCTTCCAACCTTCCTGAGGTCGGTAAAATATGTACCCAGCTTGCTGGGGGGGGGGGAAGTATAGATGACTGGGGAAGGCAATGGCAAACCACCCCGTAAAAGGTCTGCCATGAAAACTTTGTGAAAGCAGTGTCACCCCAGAGTTGAAAACGACTGGTGCTTGCATAGGGGACCTTTCCTAAATGTGGGGGGGGGGGGGAGGCAGATCTCCCAACTTTGCTGTCTCCCTGCCAGGGGAGGAAGATGACCCACCTTTGCCATCTTCCCGCCAGGCGGAGAGACAGCAAATAGAGTTGCCATGCTCCCCCGCATTTAAACACCATGGCGGGATGTTTAAATAGTGGGGGGAGGAAGATCACCCACCTTTGCTGTCTCCCTGCCAGGCGGAGAGACAGCAAAGAGAGCTCCTGGGCTTCCCCTTCCTTTCTGGGTGTTTAAATGGGGGGGAGCAGATCGCCCACCTTTTCTGGCACCTTTTTTTTTAAAAAAGCCAAGCACAATATCCCATGTACTGCACTTGCTTGAGTGTGGAATGCCATCTCAAAAGATAAGGTCCGGCTGAGACCTCTGATCAACCAGTGACAGGACCAATGCTGCTTAGAACTGAAGGATGGAGGGATGTCTGATCAGGAAATTCATTGTAAAAAAACTGCGGGGTATAATAGCAACGGGTTAGGGTTGAATTTAATGGTGAGTGTGACCGCAGCCCTAGACAGTATAATAAAAAGTAGAGACATCACCCTGCCAACAAAAGTCCATATAGTCAAAGCAATGGTATTCCCAATAGTAATGTATAGCTGTGAGAGCTGGACCATAAGAAAGGCTCACCACAGAAGAATACGTGCTTTTGAGCTGTGGTGCTGGAGAAGATTCTTGAGATTCCCTTGGACTGCAAGAAGATCAAATCAGTCAGTCCTAAGGGAAATCAACCCTGACTGTTTCCTGGAAGGTCAGATGCTGAAGCTGAAACTCAAATACTTTGACCACCAAATGAGAAGGGAGCACTCACAGGAGAAGACCTGGATGCTGGGAAAGACAGAAGGCAAAAGAAGAAGGGATGGCAAAAGATGAGACGGCTGGACAGTGTTACTGATATAACAGACATAAATTTGAGTGGACTTTGGAAGGTAGTGGAGGACAGAAGGACCTGGCGTGACTTGGTCCACAGGGTCGCAAAGAGTCATACTCGACTGTGTGACTGAACAACAACAATGTGCCATCAAGCTGAAACAAATTTATGGCAACCCCAGCAAGGGCCTTTCAAGGCAAGTAAGAAGCAGAGGTGGCTTGCCACTGCCTTCCTTTGCAGAACTGGGTGGTTGCCCAAGCAAGTACCAACCCTACTTAGCTTGCAAGATCTGATGATTGGACTATACTTTGCCATCTTTCCTCCTTATGCCAAAGTAAAAAGTTCTTAATCTAGTTCTTCACTTTTACATAAATAGAACAGAGTAATAGAGGACAAGCCAGGACTTTGACAGCTCCTGAACTGCAGATGCAAACCATAGCTGAGTTATAATATGATAATAACACCCTGCTAATACTTTTGATGGCATAGACTGAAGTCTTAATACAGTGGCTACCCAGCTAAGTGGGGCATATGAGAAGCCAGGTTACATTTTCCAAGCAAGGTATTGCTTGAATGTGGCTGTAAGAGAGAATTGCAACTATGATTGGGATGGTAGATATATCCCCCTCCCTAATTACAGATTTGTGGGTTAAAATCCAATTTCAAGAGTTACTGCAAAGCCATGCAGTGAAAGGACAATGGATGAAAAGCACATTTGCTTTTTATCATTCACACTTCTTTCATTTTTTCCAGTCACCCATTAAAGAAACCTTTCTCTTCTCCAGTAACATCATTAGCCCAGCCTTTAAAAGTCTGAATCATCTCCTGAAAAGACTGTGTACCATATCTGTGCTGAAGTACTCTGATCCTCATTGAATACAAGTGCCAGATTTAATTAATTAAGATTAATTAATTTTTGTCCTGATTTCTACAAAGAAAACCCTCCAAATGATCATTAAAGGAACAAAATTTGTTAAAAAAAATTTGATTTTCTGTATGAATACAAAATGGCTCACTAGGGGCAGTATTTATGGCAACATTCAATCTTACATGGTGATAGTGAGAAATATTAATGGGGACAAAGTTTGAATCCAGTAGCACCTTTAAGACCATCGAAGTTTTATTCTGGATATAATCTGCGTGCATGACAGTATCTCGGTTCCATAGTTGCAAGCATTCACACTGGAAAGCTCATTGAAATGACAAATGTTCTGCTTAGCAAGCTACAATGTAGCCTGTGTCTCACATAATGATTTGGCATGCCTTTATCTGTGATGCTAGATTACGGTCCTCTGCTGCCACTCACTCTTCCTCCACTGTGATAGCTGAAATACAAATTCCACAACTTTGAGTTGTTGAACCCCAACATTATAAGAAGAAGCAACTTCCATTTACAATTACTCTGACAGCAGACTTTTAGCTCAGTGCCTAACATGCTATAGGTCAGTTTATATTTGTTGCACCTAGGGTGATTTTTTTTTACTTATCCACATGTTGATTTGGGACAGTGATAGTTTGGATGGATAGATAGATGATAGATAGATAGATAGATAGATAGATAGATAGATAGATAGATGATAGATAGATAGATAGATAGATAGATAGATAGATAGATAGATAGATAGATAGATAGATAGATAGATAGATAGATAGAGAGACAGACAGACAGACAGAGAGACAGACAGAGAGACAGACAGAGAGACAGACATAAATAGATTCAGATATATTGTATTTAGCTAGTTATATCCTACCTTTCTACAATGGAAAACAAAGCAACATTCTCCCTTTCTTCATTTTATCTTTACAACAACTACCCTGAAGAAGTCCAGGCTCGATTTGATCTAGAATCCCCTTATACTGATCCTAGACTCAGTGAATTCATGGATTTTACAATCAGTTCTTTGATATTCATTTGTACTTGATCCTATAACTATCGCTTTTATGCTAAGTTGTCAAGTGAATTCCTCACCTGGAGAAAATGGGAAAGCCTATAAAGATACCTCATCATATTGCCCATTACTTCTTGAATGACTTTTATTAAGTGGCCATAAAATAATTGAATGGTAATTTGGATCTGACTGATTCAAAAAAGCATATTCTCAAAAGCAATGAAGTTAGGTTTTTGAACAGTCTAATACTATTTTATCCATTAAGGCTGCCTTCTCCCTCCCTTCTTAATTGAAGATTTAAAATATAAATAATATACATTGTGCATAATTCCATGTTTCTGTTGAAGAACTTTCAATACTTTGTATTTCTAGTGAATCTTTTTTCAATTTGAAAAGTACTTTTGCAGTGCATTGTTATGATTTTGGTCACATGAAGCAAAATCCAAGGGCCATGAAGATAACTCTTAATGCAAGGTTAGAGGCATAAGAGAAAACATAAGAACATAAGAGAAGCCATGTTTGATCAGGCCAATGGCACATCCAGTCCAACACTCTGTGTCACACAGTGGCCAAAAAAACCCAGGTGCCATCAGAAAGTCCATCAGTGGGGCCAGGACACCAGAAGCCCTCACACTGTTGCCCCTCCCAAGCACCAAGAATATAGAGCATCACATGCAAACTGTAAATTCTCATTTACAAAACCTGCTCACAGGGGTGTGAATTGTTATGTGAGTTTCCTCCTTTCCTCAAGGACTAAAATAAGCTAAGGTTTATTTAAGACTAAAAATAGAGTCGATGTGCAAGCAAAGGTAACCTTCTCCTATGCCTTGCTAAATTCTTGTGTTTTCAGCATTGTATTCCAGCTTGTTGGCCCACCAGGGCAACAGATTGGCCATTGCATGAAACAGGATGCTGGACTAGATGGCTGTATTTAGCAGGACACCTCTTATATTTTTCTGCCTCTGACCCTAGAAGTCAGCCATGCTAAGATTTAAATGCTTCAAGCATCAGAGTAAGACCATGGAGGGGAGGATTTCTTTCTCTTTCCCTGTGCATTCAGGGTTGTTGTTTTAACAAAAAAAGTTCTTTCTTTTACACATAAATTGGGTGTTACTTGCCTTCCCATTCCTCACTCCATCCGAGCTAATCACATTTTGTATCAGGAAAAGAGCACAGATGCTTTGGCATAAAATTAAAGATGTCAAGAGAAATTTGATTCACTTAATTGATCTCACCCACACCAGGGAGAACTTAGATCTTTTTCCATCATAGATCTTTCACATTCTGTCTGGTTTGGCCTTGTTTCCACTGGCAGGAAAGTACTTACCTTATCCTCATTCCCATCCCAGATGTGACACTACATGGCCTGTCCATAGAGCACAAGCAACATATCTTCTCTCCCCCAGCGGATGTATTGCTGAGCTTTGCATGGGAGGGAATAGAATGTAACACAGCTGACTGCTGATTCTACCCATACCCTACAAAGGACAAACACTATCTGTTGTGGTTGCTGTTTCTGGAGATTCTGGTACAAACTTCACTGCCTATTATTAGTGCAAGCAAAGCCTTTGTCTCTTTTCTTTGGGCAGAGGGAGAAAAAGCTGAGTCTTGGTCTCTGTAGCCTCCCAGTCTGTACAGTGTGTATAGACAAAATTTTGTTCCCATCTAACAAGCAGCTATGGCTCCAGAGAATTAAATAGCTCACAGAAACAGGACCAATGCAAAGCCAGGGACATGGTATAAATTGCTATAAAGTGGAAATATTTTCTACAGCAATACCACTTGAGTTGATCATATTTGGAGGAAAGGTTAAGTATTCTGGTTGGATAAATCCTTTTCAGGAATGTTTCTTTAAATCCCTCCACTCACAGTTCCACCACCTACCACTGCCCATTAAACTTAAACCACATCAATGTTTCCAGGTGCTACCAAATCAGAAATTATTTGGGGCATATTTAATGCATTAACAAAATTAAAGAATGGCCAGATTTTGTTCATTCTTGGATTCACATCTCTAGTTGAAAACCTAACCACAGAAACAACCCCATGTGATATTCTTCTTTTGGTAATGAAATATTTCAAGATGGTCTGTTTTCCCCAAACATGTCATTTCCAGAAATAAAGTCAATATGTTAACAATATAGTATTTTGCCATCCATTCAATGACTTTGCTTAAGAATGGAATATTTAAGACAGGTCAATAATTATTGACATCTCCTAGGTCCAGGGTAGGCTTCTTTTGAAGTAGATGCACCACAGAATGTTTCATGGATGGGGCAACCACCCCCTCACAAAATAAAATGCATCTCTTGACATTGTGGAGAAGACAAGGGTACTAGGTGGAACCTTTAAACAGCAATGCAGAAGAAAGCTGGGAGTGCTAGTCCTGTTGGCAGATAATTACAAAACTGATAGCATGCTGGCAGCATACTGAAGGAGATACACAGGAAAGGATCTCTCTGAGAGTTGGGAGAGCAGCACAGCTCCAGAAGGAGGATTCTGATGACTGTTGGTGCCTAGATGCTTCACGGGCTGAAATGGCATGTGATCTGCCCATCAGTGGGGCTGTTCTGCCACATATCCATTCTGACTTGAATCCTACATTACCAGTGTCAGAATCATATGGTGCCAGGGTGCTGACTCATCCAGCTTTTGGGGGTAATATCCAGTTTATTCAGTCTGAGGATGAAGACAGGATCCTTGCAAGTTTGAGACCTAACACCTGCTCTTATGATTCTCACCCTTCCTGGCTACTTAAACATGTGTGTGTGTGAGAGAGAGAGAGAGAGAGAGAGTGAGAGAAAGAGAGAGCATGTGAAAAGTTTTATCAGCAAAGTTTTGAGCAAAATGGTCACAGAGGGCCCCCAAACAGTCCACCTTCTCTTGCAGACCATATTCCCAATGGCCTCTAACCATCCAGAACCATCTGCTGGCTTAAACGGTGTAGACACAATGGTGTTTAACATGGTTTCTTTGCTGCCATCATCAGGGCTTTTTTGTAGAAAAAACCCGGCAAGAACTCATTTCCATATTAGACCACACCCCCTGATGTCACCATTGTTTCTCACAGGGCTTTTCTGAAGAAAAAGCTCAGCAGGAACTCATTTGCATATCAGGCCACATGCCCTGATGCTAAGCCAGTCAGAACTATGTTCCTGTGTGATCCTGTTAAAAAAAAGCCCAAACCAGGGGTCATTTTGTAGCAAAATAGGTGGTGAAGCTCATTAGCATAACTCATTAGCATATGCTGCCCCCCCCCAGCCAAAAACAACCCAATGCAAGAACGGACGAAGAAGACTGCAGATTTATACCCCACCCTTCTGAGACTCAGAGCAGTTTACAATCTCCTATATCTTCTCCCCCCACCCTGTGATAGAGCTCTCACAGCAGCTGCCCTTTCAAGGACAACTCCTGCAATAGGTATGGCTAACCCAAGGCCATTCCAGCAGCTGTAAGTGGAGGACTGGGGGATCAAACCCGGTTGTCCCAGATAATAGTCCGCACACTTAACCACTACGCCAAACTGGCCAGCCCAAGCAGGTCTCACTTGCCTGGGGCTATTCTGGGCCACCCCCCACCCCCGTCAAAAGGCCAGCAAGCTACCCACCGCCCAAAATCACATAGGAAGTGGAAAAAGGGTGCTTGTCATTGGCACATCAGATCCATTGGAAGCATGATATTGCCTCAGTCATATTAACGGTTCATCTTACCCCCTACTACATTTTCTGTCTCTGTGCCACTTTCAATCCTTTTTGTTGTGTCCTAGGTTCAAATGGAGAACTGTTACTTTTGGAGGGAACTGTTACTTTTGGAGGGAAGCTGAACAAGCCAAGCTTGTACTCCACACCAGGGTTCCAGAGAAGGCCTAAGCGTGCCCAATCAGGGGAAGGATTGAAACATAAGTAGCCAATCAACATCTAGGCTCATACTGTACCCTGATAGGCCCTTAGGCCTCTGTAAATAGCCAATCCATGTACATAGTTAAGGTCCAATCAGAAGGGGGCAAGAATTGTATAAAAGGAGCGGGAGGTTTGAATAGAGGTCAGTTTGTGTTGGTGTTCCTGAAGTAAAGCTTGCTGAAATCACTCTCCGACTCTGGTCTCTTACTGCGCCGACCCCAGTACTTTACACTTTTAAAGGGAGATGAAAATTAATGAACTTTGGACCTTCATAATGCAAACCATGTTCTACCACAGAGCCACAGTCTCTGTGCTGTACTCTCTATAATTATGTGATATTTTTATGGAACAGCTGGATGCAGGATACAACTACTATTCTAGCAGATATTTTCTGCCACACTGGTAGTGTTATTTGTCTTTGTCACCATTCGGTAAGATCTTTCCTTTCATATTGACTGTAAATTAAGGGCTCTAACATTTAACAAAGGACACCTGAGAGTGATTGTGTTAACCATGCAGGTAATTTCCTCATTCTAGAGGTCAATCAGGGCATCAACAGAAGCACCAGTCATATCAACAGGAAATTCCCATGACCAACAAAAAACCATTAAGATCCATCTAGTTCTGAGGGTGGATCATTTTAATTGATCCCCCACCCCTACAGAGTCTTGACATCCCTCTAAGTCTAAACCTGAGCGAGTAATGATCTTTCCATGGCAAAGGAACCATTGCATATTCCTCCAGCCTCAGAGTGCATTCATCCCTTCCAGAACAAAATACCAGACCAAGAGTGTGATCAGCATTCTTTTTAGTTTTTGTTTTAAAATAACTTTCCAAGTACAGTCTGAAATGTTAGTGTTTCATTAGTCCAGTTAAGAAATTGCAGTGAATGTGTGTGCCACTTGTGTACAAAATATACTTGATTGTTCTTTTCATTTCATTTTCATTTTCTTTCATTAGATTTTTATCTAACCTCTACCAGAATGGGTCTCAGGGCAATTACCACCATAACAGTTCAGTGACAATAATTTCAAAAACATCAAATTAAAAACTCAGCAGTGAACCGTGTGTGTATGTTGAGTAATTATTATGTTAGAGTCAACGCAAGTACAGCTAAATGTGCAATATAAAACCCACATTTATCCAGGTACTGGTCTCTGGTTTCATTCTTAAAGTAAACATCTATTGTCTTATTCTAAGAGATGGATGCATGTATAGGCAAGATGTATATGCATTCACTGCTACTTGTGAAATGGGATTCTGAGAAAGAGTGCATGGTGAAATGATGAAGTAAAACCTAGAGTTGGGTAGTTCTGTCAGGATGTTGATAGTACAAGAGAGATGCTTGATATGAACTTTCTTTCTTGATGTGAATGAGTCGTAGGAAGAAAAAGTATCAGCTAAAAGGTCAAGCCACCACTGTTCACAACAGCACCTTCATCACACTGTACTATTAATGGCTAATCATATTTTACAGGACAAAGAGATATGCCTAGAGTATAGTTAGAAAATATTGCTCGAGTCAGCAAAAGCTGAAATACTACTAGTGAAATACTTTTACTGCAGCCTGCCTTCATAAGAATGGATCTGACTTCACTATCTTTTAGCTTCTGTTCTTTTCCTTTCAAAGAGATGTCTGCCTGCCTTTTGTATCTTCATGCCCAGATTTCAGGTGATTTCTGCTGGAATACCACAGACCTGCTTTTCAGTGATATGGTATCGCCGCAGTAAGAATTTTGTTTATAGTCTGTTTATATTTGAATATCTGCATTTTTTTATTTTCATTTCTCTCTGGGGCAAGCCCAGGAGCAGATTTCATAATATCAGTTCAGTTTTTAGATAATATATTATGAAATGACGATTTCATAATATATTATCTAAAATTAGCCTTGCTGCTTTGTACCTCTGCATTTGTACCACATATACAAAAAATACAGACTCTGCCATTGAACTGATTTCACTTTGATATCAAGGATAATTGGTTTCTATTATGATCTGCCTGCAACGTTTCAGACTTATTTTATAATATTTTGCAAAACAACAAACTTTACTCTTCACATAACTTGTTATACCATCAATCTCACTAGAGTCTAAGGCTTGCTTTACAGCTTCAATATGGAAATGTGGAAATTCCAGCCAAGCGACAGCTGCTAGTAGATGCGTCTCACAACAAGTTGGCAGTTTGTAAGCAAACAATGTGATCGTCCTCCTGTTGAGGCTGAAAGGTTTTAGATGATGGACAAAACCAAGAAAAACTTCTTTTAATTTGCAAAAGGCTCCTTCAAACCAAAAGGCCGTGTTCCAAATACTCACATTTTATACATGTTCAGATCAGATTTCAAATCCCAACTTCATAACACACTTGATTTCAAAATTTCTGGGTCATATTTTTAGTTTGAATTTGGATTCAGTCCAGAAAGTATTTGTCCTGTAAGAAGGCTATTAAAATAAAAAATTGTTTTACATGTAACTTTCACAAGACACCTTCCCATGTGTTTTGGGTCATTTAGGATTCCCGTCTGCCTGTCGGAGTAAATAAAACTGTACTCTGTGACATTAAATCAGCAATTAACTACAAGCACTGGACTATTTATTTATTTATTTATTTATTTTCTTTTTTATGCAACAGAAAAAGAAGGTCTTGTTCTTTGACCCAGTTTCTGTCCCTGATGAATAGCTAGTAGGTTTATTATCTCTTTCTAGCAAACAAGATAGCAATGATAGAACAGTCAAGCAATATGCTATAAAATGGATGAAGCTGGGTCTCATTGGATTATTCCTAAATGCTGTGGGCTGAAGCAGCATGAAGTACATGAGAATACTGAGATGCTCTATTTTCATAGGGTAATATTTGACTTCAAAGTTGCTTAAGTCCCTAAAAAAACATTCATTATAAGATATGGCACATAATTTGCTGAGGAAATCCAATCTAAAATATTGTAATTAAAAATCAGAAACAGCGAAGTAAAGTTACAATAAACCAGCTTCCTTGCTCTAATCTTAAACAAGAGCCAATTGACTTTAATGGGCTTAGAAAGGTATAACTTTGCTTAGGATGGCGTTTGCAAGTGAGGAGCTCTCCTTCACCAGAGCTGGCAAGCATTCTTTGGATGGAACAAGGAAGGATGTTGTTGGATCCAATTCATTGTGTCTATTCTAGATCAAATCAAGCCTGAACCCTGGAATCTGAAATGACTAAACTGAGGCTATCATACTTTGGTCACATTATGTGAAGACAAGAGGCACTGGAAAAGATGATAACGCTAGGGAAAATAGAATGAATTGTAGGCTATTTCTTAATTCTTAATATCTAGCATATTATGTTTTTGTAAATTGTTTGTTATATGCATCAGTTATTTAAATTGGATCCTTGTATGTTAGATTTATATTTTTATTATTTATTTTCCCTATGCTCTCTTTATATTGGATTAGATTCAATAAAATAAAATCCATTAAGAACAAACAAAAAAAAGAAAATAAAAGTTGAAGGCAGCAGGAAAACAGGAAGATCCAACATGAGACATTGATTCTTTCAAGGAAGCCACAAGGGCCCAAAGTGTGCAAGACCTGAGCAAGGCTGTTAACAATACAACATTTTGGAGAGCATCAATTCACAGGGTTGCCATAAGGCAGACTTAACGCGCACACTTTCTATAAAATTTCAGAATTTTCAGAATACTTTTCAATTTTATATTTATTGCTGAAAATGAATTACTACCACTATTAATGTATACATGGTGCACCAAGCTCTCTAGATGTCTAAATCCACAAAATTAGTTTCTAAATGCTGAGTTTGGTCAGACAGGAATTAATGAGTTTGAAAAGAGATGATATTTGGTGACGGTGTAGTTCAAATGACATATGACAATCTAATTGACAGAACAGCAGATACTTGATAGTTTGAAAACGTTTCACAGAACGCTCAGCTGAAACCCATACAACAGCTGTCAATATTTGAAACCCAGGGAAGCATTGCATAACTATGAGCTATGTCATTCTTCTGCTCCAACTGATATGTCACATCATTATAATCTGAAATGACAGCCAATGTGACAGCCAACAATCTGAAATGACAGCCAATGTGATGCGACAGATCTTATAGAATGGTAACTGTGAAAAAATGCATTTTTTTCTTTGGAGGTTTGAACTGAACAAAACCTTCACTCCGTATTTTAAAAGTTTTTCTCTCTGGGCAGAGAACAAGCAGGAGAGGGGGATGTCAGTTCAATTGGTTTCCAACCTCACCTCAGCCATCTTTTAACAAATGCTTCTTGGTCTAGCTAGAGTCAAGCCCTCCCCCTGCCTCCCACCCCCAATAGGTAACAGAGATTTGGAGGAATTAAGTACCAGAAGGACTTCTGGAGACTTCAGGAAAAGCTTCTTTGACGCAGCTTGACCTGGTCAGTGGGTGGAGAAAGAGAGATGATACAACTCGAGCAAGGAGGAAGGTCTCTCTTTGGTGCAGAACTCTTAACTGAGGTCTGGAGGAGGCGGTCATTGCCAAGTGTTGACCTACACACTTGAAGGAGACTTGAAGTCAGTGGAACTCCTGTAATAATCTGTAGCTTTCTAAGCTAAGGAACCTGCCTTATATTTAACATCTGATTGGGCATGTATAGAGGGACTGACAGAGAAATTGCATTTTACCTTTTTCTTTTGATTCCCTTACTCAGTTTGGTGCTATGGTAAAAAAATATATTTGTGAACCCTTTCTTTTTAATAAACGCCTTATAACTTCTGAACCTGGTAGTGGTTCTCTGTGCCACATAGACCTCCACTGTCTTGGACTCACTTTTTTAAAAGTGCCAGGAGAAAGGGGGGGCAGCCAGTTTTCAAGTGGCTACTCCATCAGTTGCATACAAGGCAGTAAACTGTCCCCATGGCAACCAGGTGCTGGTTAGTGGGAGACACAGGGCAAGGCCTCAGAACTTGATAGGGAAGTTGGGAGTCCTGGCCCTCCCAGCAGACAATTTTTACAAAGGTCAGGAGGTGGCAGCAGTTGAACAGCCACAGAGAAAAGCCTCACCTGGTGCTGGGAAAACCTTGGAGGGCAGGGTGAGACAGGTCTGCAGGTCAGAGCAGGACTGGTCTGCCACAGTGATGAAGACAAATGACACTACCAGCATGGCAGAAAATATGAGTATTGGCTAGAGTAGTATTCACATCATGTATCTAGCTGCTTCACAGGAATATTATATATTATAAGAAGTACAGTGTAGAGACCATGGCTCTGTACTAGAACATGTTTTGCATTTTAAGTGTCCCAGATTTAGTCCTTTTCATCTCCCTTTAAAAGGATTTCAGATAGTTGAGAGACAGTTGGAGAAGGCAGCATGGGGTGAGATGAACTGTTAATCTGTCTGAGACATCTTTATGCATCTGATGAGTTTCATATGCCAGTGGGAAACAATTGCAGGTTTCTGTAGTGAATCCTCAAGAAGCACAATGTATGAAAAGAGTGCCAATGACTTTTCAATGGATAAAATTTTAAAAAGGCAAAGATAGGACTGTAAGGCTCCTTGTGTATAAGGGCATCATTATAACTATCATGATTATGTTAGCCACTTGTAGGGACAATCAACAGATCTTTCCTCCTTATTCTTCCATGTTGCAGCTCTGAATCTTTCTATCTGATTGCAGTGCATATATGCAACTTCAAGAGATGACAATAGACCCTACCAGTTGTCTTGTGGAAGTCAATGCATGGGTAGCATGCATCTATTCCTATCCCCTGGTGTCAGAAAAATGTTTGCCTCTGTCTTTCTAGCTCAGTGATGTGACCTATCACAGAGAACAGGTACAGAATACACCTGCTCCCCTCACCAATTTTCATTGCAGCCCCTGAGTTTAGAAAGACCAGGCAGAATAAAACAGCACAAAGCCCGAGCCATGGCTTATTTCAATAAACATGACTAGTAACAAAAAACTAAGCATTTGATTAAATCAGAAAACTATTATGCTCTTCAGTAACAAACTGTGTGTAATTTTACTGGCTGGGAAAATTTGTGTCAATTACAATTCTGCAGGTTCAATAGCTTCCCCTCTCTTTGATGTTCATGAATTGTAAATCAGAAAGCTTGATTCAAGAATAATAGCTAGATCTGAAGATTTCTGAAGATTTTGCTGAATAAATCCAGATTTGAAATTGTGGAAGGAGAATTTTGGAAGCATCCCTTGTTATGGATCAATGCATGCATTTATATATAAAGTATGGTTAATATATAAGGGAAGTTTTATCCTAGACTGCAAATGGCCTTGAAATTACATTTACTTCGAATTATGGGTGGTGTTTAATTTATTATAGAAAAGACCTTTTGTTTCCATCATGGGTTGGCCATCTGTAATTTTAAAGGCATTCAGGGTATCTGAAAAAAATATGGTAACCTAACCATACTCATGCTTTTCAAATTAAACAAGAGGGCAATAAATTTAACACCAAAGAAGAATTGTTGAAGTTGTTCTAACTATGGATCCAAAGAATTGTGAGTAGATCACAGAGACTTGGATTTGAATCCCCATTCTGCCATGAAAGCTTGCAAGGTGACTTTGGGCCAGGCACACATGCTTAGCCTAACCTACCTTCCAGGAATGTTATGAATAAAAGAAAGGAGCTGTAAGCTGCTTTGGATTCTCATTGGGGAGAAAGCCTGGGTACAAATGAAGTAAATGCATAAATAAAATAGTTCTTTTTGCTTTTGGGAACAGTATGAGTTGCAGCCACAGAAAATGCAGACAGTTCCCCTCATGTGAGCAGAAGTATCATCTGTATGCTCAAGGGCACTTTTGCATCCAATGCAACAAAGATCCCAATTCCACTGGCAAATGTTTAGGCTGCTTTTTCTTCACTGATACATGTTTCTTATTTATAAGTCTATTTACAACTATATTATACTTTGTTTGTAATGGTTATTTGTATTAGGAAAGTTTGGAAGCTTTCACTGCAAATCATGTGGGGTAAACAAAACAAATCAACAACGCAAGTCCATCTTTTAAATCACAATAACCTTTCATGCAGACATTTTGGAGATCAGCCAACCCCACCCTGGCAATCTCCTAAACTCTCCCCATTTATCACCACAATGTGAGTGTTACTTTTCACACCATAGCAACTTGGGTGACGCAAAATCTTGTTTCTGCACAAGATGCTTTGGTTTACATCTAGAGTAGAAAATATTAATTTTGTTCTGCAACCTCTCACAGATACATATGCTTCATTGCTTAAACAGATGCCTTAGTCCTTAATGGTATCAACATTTTAAAGTAATGTTATGCAAATGTTATACAAACATTATGAAAATCAAGTACATTTTGACAGGGACAGAAATGGAGAGGTTTGCCATGATAGAATGTGGCAAAATGCCTGCCTTGCATTGCACAGTAAGAGACGTGTGAACAAATTGGCTGCTGGGTGAAATCCAGGACTGGCAGAGATTATGCCATTAGCCATTCAGAAGAGTGAGAAGAAAACTGAGAAAAGGACACATATGCTGTTAATTAGGGTTACCACATGCCTTCTTTTTAGAGGACATGTCCTCTCTCTCTCTGTGTGTCCTCTTTTGGGCTCTGCTTAAAAAAACTGATGAAAATGTCCTCTTTTAGGGTTGGAATCTGGAGTTAATGGACAGTAAGCAGCTGGTTTACAGACTATAGCAAGCACTTGCTGGAAAACAGATTGCATGCTGCTAAAAGCAAGCAATCCTCCTGTTCTTTGAACATGTGATACATGAGAAATATATATAAATGTTCAGAGATGTTCTCTTCCCTGAGGATTATGTGTACTTTTTATGTCCCTTTAGGCTAGCTGCCTTAATAGCCAGAACTTTGTAACAGGACTAAAGGAACACATGATGATCTTGATTGGTCTCAGTCAACAATCAAAACTTCCAGCTGGAGACTATGGAGTTTGTCCTTATCAGAAGATGGAAACAGTTTTTATAAACCTAAGGTGAACCCACCATCATTTTACTATCTCAGTGGAATAGTAATGTTCTGAGTAAAGAACTTATTTTATGGCATACTTAGCCTATTCAATTGAATTTGTAACTGTCCCCAACAAAATAATCTATTGGGTCAAAAAGATCCTGTTTGGACTCCTTTAAATGCAGGTTTCAGACACCGAGGATAACAGGTACACTTCACCCAGGCCAAGAAGTCCCAGGAGATATTATCATGATATGGTCTATTTGTGACACTTCTAAAAATAAAGTTTTGTTTTCCTGCTCATGAGTCATGTAACTGTATGCATAGAATGTGGTTTTAGAGATAGGCAACTGTGCCTTTTTCATTTATCCCAGAACCCAAAATAAAGACACGAGACCATAACATGGTTTAACTAGTTTACTGAAATTAATTTATGTCATCAAATTTAAATATGTCAATATTTAGATGGGATGAACTGCTCTAGGCAGATTTGGCAAATCCACCCTGGCTCCAAACTTGGCCAGCAGCTTCCCCCAGCTCTGCTTATCTTTGCTTGCACATAATGTCCTGAAAGGTGCCAGACCCGTCCCCATTCCCTGATGCACTGCAAAGCCACTGCCAGGGTTGGAAATATGTTGCTCAGCACTAAAGGCACTCTTGGGCAAACTCTATCCCATTGTAAAGCTAGTGATGGTTTGTTCACAACATGCCCTCCATCATACTTGATGTCCCAGGATGCTCACCTCTCACCCCTAATGGCATCCCATCATGGCATGATGTCATTTCTAGCTATGTATCCCAACGTGATATTGATATATTGTGGGATGCTCTAAGATTCCCCCAATCTCTATGATTTTCAAATATTAGAATGTGTGGCTCACCCCTACTTACATTCTATCCCTGCCAAACTAGTTATGACCTAAACAGTCAAGACCAGGCTTAATTTGTCTGATCTTTATATCCCACCTCTCCTGAACTTGCTGGATGGCCTCCTGCAATGTCACAGCAACATCATTTCTGGCTGAATAATCAGAGATGATGTCAATTGTATAGTAAAAATCATAGAGATTGGGGGAATCCTAGAGCATCCCACAATATATCAATATCACGTTGGGATACATAGCTAGAAATGACATCATGACATGATGGGATGCCATTCTGGCTTCCACATCCCCCCCCCCTCTGCCTGGTTATTCACTGGAGTAAGGGTGAGAAACGGGGTGGGGATGGGGGTGGGAGTCCCCACCCTTAGGTAGGTGGTTACCCTATCAAGCCTTTATTGCCAGATAAGAAGCAGAAAGACAAATTCTCTCTTGTTCCACACATTGCACATTTTTGTGCCACAAAAATATTTTTATTTATTTTATTTTTATCACTTTCTTCCTTTTTATGTTTGTACAATGTGGGAAACTTACATATCAGACATTGTTTTGTGAGTGCTCTGAAGAATAAGCAAGCTGTGGATTTAAAATGGCTGCCGTGTACTTATGGAGGACTGGAAGTGGCAGAAACAGGAACAGGAAGAGGCAAGGGTTAGATTCAGGTGGGTCGCTGTGTGGGTCTGAAGCAACAGAACAAGGTTTGAGTCCAGTGGCACCTTGAAGACCAATGAAGTTTAATTCTGGGTATAAACTTTCATTTGCATGTACACAAAAGTTTATGCTCAGAATTAAATGTTGTTGGTCTTCAAGGTGCTATTGGACTCAAACTTTGTGCCTCAAGGCTTAGTTTGTTTTGTACCCATCAAACAGAAATATTAGGGGGGGGGGGGGTGAGGGGAATGAAGGTGGTTTAAGACCAGATTTGTCCTTGTGGTAGAAGCTGCAGCTAGTATCAAATAATAGAATGTGTGGCTCCATAATGGCAGCCATGAACCAAGCTATCACGAAAGGAGTCAAAATTCAGAAGGGCTTGAGATCAGCTCATTTCCAACCTGCATTCTGGAATATTTCTCTATCCTTCCTTGTGAGTATGTGTTATAACTCTACAATTGCCAAGAGCTGAGTATTTTCTTTGGACTCTTCTCTTAACCCTTGTCAGATATCTGAATATTTCAATTAGTAAGTATGTGTTAATAAATGCAGTTTCTGTTCTGCAAACATAGATATGTTCCTGACTTCCCCTGTAAGCTCCCTATTCTCATATCCAGGGTTTATTGTAATGCCTGAAGGAGGAATGCACCTCCACCGCAGCCCAACAATTGCTTTGGCTTCCACATACTGGAGTACTGGTTTCTACTAGGAGAAAAACTTTACTGTTGAAGTTTGATATGAGGGAATTAAAAGGTTCCAGTTTCACTGTTTCTAGTAATTCAGGGTTTCTTAGACTAGGTATGTACAGTGTTTCAGTTGTATTTTGTGGAAATACTTTCACAATTTTAATGCCTGTGGACAAATAAATCAGCGAGACCAAAGCATCTCTCTTAATATAAAATTCAAGTCATGTTACTGATAACTCACCTCACCTTCCATTGGCTGAGCTGTGTGTTGCTCAGTTTCAACAAAGAGAAACCCCATCCTCCAGGTCCAGGACAGATGAGGATTGGTCCACTGGGGAAGCTGCCTTTGCTGATAACTCATTTTCCCCTCAGTTGCTGTTGCTGTGCAACCATAGTACTTCAAGCTTGGTTCTCTCACTAAAAGGTGGGGGAGAGGCCCTTTAGAAACCTCTTTTGCCCTTTGAAGAACTCATTGGGCCCAGTCCTGACTAGGGATTCCAGTTCCAGGTTGGTGGGAAATTCTTGGTGATTTTGTGAGGAAGTTTGAGGAGGGCAGAGTTTGGGGAGGGCAGAGGACTCAGCTGAATATAATACCATAAAGTCCACCCTCCAAAGCAGTTATTTTCTCCAGGGGGGGACAGATCTGTTGTCTGAAGTTCAGTTGTGATACCAGGAGATCTTCAGGCTCCACCTGGAGGCTGGATACACTAGATCTGGCCACTTGCTACTGTTCAGCAATAGCCCCCCTGCTGTTCAGCAGCAGCCCCAGTCAGTGTGGCACAGGAGTTAGGGCTTCAAAGAAGGGTCTGCCAGACCCAGGTTTTTCCTGTGAACGCTGACTGGGTGATTTCGGACCAGCCATAGACTTTCAGCCTAACCTACCTCACAGGGTTGTTGTGCAGATCAAAGGAGGGTGAGGATGATGATGTAATTTGCTTTGGTACCCCCCACACACTGTGGAAAAAAGACTATCCTTTTCCTAGGTAAAGGCTGCAGAAAGCTGAATTCAGAGTGGCAGTTAAAGGGTAGGGAAGGAGATAGGGTTAGGAAATTCCTGGATATTTAAGGGGTGGAGCACTTCAAGTAAATTACATGTAGCTCCATACTCTCCTTGCAATGGTTAAGAAAACTACAGCTTCCAACAGCAGTATTTAGTTAAGCAAATTTAACAGCATCCAGGAATCCATGTGAGAAACTGTTTCATACCACTAGGACTTTGAAGGTTTGACCAGATGTTATGACAATTACATCTTCCTGATTTTCTTCGGATTTGTCTTTAGCCTGTTTCAAATACAGTCATGTTTGTTTATCAACAGATAACAATTTCAACTAGCTCTTACATGTATTATTTTTGAAAGCTACTGGGCTATGTGTCATCCCAGTTCCCCTGCTTGCTGAAATTATGTTTAGTAAGAATTGATTGTTGAACAAGATGAGACATAAGGCATCAACCACTCAGCAGGGTCCCAGTCACAAAAGATGTCATCTTTGAAGTGGCTAAACAAGTGTTTCTAAAACACATTAACAGTGTTAAACCCATACAATCGTGATAGGTAGCAGAAATGTGGCATATACTCAGAGTGGAAGGACCAAATAAAGCCAGAGATTAGTGAATGTTCCCTGTTTAATGTTTATTTACATTTTGACAACAATTTTAGTTGCCTGCTTATTGGGTCTGCATCTAAAGTTCTGTTTGCATTGCCTACACAGGACTTATTTATTCATGATTTACTTGTTCACAACATTTGTACCCAGCTTTTCTGCCCTTACAAGGACCACCAAGCCAGCTAGTGGTTTAAAACATACTTGATAAAATTACATTCTAGACCATTAAAATAACACTTCCCCAAAACATGTATAATCAAAACCAATTTTTAAATATATACAAAAGATAAAAGCAGCAATTAAAACATTGGTTAGAAAGGAGAGATCATTATGGGAATGCCAAATGACACAAAACAATAACCTTCAAATAATCATAGTAGACAGCAATATCCAATCCAATCCAAGCCAATCCAAATACCTTTATTGGCATAGAAAGACAGCAATATAAAGAAAGCAGACGTGTCTCCATGGGGATTCCAAAGCTTTGGTGCCATGACTGAGAAGGCTCTCTCCCGATCTGCCACCTGTCTAGCCTCAGAAGGCATGGAGGCACCTGAAGCAGTACCTCTGAAGATGATGGTAGTGGTCAGGCAGGTTCATAAGGGAGCAGGTGGTCCTTCAGATATGTTGGTCTAAAACTGCATAGGGCTTTGAAGGTCAAGACCTTGAATTTTATCAGGAAACAAATTGGGAGCCCGTATAGATGAACCAAAACTGGAGTGAGATGGTCCCTAGAACCCAATCCAGTCAACATCCTGGTTGCAGTATTCTGCACCAATAGAAGTTTCTGAACACTTTTCAAGGACAGCCACACCCTACATAACATTGCAGTAATCAAATCGCAATGCAGCCAGGGCATGTACCACAGTGGCCAGATCGTTTCTGCATAGGAACGCTGTATCCCAAGTCAGATCTTCCACCTACCAGTAGCACTTCCATCTTGTTGGGATTACGCTTCAGTTTATTAGCTTTCATACACCCTAACACTGCCTCCTGGCATCTGTTCAGAACTGCAGCCCAAAAAACAGTGGCCAACTGTGGATTTCTGTAGGTGGGATGCCATGTTTGAAAGGCTGAAACTTTGACTGGCAATTCCCTCATCTATTCTAAATGCTGTATATCTATGTAACACCCTGGGCATCTCCCGGTGCCACCGTCGCCCCTCCCGGGCACTCTGGGGCGTTCCCCGGAGGTCTCAGAAACAGGGGGTGGGAGCCGGGTTACTTCACCACAGGCCCCTGTTCCCCTCCTGGCTGTGCTGCGGCTCCTGTCCCTCTCTCTCGCGAGGCAGCCTCAATAAGCACCAGCCAGCTTCTCCCTGACCTCCTGCCTCCCTTTCCTTTTATCCTCCCGTCCCAACCCCCTTCCTGGGTTCCGCCCCTCTCTGGCTCCCCCCCCCCTTCAAATCCCCAGACGCCCGGGAGAGGCAAGCCGGGGCTGGGCTGCCTGGGTGTGCCTCGGGCGTCCTGGACCTCTGCAGTGTGCTGGGGTGTGGCGTCTCTCGCCGCTACGGGTCAGGCGGCTCTTCTCCTCTCTGCCCAGCGCTGGGCTCAGCTTCTCCCTCCTGCTCCCCGATGTCTCGCTCTGGCCAGGCTCCTTGGACTCGGAGACGGGCTCGTCGGCTGAGAGGCGTCGTTCGAGCAGCTGTTGGCATCCCGTCAGCCCAGGTGAGGGGTGGGGCTGCCGCGGGGGCTTGGGAAGGTGTGGGAGGCTCTCAGGGCGGTGACGGGGGCCAGGAATGGCTGGCAGGCGCCGGGGGGTCCCCCTGCGCAGTCCTCGCCCGGGCTGGGCAGGACAATCTATGAGAAATATATGAGGTTTATTACACTTTGTTCTATATTATATAAAAGTCACTGAAAACTTCAACACATGAGTCTGTAAGACCTGAGGAAGACATACAGAAAAAAGATTATTCCAGTTTTCATAGTCGTGCAAGCTTTTACTTATTTGAGTTTTCAGTGTTGCAACTCTCTGAAATGTTTGCATTTTTGATAATACTGTAATTTTTTTGAGTTTCTGAATGTCTGTCTCTTGATAATAATAATTGCAATACAAATATTGTCTCTCAAGCTCTAAGAATGTCTTTGCTGTGATAGTATTTACATGGTGCTGTTGGCCAGAAGAAAGGTATGGATGGGAGATTTCCAGGAAGGGACTTCCCTCCCATCTTTTTCCTGAGTGTGGCAAGCTGAGACCAGCAGAAAGGTGGAGGTGAAGTGCCCTGGGCACCCCTTCCATTTAACCCCCCCCCCTTTCTTTGTGCATCTGGGAACCATTTAAATCCTTCTTTCTGCTACCCGTGGCTTTTCCTGGGGACCAGAAAGCAGGAGCATTTAAAATGGTAGATAGCTACATGGAGCAGAAAGCAGCAGTGGTTTAAATGGCTCTGAGCCATTTAAATCAAACATGTGAGTGGCAGGGAGCTCCCCTCTCAGCTGTTTCACATGATGAGTAGAAAAGGAGACAATACCAAGACAGTTCAAGGATCCGCCTCAGTTCAAGGATCCGCCTCATTGTGTCCCGTATAACAGTGTAGCCTTTTACTGTCTATTGTTTCTCTGCCTGAGGTTTACCCCTGATTTCTGCTCTTCATGTACCATCATGAACCACCACGAATTGTGCAAAAATTAATGGTAGTTTGTCCCAGTTCTTCAGTTCACAAACTCTGGTTTGCAAACCCTAAAATTTGTAATGAACTGCGGTTCATCAGCCTGTTTGGGCCCAGTCTTAAACAAAATCTGCCTATTTGTTCAGCCCTACCTCAGAGACGGATCCATTGCTTTTAAGTGGACATTTTTATATAAAAATGTTTCTTTTCTAGTTTTTTTTTTCCGATCTGGGGAAGTAAGGGTAGCTTTTATAGTCCTATATTTTATTCGGATTACAGCATTTGTAAAATCCAAATGTAGCCATTAAAGTCCAATCACTGAGTACAGTTAGACACATATTGGAAATAGCTGACAAAAACAAATGTAAACATCATTTGGTAAAACAGTGCAGACTTAGTAACATATAAGTGACACTGTTATAGTAAATCTGTTTTCTAATTCATGAAGTAAAGGGTTTTCGAAGTGTTTTTCTCCTAGCCAGGGTAGCAAAACCAAAACAAAATGAAATTGCTGCCATCTGCTGATAAATGCAATTATGACAGCCCTGTCTTTTATGAGCCAGCTCACAACTGTTATAGGCAAGGAGGCTGCAAAATTGCTTATGGAGGTTGTGGAATTTTATGTGCATTGCCCTGATCTTCCAGACTGGATCAGAGCGTAATCATTTTTGGGCTACAGGTATACCTCATACATGGAGAAAAGGCCTATTCCAAGCAGGAATGGTTACCAATTCACCACAGAAAGAAGATTCCTTCTCAACCATGTGTTAGCTGTTCACTTTAGGAGAGTAGCTTTTGTGATGAGTTCTGCTCACGTATCTGCCACAATCTGGGCATTTCAATCCTATGTCTTCATTCATACAGCCCAGCTCCAGCCCTACTCTATCATGATATCTTACTTTTAAGAATTAGAAATCTTGCAGTAGGATGTCACCCAGGACTTCTCTTTGTGCTCCAACTTTCCCTCACCTTATTAGTATGTAGCAAGGTAGAGCTACATTTCTGCAATATAATCTGATGCAATTCCTGAAGTAGAAGGAAGAAGAGGCCCCCACAAATGTGTCAATAAAGTTACCCAAATAGTATGAAGCAAATTAGAATGTACCCAAATTAGTATATAGCAAGGTAGAGCTTCCATTTCTGCAATATAATCTGGTGCAATTCCTGAAGTAGAAGAAAGAAGAGGCTCCCACAAATGTGTCAATTTGTTACCCAAATGGTACATGTGTGTCCCTTAATGTTTAAAAAAGAAGAAAAAGATATTGGATTTATATCCCACCCTCCACTCCGAATCTCAGAGTGGTTCACAATCTCCTTTATCTTCCTCCCCCACAACAGACACTCTATGAGGTGGGTGGGGCTGAGAGAGCTCTCCCAGAAACTGCCCTTTCGAGGAGAGCCCTGCAAGAGCTATGGCTGACCCAAGGCCATTCCAGCAGCTGCAAGTGGAGGAGTGGGGAATCAACCCTGGTTCTCCCAGATAAGAGTCTGTGCACTTAACCAAACTGGTTCTCTGCTTATTCATTCTCCTTTGGTGTGTCCCCCTTGCATGTATCCAGGTAAAATTAAATTAGGGGCCACTGCCTGTGTATATCAAGGTCCATATTTGGTAGTTAAACCTTACTATGGGAATGGGAGGTTCCCAGAAATAAATCAGGCAGAAAATAGAATCAGAATCTAAATTTTTTTTTAGAAAAACAGATTGAGAAAAGCAGGAGGTACTCAAGAGAGCTTCTCTCTCTCTCTCTCTCTCTCTCTCTCTCTCTCTCTCACACACACACACACACACACACACGGAGCCTCCCCCCAAACCTTAACCCTAGAGAACCCAACACCTAAGCAATAAAAAGCACAAAATAAAGAGTGCCAAATAAAAACATGTCTAAAGTGGTAAGGGGCTGCTGGGAGTCTGATGGAAAGAGAATGAATAAACAGTAAACAGGACAGAGACTCCAAATCTCTGAGGTCCTGTATTGAAGCTATACAGGGGCAACAATGAGGAAGTTTGGAAGAATGGCAGCTTCTGCTTCAAATTCTAGGATTGGGGGGGGGGGCGTATATTTACTCTGTGAGCTGCAAGTGTGCTCTAAAATTGGGATTGGTTCAAAGGCAGAAAGGTGGGATTTTACTGGCCAATTTAATTCTAACTGCCAGGTGGAAAAATTGTTATGTATGTGACTCTGTGTTTAATGTGGGTTGTTAGTTCCTGCCTGGCTCATTGGAGCCTTTAGGGCTGAGCTTGGGGACATAGGAACAATGGGAAGCAGGATCCAAATCTCTGGGCGATTTCCCACACAGCTTACCAAGGAGCGAAGTCCCTCCTCACCGCGCAGTGTCTGCTCGGATTTCCCACCAACTGCTCCGCGGAATCAGGAAGTGGCGGAACTTTTGTGTCTCAAATGGAAATTGCTAAAACCCTACTTTATGTTAGCGATGCAAAAGGTCCGGCACTTCCTGATTCTGCAGAGCAGTTGGTGGGAAATCCGAGCAGATGCTGAGCAGTGAGGAGGGACTTTGCTCCTCGGTAAGCTGTGTGGGAAATCGCCCTCTGCTTCCCTGGACCAATCGTTAGCCCCCTGCTGGTTCAAATGACCCAATGACATTCTATTGCGGGAACTTTGGAGTGTATATAGTTGGCCCTGTTGGCCCAGTTGAACAGTCTTTGTTTAACCGTTGCCATGCTGTAATCACAATACAGAGCTTTAATCAACCATCACCAAGTCTCCTCATGCATCGAACCTGCTATTTAATAAAAATATAGGTGAAAATGTGACACGCCAAAGGCTGGGGAATGAGCTGGTCACTTGAACATGTCACTAGCTGATCTAGCGAGTAGAAAAAACCAGGTGTGAACTGATGGCTGTATCCTAGGAAACTAGATCCTTCTGCGCTTTAAGGGCAGGCCTCAGATTCAGTGGGAGCTCACAGGAGCACAGCTCCTGCACCTTTCTGAGAGTTCCACCTCCTCCTTCTGAGATGAGAGTTCCACCTCCTTGTCCATTGAATAGTATGTGCAGCTGCATAACAATCCCTGGATGAGCTCCTCCACCTATTTTTCTACAAAATGACTGCTGATTAAGGGTGTGTAATCATAGCTAAGCACTGAGACATTGCTGCATTTTTTTTTAGTGGAGAAGGGTCTAATTCCATTAGCTCCCAGGCAGACCACTTCAGACTGCTTCCTTTTTGTTATGCTCGAAGTGTCTTCAGGCTGAGTGGAATTTTCCTGGAGTCCTAATTTTACTGAAATATGGGGGTTCCCTTAAGGATATTCTTTTATCAGAATTCAGGTGCTGGATTCTAGAGCTATCACCACTTCACAATTAGTCCTTAGAGTCAATGTGGATCAAGGAGACTGTATAATGTGTTATCTGAATTACTCAAAAGCTGCAGGTTTTGTGTGTGAGAGAGACTTTATGGAAATGAAAATGGTTGCCTTGGCCTCATTTTTCACTTGGTTTAGAATGGAAAGAAGAGAATGTAAATATTCTATAACATAGAGAGAGAAAAAACAAATTTCACAGCAATTCCTGATATGTGTAAAAGTATTCATGCAATTACATAATTCTAAGTCTATTACTGAATTTTGCAAATACTTAATTTAAATTGGAAAATCCCACTTTCTGAAACTCATGAACATTGTGCTTAGGGATGCTGAGAATTATATTACATATATGTTTGGTAGATGACCATACCATTTTTAACAGCCATGACCACTCACAAACCAAGCTTCCAATCAGCTCGTCTTACTGTTGTTGTACAGTGCTCAAGTCAAATACTGCAGCCTTGTGAAAAGAGCAAGAGCCCAGTAGCATCTTAAAGACTAACAGAATTTGTTGAAGGATATGAGCTTTCATGAGTCACTGCTCACTTCTTCATATACCATCTGACAAAGTAAGCAGTGACTCACAATAACTGATACCTATTCCTGACACAAATTTTGTTTATCTTTAAGGAGCTACTGGACTCTTACTCTTTTCTACTGCTATAGACAGACTAACACAGCTACTGGATTCTTAGGCTGGGTACAGATGGGCAGCTTGGGGTGGCAGCCTCTCATCCAGAAGAAAGCCAGCATAGTGGAAAGTGCCTGGGGACAGTCAGTGCACAGCCTGCCACCAGAACAGGGACAGGCTGCATGAGCCCTGGAGGAGTGGTCACACCATTCAAGGACATCAGTGACACTTTCCTGGTGCTCACCAGCTGTTCAGACAGCTTCAGAAGTGCTTCAGGAATTTGCCACCACTTACTATGTGGTAGCTTTTTGAAGTAGCAGAGTGACGATGGAGGATGAGAAGGTCCGGAGCGAGGTGGAACCCAGATGTGTACATTTGAATGCACCATTTAAATCTGGATGTGAGTCATTCCTGTGTTGGCCCAAATTGGCTGTCTGAATTCATCCTTACTCTTTTTCACTACTACAGACAGACTACACAGCTACCCATCTTGATCTATCACCATAGCTTTATACACATGACTCCTCTGTAAGATGGCTAAATATGTAGAGAGTGACAGGGACATGAGCACATTTGCCCCACCGCTCACCTCCATATGATTGTTGTCTCATTAACATGGAGCTTACACACAAAGGAAATGCCCATGCCTATAATCTCTCACTGGGATCAGGGATACTGCTTCCTGAATGTTCTCAGTAATGGGAAGAGATGCACGCACAGACACCTTTTTCTCACTTGAGTACCGTGTTTGTAAGCCAGTGATTATGTGGAGGTGAGGAAATGAGCCAGCATGCTCTCTGCACATTCAATTAACACATGGAGAGGTCCTATGTATAGGGCTCATGCTGAGCAGCTTATCAGTGTGCAGTAATTGGGTGAATTACTACAGTATGCAGTAATTGGGTGAATCCAGTGGAGGGCGACAAAGATGGTGAGGGGTCTGGAGACCAAGTCCTATGAAGAAAGGTTGAAGGAGCTGGGCATGTTTAGCCTGGAGAGGAGGCGGCTGAGAGGTGATATGATCACTGTCTTCAAGTACTTGAAGTGCTGTCATTTAGAGAATGGTGTGGAATTGTTTTCTGTGGCCCCAGAAGGTAGGACTGGAACCAATGGGTTGAAATTAAATCAAAAGAGTTTCCAGCTCAACATTAGGAAGAACTTCCTAACTGTTAGAGAGGATCCTCAGTGGAACAGGCTTCGTCGGGAGGTGGTGGGCTGTCTTTCCTTGGAGGTTTTTAAACAGAGGCTAGATGGCCATCTGACAGCAATGAAGATCCTGTGAATTTAGGGGAAGGTATTTGTGAATTTCCTGCATTGTTCAGGGGGTTGGACTAGATGACCCTGGAGGTCCCTTCCAACTCTATGATTCTATGATCCTGATTCTATGAATCTTGTTTACTTTTACTTTTGTGCAGTAGGTGAAATCGATTTCCCCCCACTATCATGCTTGGTTGAACAGTAAGGAGACTAAGTCTTCAACCTTATGTCTTCTGCTAGCTCTGGCTTGCTGTTAACCTGCTGGGTGGTTTAAGAAGAACTCTAGGAGAAATGGGGGCAGGGGAATTAGTGATCAACAGACATTATGAATATTGCTTCTGGCACCAGTGGTATCATCAGCAAGGCTCCCTGGTAAGTCTCCTGCTGGTGGTCACCTTTGAGCTTGGAACTGTATCGGACAAGTAATTAAATAACACCAGGGTGGTGTAATATTGTACCTCCCAAGGGGCTGTGTGAAAACACAAATGTACCAACTGCTATAGATTCAGACTAATTAACAGCTTTACATGTTCTGTATGCAGATACAAATGAACACCAATCAGAAGGACTTTTAAAAATGGCACAGTATTTATACATGGCATACTGTTCTTGTTCCTTCTTTACATAAACAACTGGCAGTCGAGCACAACAAAGAAGCAGCAGTGGGTGGCTGGGCACAGCAATGGGCATGATACATATGTGGATGGTAACTGAGGGGAAAAAAACGCTTGAGTTGGCCACAAGAAACTCAAACTGCCTGCCAAATAATTTACTGCCATCTGAGAGATGGTCCAAAACTGTGGGAGTTTGAGCATCTCTTGGTATCATTCTTCAGCACATATGAATTAAGGATATTTTAAATGAGATATATTCAGTTTAGGAGTGTGCATTCCAAAATTCCTGCACTGGAAATATACATGAAAATTGCTGTTTTGGGTCATTGTCATGAGTTCTAGAATGGTAAGCATACATTAAGGATGCTTAGGCATTACAAAAACCACCTCATTAAAAAAAAAACCCACTCAGAGTTTTTTTTGTTGTCTTCAGGTGCTTATCATCAGCACCACTGCCACCAGCACCAGCACCACCAGCAGTCTTGTTTTTCTTTCATTCTGCTCATTTTCTAAGTATTGGCATTGTGAAGGACCAGGAGCACTTCCATCCATAACTTGTGAAGGATCAGGAGCACTTCCATCCATAACCATTAGAGACAAGCCACACAGAAGGAATGTTTAATGTCTGCAGCTACTGTCCTGGGCTGGACAACATTTTCAGAGGAATGAGAGACTTTATCCACCAGCAACTCCTTAAATAGTAATGGTAAATTATTAAGGTACCCCTATAGTTGTCACTCAGCATAAAGAAACATGTCTCATAACCACTGAATGAGTGATTCATCACATGCAAACACACACACTATTCCTTCCTTCCTTGAATTTTCATGCCACATCTTTTGGGAAACAACCCAATGAGTCTTAAAAAAACAACATAATAAAAAATCAAAACCCAGCTTTTCAAAATGTTAGCCAGATAATTAAAAACAAGCTGAACAGTTTAAAATAGGTTTAATGATTTAAGACTAAAAAAATACTATTAAATGACTTCAAAAAAGTTCTTAAAATTCTGCATAAATAGATATGTTTTGCCTGGCACCTAAAAGAAAGCAATGCAGCTACCAGGAGACCCTCAAGGGGAAAGGCATTCCATAAGGTGCCATTACTTTAAAATCCTCCTCTTTGACTGCCATCTACCTTACTTCTCAAAATGGGGGCACAGAGAAGTGGGCTTGAGAAGCAGATCATTACTGGCCCAATTTTTGACCACTTAAAAGCAGTTTGTGTGAATGTATGTGTATATTAAAGCAGGGGATATTATAAAGTACTACTTTATCCTCTGAACCTTTACCATTTTCTCCTTGATCAGGGATGACATCTTCTGAAACATTAAATACATTACACAACTATCATTTTTTTGTTTGTTACGTTTGAAGCAGAGAGTGAGTATAAATGGGCAGTCTTCACAGTGGAGGACGGTAAGCAGTGGAGTGCCGCAGGGCTTGGTACTGGGTCCCATGCTCTTTAATTTATTCATAAATGATTCAGAGTTGGGAGTGAGCAGTGAAGTGGCCAAGTTTGCAGATGACACTAAATTGTTCAGGGTGGTGAGAACCAGAGAGGATTGTGAGGAACTCCATAGCGATCTGTTGAGGCTGGGTGTGTGGGCATCAATGTGGCAGATGAGTTTCAATGTGGCCAAGTGCAAAGTAATGCACATTGGGGCCAAGAATCCCAGCTACAAATACAAGTTGATGGGGTGTGAACTGGCAGAGACTGACCAAGAGAGAGATCTTGGGGTCGTGGTAGATAACTCACTGAAAATGTCAAGACAGTGTGCGATTGCAATAAAAAAGGCCAACACCATTCTGGGAATTATTAGGAAGGGAATTGAAAACAAATCAGCCAGTATCATAATGCCCCTGTATAAATCGATGGTGCGGTCTCATTTGGAATACTGTGTGCAATTCTGGTCACCGCACCTCAAAAAGGATATTATAGCATTGGAAAAAGTCCAGAAAAGGGCAGCTAGAATGATTAAGGGATTGGAACACTTTCCCTAGGAAGAAAGGTTAAAACGCTTGGGGCTTTTTAGCTTGGAGAAACGTCGACTGCGGGGTGACATGATAGAGATTTACAAAATAATGCATGGGATGGAGAAAGTAGAGAAAGAAGTAATTTTCTCCCTTTCTCACAATACAAGAACTCATGGGCATTCGATGAAATTGCTGAGCAGTCAGGTTAAAACAGATAAAAGGAAATACTTCTTCAGGGCAACATTGGAGACCTTTTTCATGACCAGATCCCACCCCCTCCACACACATACTCCCAGGGGTTGTTTTGTAGAAAAATAGGTGGTGGAGCTCCTTAGTGCAACTCATTAACACATCTTCCCCCCAGCCAAAAGGAACCAGATGGAAGAAAGGAAAGCACCAGGTGAGTGAAGCCTGCTTGGGCTGGCTAGAGATACAGCCAACCCAAGCAGGCTTCACTTGCCTGGGGCTCTCCTGGGCTGCCCCCCCCCCAGTCAAAAGGCCAGGAAGCCTCTCGCTGCCCAGGGGTTAATGAGAGCTGCTGGAGGCATGGCAAAGCCCCTGGTGGCTGGCTGGCTGCCTGCTTTCCTAACCCAGGGATTGTTATGCAGCTGCACCTACTATTCAATGGACAAGGTAGGTGGGAAGGAAGAGGGGGAGCCATCATAAAGGTTCAGGAGCTGCGTTCCTGTGAGCTCTTGCTGAACCTGAGGCCTGCATACCCTCTTTCTGCTTCCATCACTATGACAGCTACAGCAGCAATCAGGAGTCTGGGAAGGCTCATGTGTGTCAAGCATGGTGAAATTCCATTGATAATTGATTGCTATAGGGTCCTGCCTAACACTGGTCTGTGAAGAATCATGGAGGACCCAGCTTTGCTAGCTTATTATTCTTTCCCTTCCCCCTTCTTGCTTTATTGCCTGAAAATAGAATTAGTGAGAAACGAAACTAACTTGAGAAGAAGTAATCAGCACCTTCCCATACATTCCTGGTAGGGAGTGCGACACATCTGGGGAAAGCAAGGACAGAATCCTGATAACACTGTGAGAATGTAGACATTTATGATAGTTTATGGGTGAGAGCTACCTTGCACCCCCATCCTTTGGAATCCTTTTGAAGTAAGCCTTAAAAGTATTGTATCCATGTATATGCAGCATTACTCTCAAGAACTTGTTACACAGAAGTATGGGTCTATCAATAAACGTAGTGTTTGTATCAACTTAAACTCGTCATTGAACCCGTATGCTTGACAATGTGGTAGGCTGGGGAAAGGGTATAAGCTCACAGAAAGTTGAAGAAAATATCATGAGATCACATTTGCCCAAAATCTACTAGGAGCACAACTGGGACAAAAAATGAATTTTAAAAAAATCAATGAAAGAAAACTCAGTTTGAACCTGATTCTGACCTGCGTTGTGAGTTTGAACTGAGCCCAGAAGAAATTGTGAAAATCAGGGCTTTTTTGGGAGCAGGAATGAAGTTCCGGCTGGCATGGCATTAGGGGGTGTGGCCTAATATGCAAATAAGTTCCTGCTGCACTTTTTTGTAAAAAAACATGTGAAACAATGGTGATGTCATGGGTGGTAGCCTAATATGCAAATGAGTTCCTGCTGGGCTTTTTCTACCCTCCCCCCAAAAAAGAGCCCAGGTGAAAATCAACAATAGTAGGATCAAAGCCTCTCTTGGGTTCCTTCAAAATTTCTCAGCTCTTTGCCAAGCATAATCCATCAAAAATTGTGTTGAAGTTCTCTTTAGCTGAAGCACACCAGCAATTCCACAGCAGATTAAAGAATGAAAAGTCATAAACTAAGAAGGTAGCTTTATGTGCAGTAAGTCAAAGTGTTTCTGCAAATTCTTAAACATTGTATTTAAAAAAGAATTCTAAATTACACCTTGACAGGGATGCCTGTGTGAATCTGCACTATTGACCATTATAAGTGCGTATAGTAATGCAAAGCATTTCTATATGTATGCCCCACATCTTTCTTGTCTTTAATAAAGTTTGACAATTTGTGACAAGACAGAAAAGAAATTCATTATATTTTGTAATAGAAAACCCATTTCTCATTTTTCCAGTGCTGCACTGCTACAATGAAATTGCCTAAACCATTCTATAACAATTGCCCACCAACGTGGACCTTAAGGTCATGCTTAGAGGTCCTAACTTTCCTTATGTTCATAGCTGGCATCTGGTAATTTTCAGGTCTTGAAAATAAAAAGGCTACATAGTTTTCCACTAAGATGGTCCCCCCCCCCCCATATTCAGAAGGAAATACATCTGTCAGAGAGGAAAATATTAAAATTAAGAAGACTGTCTAATAATCAGAGAGTGTCAAGACCAGTTTGGTTCAGCAAATGTAATATGGGAAAGTTGCAGCATTTTTTTTTTTTTGCAAAATCTGCCAGTTATACAAAAGAAAATAGGTAATATAAAGGAAATGGAAACTTATTTCCATAATCCTTACAGTTAAGAACAATTGGCTGTAATATCATTTCAGTAGCAAGCAAAATTTCTTCTCTTTAAAAAGTTGTTTAGTATTCTGTTTCCAGCTTCCAACTATATTATACTATTGCTATATATGGAAATTATTTAGTGGGTGCACTGGTGGTAATTTAGTCAGATCTCTGCATTTATCATATAATGAATAGCTGTTTTTCTTAAAAAAGACTTAAATAGAATTTGGTGGGAGGAGATACATGGAAGAAATACAGGGATATTTCTGTAATTCTTCAAATTTAATCTCCAATTTTGATATTATAAATTACTTGGCCTTTCCCCTCCAAAATGGAAAAAATGTATTCAAAATTCTATGTTTTCTAAAAAATATATTATGTCTTTCTCCTGTAACAACCTGAAATGGTGCCCTGAAATCCTGTTCCAGGTGGTCCTCTGACCCTCAGGAGGAAGATCCTGGGGCAGGGAGCATTTTGGTTTGCTGTGGGAGAGAAAACGTCATGTCTGTGAGCACAAATCCCTCTGCCCATGGAAGCCCTCCCAGATTCTAAGTACACTTGTCACTTGATGTAGTATATCTGAAACAACCAATCACAGTTTAGGACACTTCCAAGCCTTTTTGTGTATTTTGGGTACTGTGGTTCTATATATCCAAAATAGATGGACAATATGTGTGCATCCAGAGAAGCTAGGGTGTTTGGGCTGCAGTGTGTTAGGATTGCCGGTGCCTGGACTGGGTAAATCTTTTATCAATTTTGAGGCCTTTGTCATGGATTCCTGTGGTCATTTGTGGCTCTTAAAAGCTGAGTTTTGCCAAAAGTGTCTCATTTCAGATGTGTTGGCTGGCAGGTTCCAAATACTAGCCTAACCTGGTACAACCAGCTTCAGTGACAGTGCAATCCTAAGAACACTTTTCTACAAGTAAACTTCACTGAGTAGACTTCAGTAGGATTCTGAGTAGACCTGCTTAGGAATGTACTGCAAAAACTCTGGGCATTTGCCAAGGAACAGTGACATCCATCACCCCAACAAAAACTGCCATGGACACTCAGCAAGCTAGATCTGGTATATATCTGATCAGAGAATGAAGTTATCACTCTGTTAAGAGAAATCATGTGTTGTGTTACCTGATCCCATGCCACCTTTAAAAAAAATTCTCCTTTTGGGAATGTTGAAGAGGTAATTGACCCAGATGGGATATAATCTGTATTTTCATGCAATTGTCCAGGTGCAACAAGTTTATTGGTATCACATCTTAGGTAAGATCAAGGGAATAACACAAATTGGCATTCCTTTCTATCTGCTGTCACCATTTGAGACTACTGGAAAGATACTGGAACAGAAGTAGAACTCATCTCCCATGCAGTTTAGACAGCTAGAAAAACTTGAGCACAGTCCTCAGAAAAGAATGTAACACATTTAAATGAGTAGTGAAAAGTTAGTCCCTCTTTACCAGTTTTAAACTTCTATAAACTTGGACATTTTGGAACTAGAATTTGAACTGTACAGAAACATTGACAATGTTTAATAAATTCCTCCAGTATTGATATAGAACAAAGCAATACTGCCTTTTCAGTGGCCCCAAATCATTGATTGTTTGCTCAACTATGTCTTGGGACTACTGGTTTAGTACTTGGAAAATATTTCTGTAATGTTCCTGGCACACTGTCATTAGCTAATGATTTCAATACCTTTTCTCAACATAATTACTTGCAATATAACAAGGGTTGAATCCCACCTAACATTTCTATTGACAAAAAGATCACACACACATACACACACCCCGCCATTGTTCTGGGAGGTCCACATCCCACAGGAACAGCATTTTGGGCGAAAATTTGAACTTCAGCAACAGGGGTTAGGTAAACCGTTGTTCATTCTTGACAGAAATAATTTCATCAGCAGTAATTTAGGTTTTTCTGTCTCTTTGACTTTAAAAAGATCTAATTATTACCAGTTGGTTAGTAATCATTGTACATGGCACTACATGCTGCTATGTTTTATTACATTATACATTTAAAAAGAGAGCCCAGGAATCTTAATTGCCTGTCCTTTTCCCTTCCATCTTGTATGATAGTTGCCTCCAGGGAACCCTAGAATCTTGGGCTACTATGAACCACATATCTAACTGTAAACAGGAGAAGGTATGTAGATGTGATTTTTTTAAAAAAGATGGGACAGAAGGTGAAATAATTGTATGACAGTCAACAGGAGTAAAACAGTGAGAAACAAGCATGAGGACTGGGCGAGAGTCACTAACATTCACCATGATATCCTATGAATCTTTCAAATGATATACTTTATCCAGAATCCTGAAATTCTACCATGGCATTTTTAGAGTATTATATCTGGATATAGTTGTGCAGATTTGATGAATGAATAATCCTGATTTCATGTAATCATATTTTAAAAGTGATGTTTTCCATTAGACTCTGCAGACACATAACAAATGGATTATGGATGCAAACATATATATGATCACTAGATGTCCTCCTTCTCCAAGATTTGTTCCTTCCCTATTTGTTTCTTTAGCAAAGTAAAATAAGGGTGAGTAGATTTTCCCATCCTGAATGTCTGTTGTTCCAGAATATCTCTCTGTGCTGGTTTCTGCTCTGCCTTAATTCCAGTTAGTCTAGTTTAATAGGATGAATTTCAAACATTAGTTCCAGAACTGGATACCAGATTACAGGAGTTTTCAGCCTTTTTGGTTTGCATGGTTTGTAACTTTCCCCCATGTGACTTCATGCTGTTTCAAAAAATCACAAACCACTCCCCCCCCTTAAAAAAATCAGTCAGCTTGATCTTGATTTGATATGATTCCATCATGGTTCTTATAGGGCAGCATTTACCGGTGCGCAGAAAAATCACATTAAAAGAATCAGAATAGCCCTTTATCAGTGTTGATGTGTTTCATGTATATCCCGATGTTTTTGTATATTCATGCATATGAACTGTAAGGACTGAAAGGTGAAGCAAATTACACATATGTCTGAATAAAATTTGCAAATGAAAAGTCTGAAATATTAAAGAACCCTCATTCATTAAAATTAATGAAATAGGAGCAGTCAATACAGAACTAAGAATACAGGGGAAAAATAAAATTGGCAGAATTTAGGAAGGATAAAAGGTAAAAGGTAAAGTACTTGGAAAATAACTTCTAAGCAAATGTGCAGAGCTGTATATTACCTAGCAAGTAAAGTATGAATGTACTTGCTATGTAATATGCACACTTGCTTAGAAGTAAGTCTCATGACATAAAAAGGCACAGTAGTGCAGCATTTTTTTTTAAAAAAAATTCTATACTTTATAAACGACTTTACCAGTGGATGTCCTTTGTTCCTATTCTGATACCGGGGGGGGGGGGGAAGCTGCTAATATTCATTGTTGGCCCATCACATAGGAAGGATGTGCAATTATGTGCACAGAGAATTTGATCACCATAGCAGTTAATACAGGAATATTGAATATCCCTCTTGGTTCTGCTGAGACTGTGACCATGGCATGCGTTCTTGTGTTTGGCAATTACCACTTACCACAGGTGACCAATGGAGTAGCTATATGCATCTTTTATTTAATAGGGCCACAGGTGTAACAGAACATACTTTGTGGTAGAGATAAACTTTTTTCATTTATTAAAAATATCTAATTCACAAAGAAGCACAGAATTGTACTCTCCCCCATCTGTAGCATCAAAGCCTCAGTCCAAAAGCTATAATACTGTTTCTGCCTGGCTATTCCTTTGTTAGGCTAATAGCCATGATAGGTTGGTTGATGTTTTATCAGTGGGGGCTATTTACTAGGGTAACAATTTTTAGCATGTTCAAGGACCAATTAGAGCTTAACAAAAGTGTCAGACCTCCTGGTGAGGTGAGAAAAAGGTATGGGTATATGAGAAGATGTTAATGGACCACAGACTGGTCTTGTTGCCTGGTTCCATTGGTGAGGACTGACAAAGTGGACTAGTCAATTAGAAGTGTGCAGCTGACCACATTTAGTCTTGACCTTTGCCTTTCATAGCTGGTAGTATAAATTTGGGTTCGTTTGGACAAACACATCTAGGAGGCATTAAATACCTGTCTTTGGGAGAGTGTTGTTCCAACTGCTGTGAAAGAGGTGAATGTAAGACCACGTGACTTCAATAAAAACTGCCCAGTGACTAACATTCATTCTTCATTAAAGTGCTTGAGCAGATGGTGGCTACACTATTTCAGGCAATCTTGGAAGAGATGGACAATACAGATCCATTTAAATCTAGATTCAGGCCTTGGTCACCCTGATTGATTATCTTTACTGGGAAACTAGCAGGGGGAGAATGTCTCTGTTGATTTTTCTGAAATTTTCACTGACTTTTCAATTTTCAACCATCATACCCTTTTGGAGAGACCAGATGGACTGATGGGGGGGGGGGCTGTGCTTTGGTGGTTCTGTTCTTATTAGGCTGACAACATCCAAAAGGCTGCTGCTTGGCCTTGTGATATTTAGACTGTGGGGTCTCAGAAAGATGTTTGGGAAATGGGGGGCAGGACATGGGGAATAGCTGTTGGCAATGCTGTGATGTCACTTAGGAAAAACCCAGAGGTGGAGTCATGCCTCTCTAGGAATTGCCAGAAGTTCTTTGATTAAGGCCATTTGTCCCCCATGCTGTTTCACACCTATGTGATAAGATCATCCAGGGATTTGGATTGAAGTGCCACCAATATGTGGATGACAGCCACATTTCTCTTTAAAATCTTAGTCAGGTGGGTTGTTTGAAGTTCTGAACATATGCATAGAGAAGGCCATGACAAAGCTGCAAAAGACAAAGCTGCATGAGAACTGAGGAGCCAGTCTCTCCTGTAGGGAATTTTGTTCGCCGTAAAGGATCAGGTTCATAGGTGCTGGATCCTGGCCTACGGTTGGAGGCTCCGGCGTCTTCCATGGCACATTAACACTTTCCCCAGATTCAGTTGACATGTCATCTAGGGCTCTTCCATAAAACAACATGACCTGGCCACAGTAATCCATGTTCTGATCACATCCAGGGTAGTTTACTGAAAATATATTTTATAAGGAGCTTCCTTTGAAAACTGTTCTGAAACTTCAATTGACCCAGGTATCAGCAGGGATTAGTTATGGGGATCATATCGTTCCTGTGTTTAAAGAATTACACTGGTTGCTTGTCTGTTTGGGGGCACAATTCAAAGCACTTTAAGACCCTAAATGACTTGAATCTGGGGTCCCTTATTGGCCAGCCCACCAGATGACATCTGTTCCAACCTGTGCTCCCTGTGTTCTTGTTTACAGAAGTAAGGCAGGGGGCAAACAGAGACTTTTTCTTTTTGCTGCTGGCACCTTGCCTTCAGAATGCCATCCTCCTTCAGCCTTGCTGGGTGTCTAGTTTACTCTCTTTCAGGCACTTTATCAAAATATTTTTTTTTATATCATGGCTTTTAATGGAGTTCTATGTTTTAGATCTATTTTATAATCTGTTTCTAGCAAGGACTGTTTTATCAAAAACAGTTTTGACTGCTTTTATGCATGTATGTTTTGGTCTTCACCTGCTTTTAATGTATATTATTTATCTGAGTGCTTTACTGATTGTGTTTTTATTTGTTTTAAACTGGTATGATTTGTTAATATTGTTTTGCACTGTTTGCTTAATTTTCTCTTGCTTAGTTGTGAGCAACCTCAAACAGGATGAGTGGGATAGCATATAAATCTTTCAAAAATGAATAAAGTTTTTATGATCACGGTTAGATAATACCTTCTAAGAAAGGCATATAAGTTATCAAGAATGTGTGTGTGTTAAATTTTATATTTATATATTTTAATTTAAAAACAAAAACACAAAACAACCCTGTGAATTAGAAATAATTTGTTACATAGCACAATGACATTTAGAAGAAGATAAAAAAGGAAAATTGTCATGTAACCTTGAAGGACAACTTATGGATAGATGGTTTATCTTCTTTCCTTTTGGGGGGGGGGCATAGATCTGGGTAAGAAGCTTTGAAACATAAACTTTATTCTTTAAGTCAACAGGTAGAATTGGAAAATCAGATCTAAAGTGAAATGGATAGCCTGGACTAGCTTGATCTCATCAGATCTTGGAAGCTAAACAGAGTCAGCCATGGGTAATACTTGGATGGGATACCACTAAGGAATTCCAGGGTTGCAAGAGGGCAGACAGTGGCAAACCACCTTTGAACATCTCTTTTCTTGAAAACATTATGGAAGAAGAGAAGAGAAGGTTTTTATACCTCACTTTTTCTACCTTAAGGAGTCTCAAAGAGGTTTACAATCACCTTCCCTTCCCCTCCCAACAACAGCCATCTTGGGAAGCAGGTGGAGCTGAGAGAGTTCTGAGAGAACTATGACTGGCTCAAGGTCTCCTAGCAGGCTTTGCATGGAGGAATGGGGATTCAAACTTGGTTCTCCAGATTAAAATCTGCCTCTCTTATCCATTATATCACTCTGGCTTTTTTATGGGGTCACCATAAATCAGCTGCGGCTTGATACTTTTGACCACCACCAAAGTGATCTGATTATTTTTAAATACAAATTTTAATTAATGCATTGGTTGATTGTTGGTTAGGAAACACAGGGTTTCATTTTGAACCTGAAACAAACAAATAAATAAACCTTAATATTTCCCTTACAGACTGAAAGCTGTGCTGTGCAAAAATAGGAATTTTTTAAGGGAGCATTGAGTCATCAAGAAGCACTGTGATGTAGTGATTGCTTTCATTCATTCAGAAAAGTTTTGTGGCTGTTTATTTTATTTGTCGAATTCATATCCCACCATTCCCACAAGCAAGATCAGGGTGGCTAACATCAGATTTCAAAACATTAAAAACCAGTTACTACAGTAGTACTCAAAAACTTTTTTTTAAAAAAAATTGCAAAATATATTTATATACCCAATAATCCTAACAATTTTATGCTTCCTCACTGGTGGGTCCCTGTGACTGCCATAATGCAGCAAGCCACCATGGCAGAGTGAGATTAGAACCCATGTCTCGCAGATTGTAATCCAGCACTCTAACCACTGCACCATACTGGCTATCATAGTCTTAATTCCTTTATTATTTATATCATAGTCTTCAATTCCTTTATTTGGAGAGCCAGTTTGGTGTAGTGGTTAAGTGTGCGGATTCTTATCTGGGAGAACCGGGTTTGATTCCCCACTCCTCCACTTGCACCTGCTGAGATGGCCTTGGGTCAGCTATAGCTCTGGCAGAGGTTGTCCTTGAAAGGGCAGCTGCTGTGGGAGCCCTCTCCAGCCCCACCCACCTCACAGGGTGTCTGTTGTGGGGGAGGAAGGTAAAGGAGATTGTGAGCCGCTCTGAGACTCTTCGGAGTGGAGGGCGGGATATAAATCCAATATCTTCTTCTTCTTTATGTTGGGGGTTCATAAAAATGGGCACATATTGCAAAATAACAGGGAAACATCAATATTTCTTCAATAAAAAACTGAGCAAAGTAGGAAATGAAAAGGAACCTTAGACACAGCCTGAGTAAAATTGCAATTAACAGATGCAAATGTGTTTTGCAACACTTGCACTCAAAGAAGGAATATTTCAAAAACTGAAGTAATCCTTCAGTAGGGTGCTGCCCCTTTCAAATATGCAACTGTAGCTGGAAGTATACATAGCTGCACTTTTACCCAAAGGCTAGAATCTGCTTTTGATCCTTCTAACCTTTTTATCAGGTAAAGCAGCTTGGTACTAAATATTCCTCGAGCCATCAAATGGACAAGTTAATAGGCCATATTAATGAAACCCAACATCTGGCAGCAGAAGACCCATCTTTGTCTCCCATGAGTTCCTCCTGCTATGCCACACTTATTCAAAGCCTCAGAAGTGTACAGAGCTGCCAAATCTAAGTCAGAGCTTCACTTGTCTTTATTTGGAGTGCCTCTACAATTATAGCTATACAATGGTTTTTAGGTTTTTTGTTGTAATTCAATGTTACAAGAATAAGAGAAAGTTTAGACACGCTAATATCTTAAATGGTACAACAGCTATGACTCCTTTATTTTAAAACACAGTCCACAATCTTTAGTTCTTAAAGTTGACACATTTAGTGTTTTCCCCCCAATGAACAGTGGAGAATCATCCAATTGCCAAAAGGCTGTAGTATGACTGGCTATTGTAAAACGATTGACACAAACTTCAGCCTCATAGAGGACTTCTGCAAAGAGCAATGAATATTCTACACAGTGACAAGACATTGACACCATGTTTTTTCAAACTCTTTTCACAGAATATGTGGAAGCTAAATCCGGGAGAGCTGTACCATCTTCAAGTGACAGATCAACACCCAGAAAAGGTATGCTGAATGCAGATGAGACCTTTCCTTGTCTTAGGAGAGCATTTAGCACTCTCTGGACCAACTTGATAAAATCTGTCCAGTGTGCTAATATGAACCATGATGGACATGGACAGTCCACAGAGTTAATATGCTGCAACTCTCCAGGCAACTTGCTCATGGCCACAGTAACTTAAAATAATCAGATGTATAATGACACTGTCCCATAGTAGTGCCCTGAGACACTGTCATAACAGGCCCCCTCTCTGTACATTCAGCAGAATGAGGTGGTAGAATCCCAAGACAGTAGAATGGATTGAACCACTTCAGATTGGAGGTGGGGAGTACTGCATATTTATTTCTATCCCAGTAAAAAAGCATTGTAAATTTTAAAAAAACAAAAAAGCACATCAGGGTGGAAATTTCTAGCCTAGCCCTTCACATGCTTCCACACTTGGTTCATTTACAGAGAATTATTGATTCAGGGCAGTGTTCCCTCTAAGCTGAGTTAGTGTGAGCTAGCTCACAGATTTTTAGCCTCCAGCTCACACATTTTTGTCTTCACTGAGGAAGGATGGACCCAGAGCACACTCATTTATACAGGAGCTCACAACTTTAATGCCAGTAACTCACAACTTTAATGCCAGTAGGTCACAAAGTAGAATTCTTGCTCACAAGACTCTGCATCTTAGAGGGAACATTGATTTGGGGAACTTTGTAAAATGTAATTTGTCATCTGCAGTTTAAAGTAGTACAGTCCATTCTACTAATTTACCACTCTGCCTTCTCACTGGGCTTGTGATGGAATCCCTGGCAGATGGAAGGATCTTTAATAGCCAAAGAAGAAGAAGATGGTTAAAAGAAACCCTCAGAGATGTCCATGTCAAAGCTGGAGCCAGGCTATTAAACTCCACTTAAACAGAATCTGGAACTTGTTTCTTTAATGCTGCAATTCTAAGCAAAGTCACAATTTTTACTTCAGTGAACTTAGAGGAGTACAACTCTGTTTAGGATTGCACTGTGAATCTATGAGGAAAAGGTGAAACTGTCATCATTTGTTCTGGTCCTGTCATTTAAAATGCAGTGACATATTTCACATACTTTCCTATGAAAACATATACAGTAGATACTTTGCTTCCCTAGAAACAGCACTGTTAAAAATTTGATCTGTGAAGAAAAAGTTTTCTTTAAAAAAATCTGCCTAGGTAATAATGGGAGGAGAAATCAGATTTACTAGGAAAACGCTTTTTAACCTTTATTCTTAGCATAAATCACCCGGCTCATTTTTCACAGTCTCTTTTCTATAGAATTCAATTAAAGGTCAGATTTCTAATGGGGATCCTAATTATTAATGTATTACTACTTTTAAATTATTAATGAGTTGACATATTTGCATAATGGGTAAAGAAAATGCCCAAGAACAACTTTCGTATCATATGAAGAACCTTCAAAATGTTTCATCAATGTCTTTTTTGTGTTCTAGGGCAATTTGTCTTTTAATCATTCTGCCAATACTTGGAAGATCCATTTAAAATATTTTACCTTTAAAATTAGCACTGTTATCCATCAGCAGGGAAATATTAATCTTTGTAAAGAAAGGACACATGATATTACTCTATTTCTTTGATTGGTTGCAGCTTGGTGAATGGAAGTGTCTAACTTTCAGTATGTCAACTTCCTCCATTTCTAACCCTTGCTATTCCATTTTAACAACACCAACAGAATGCATTTGCAATACGAAGCATGACCAATTTTCTTCACAATTAAATTTTACCATAATTTATAAATCATACCATCAGACCTAAATGGGACCCAGAGTGACTATATTTTACCAAGTTCAAGCTTTTCTAACTTCATTTCTAACCAGTGTAATTGTGACATCAGAAACTGTTGTTGAAATTCCATCTATGAAGTTTTACCATTAAGCATGGCTGATTTGTGTTCAAGGAAGTCCAGAGCTTTCTAGGAGGATCTGGGCATTTCACTGGATTCAGAACCATGTCTTTTATGCTTTGGGAATCTAGTATATTTGTGATGCAAGATTTAATCTGCCTAACCAACCCTCAGAGATGTTCTTGTCTAAACAAAACCTATGTTACAGAAGGTGTGTGCATTAGGTCCTGGGAACAATTAGCTGGATTTACTTTTCAAATGTTTATAAAGTGAGAATCCATCTTGGATCCTCATAGTGCAGCTGTATACAGCTAATCTGTAATGACAACCAAAGAAATCATCCTCTGAAAATTAGCTGATGTGTCATGGAACGGTGAACCATGAAGTTACTGGAAGTTGGAAGGGAAAGGCTTTTTGCTTTTGAAAAACAAAAGTGATTTTTAATAGAAATGGTTAAAAGAAATGAGAGTTTGTATTTCTAGAATTTCCTCAGTGTCCAGTAGGGGTTTTATAACATTTACTATATGGAAAGCTGAAATGATATTAAAACCCCCCAACCATTTTATGTTAGTAACATTGCATCTGTTTTGCATAGCTAGACATAACAGTGGCCTCCAATGTGCAGTTTTAACAGTTTATTCTTACTTTCTTTCACACCAACAAACATAACATTTGTGACTCTCCCCCACCTATATCTTTTATCAGTCCATCTCAACCATTAGCTAGTGAGTAACATTCTGGCTGGCAGCCACTGGGAAGATCCTGTTTTGCGGTTATTCCTACCTCAAACCACAGTATGACTAAATGCCAAGGTCTAGTTATAGGTCAAGGTCAGACCAGGAGGACCTGCGTTGTTTTACAAAGGAGGTAAATAGATGGCAAAGATCAAGTATAAGGCATAACAAGTTTTTGTTGATTTCTAAAATTCAAATAAAATTATATCAGCCCTACAAAGGACTCCAGCAGTCCAACAGATGCATCATAGACCACCTCCATGCAATGTCTATTTTGGGTTCAGCATATTTTCAACACTGGCAGACACATAACCACAAGCACTGGTATTCTTCACATGCGTATGTTATAACACAAGTTATGTACTTGTAGCGTGCTCTGACATGGCTGCCCCTCCAAGGGGGATGCTGCTTGGGAGGGAGAAGCCTATGTGAATGGCCTTGACTGAACATATATTGCTGCCACACACTCCAAAAGAAGCTGCTAAACAAAGTTATGGGTTAAATGCAGATTTCAGTAAAAAATTAAAGCTCAACTGCAAATAATCAAACTGTAACTTTAATTTAATTAGTGTGTGCACCTTAAGTTCATGGCAGGATGACCTTCTTTTGGCAGAATCACTGGGTTTGAGCTTGGATTAGTACAATCATTATATCATGCTTTTCCTGGCCTACACATCAAAAAGTGCACCAAGATATATAGTTTATCAGCCACATTTCACCAAATGCTAGTCAGTGAACAGGTTCAGATGATGATGCTCAACACTGAGAAATTTTCTTCCACAGGCACTTGAACTGGTCAGGTGGCAGTGTCTGGTTGAACCATCTCCCTTACCCCTCAGTCCAACTCAGGTGATTTTTCTATTGATTTACTTTCACCACTTGCTTACATACGAATCCACAAACATAGCAGTTATGTGGCTTGGATGATCAGTTTAAAAAGAAAGAGGTGTAACTAGAACTTTATGGTCTGAATCCAGGCATGGTGGGCCTCCCCCATAACTACTCTCTTTTCTCTCATTGATAAAATAGGAAGAATGTGTGATTCTTGGACTAGGGCCATAGTAGTCCCAATCCATAAAAAGGAGAGCCATATTTGACAGGAAATTACTGCCCAATTAGATTTGTCCATTGCTGGTAAGCTTTAGGCGAGGCATTTACTAGATAAGCTTTCCTCTTGGAGGAATGACAAAAAAAAAGTTGGGTAGGGAATAGACCAGGTTTTGTGCTGGTAGATCAATTCTTGATCATTGTGTTACTCTAGCCCATCTATCAAAGAACTACACCAGTTTTGGCAGGAAGAAACCGTTTGCAGCCCTTCTTGATCTGAAAGGTGCCTTTGGCTCTATTGCCAAAATCTTTTATGGAAGAAACTGAATAAAACTTCAATTGACAAAACATTACTTTTTCTTATTCAAAAGCTACACTCCCTAACTAGTGTGATTGGGCCCTCAGAGTGAACTAACTAGAGAGATTGCTACAAACTTAGGCATCAAGCAGGGATGTGTTTTGACCCCCTGCCTCTTTAATCTTGCGCCAGTCTTAAGGACAGTTGCGGGCTACTTCCTTGGCTCTTTCCCCATTTCTTTACTACTTTGTAGTGACAATGCTGTGATACTATCAACAACACAGTTAGGTTTAAGACTTCTATCTGCATTTGTGACTTACTGTGATTCAGCTTTCTGTAAATTCTGAAAAAAAAAAAATTGGAAATCAAGAAGAATGTATACTCTCTGGGTAGAATGTCTAAAACTTTATTACAAAGCTTTGGTAAATATATTTAAGCTGAAAAAGACATTCCTATGAAGTTTATCTACTTTAGACATTATGCTGCCCAATGCCAACAGGATCCTGGGCACCGTTAGGCCTACCACATGTTTCTTAGATCCATGTCCCTTATGGACGGTAAAAGCCAGTTGTGAGGTAATACAGGGCCCTCTAGTGAACATTATCAACCTGTCCCTGGACTTGGAGGTGTACCCAGTCTGAAAAAGGCTGTGATAATGCTGCTGTGAGGAACCCCGTCAGAGGCTTTACTAGGGAGGGCGACCACTGTAAATTTCTCCCCGGTCATCTTCCCTCAGTCCCTCAGTAACACTGCCAGAAATCCTGTCAGAACTCTTAATAACTGGCACCAAACCATTTTAAAGACAAAAACCACAAAATATTTGTTAGATAACAAAAGGCAAGGAGGAGGATGAAATAATGTTGATTATAACTGTTCAATATTAAAAGGCAAATCAGTTGGCAGCTGGTTGGCAGAATAAAATAATTACAGTGAGTAAAGACTTTTTCAGGCTGAGGTAAAATATAACAAGACTTTGGCAGACGATCTTAAAAATAAACAATAAACCAAGCAAGTTTCAGAATCCCACTGGATTCTACTTCACACAGGCTGTGCTTTCTGGGCATTCAGAATGCTGTTCCTTCAGTTGTTTAAGCCCTAGCTTTGGCAGTGCCAAATCATATAAATAACAAACTTCAATCTCTCTTCCACACACACACAGAGAACTCCTGACTAGTGTCAGTATTTTCCCTCACAGACCCTTCCACACTATCTGTCTTTCAGGACTCGCACCCCTCAATACCAATGCGTCTCAGCCCCACAGCTAGTCCTTGGTCTGAGTCTTGAGTACCTCTGCTGACCCCCAGAATTCAGTTCTCCCCTCAGTGTGTAATTGTGTGATCTAGTTTGTACTTGGAGATTGCCTGATGCACTGGCAAAATCTCCCTCAGAGAGTTTCAAACCGTCTGAAAACACCCTTTTCCAGACAGAGACCACTCAGCTCTATCTGCCACAAGAAGCTCAGCCACTCTGGCTGCTCTCAGCCCCTCGTCCAGTTGGTTTTACAACTGCCCAGCCTAAGCCCACTGTCTTCACTTCAGTCTGGTATTCTGAAGACTTCTCTCAAAGACCCCCTGGCTAAGACTAAATTGGGAAATATTTGGAAGGCAAACGAAGATCTGGACCCATAAACAACTTGTAATAATAAAGAAGGAGGAGGGGGAAATCTTGGACTAAGATAAATGGATATAAGACTTAAAAAAGGCAAAAGCTGATATTGTTTGGAATTTTTGTGGTCACTCCCCCCGAGAGTGGAAGAACTGCAGATCAACAAGTCATTACAGGAAATGACGTCTGGGAACATCATGAGACTTCACAACCATAGATAACGAGACTTTGTGGCAAGTGTGGGTGGAAGAGGCCATCAAGGGAAGGGAAAACTACAAGTTTTTTTAAGCCCCTCTAGGACTAAACCATAGAGGAACATCGAGCACCATTTTGGGAAATTATAAATTTTAAAAAATTAATATCTGGACCCAGGGGCATAGGAGGATGGTGATTTTGGGCTTTTCTGAAAGGGCATGCCCTAATCTATAAGACTAGACCATTTAAAAAGAACATGGTGACTTCAATTGTAAAGCCTATATTTATAATGGGAAAGCAGTAATGTCAGCCCAAAAACCATTATAGACAAGATCCAAGACACTAGAAGAGGGCAAAAAGGCTGATAAAAAAGAACAGATGGATGCCATGAAAGCTAGATTGTCTAAACTGATTAAAGATTCTATAAGTGATTGTAAGAAGGAATTAAAAAGATATAGAAGTTCTCAGTAAAGAGTTTAAATCAGTATCCCAAAAAATCCAAGTGGTGGAAAAGAAAGTGAAAGACCATGATGAAAGAATTAATACAGTGGATTCCACTATTAAAAATTGCAGGACAAAGCAGTACTGCAGGACTGCAAATCAAGTAGCTTTGCTTTTCGCTGATGCAGAGAAAGCTTTTGACAATGTTCATTGGGACTTTATGTTTGCAGTAATGGAGAAATTGGGATTGGGTGAAGACTTTGTTAGAATGGTAAAGGCAATATATACTGACCAACAAGCAAGACTTTGTATAAATGCAGATTTGACAGAGAAAATAGCAATTTGTAAAGGAACAAGACAAGGGTGCCCTCTATTCCCTTTGATATTTATAACGACGCTGGAAATACTGCTTATGCAAGTTCAAGAAGATAAGGAGATAGAGGGTTTGAAATTAAAAGGCTTTTCTTACAAATACAGAGCGTTTGCAGATGATGTAATGTTTATAAATGAAAACCCAACTCAAGTTACACCATTGCTGCTCCAAAAAAAAAAGAATATGGTGATCTGGCAGGCTTTTATGTAAATAAAGAGAAAACAAAAAAATTTGTGTAAAAATATATCAAAATCTAAGCAGATGGAATTACAAAATTTAACAAACTGTGAAGTGGCCTCTAAAGTAAAGTATTTAGGAGTAGAAATTACAACAAAGAATATTGACTTATTTAAAAACTATGAAAAGCTGTGGTGGAAAATTTAGATGGACTTACAAAAATGGAATAAGTTGAATTTGTCTATCCTGGGTAGAATATCGGCAATAAAAATGAATGTATTACCAAGAATAATGTTCTTGTTTCAAACTATACCAATAGTGAAAGAAGATAAACAATTTCATAAATGGCAGAGGAAACTTTCCTTGGAGTTTTTTAGACAGAGGCTAGATGGCCATCTGACAGCAATGCAGATCCTGTGAATTTAGGGGGAAATATTTGTGAATCTCCTGCATTGTACAGGGGGGTTGGATTAGATGACCCTGGAGGTCCATTCCAACTCTATTATTCTATATTCTATGTGAGGTTCCTCAAGGGGAAATCCTCTCCCTGATATTGTTTAACATCTATATGTGCCATCTTGCCCAGTTGGCATGGAGATTTGGATTGGGATGTCACCAGTATACTGATGACACCCCACTGTATCTGTTGATGGGTGGCTGCTTGGACACCACTCCACAAAACCTGACTGAGGGGCTGGAGTCCAGGGTGGGATGGTTGAGGAAGAATCAGCTGAAATTGAATCCAACTAAGAAGGAGGTTCTGTGGCTGGTTGGATGGGATTCAGGATTGGAGTCCCAACTTCCCCAGAGAGCACTGAGATCTAGCTCTCAAAATCTTTTAAAAATCCCTGGGCCAAGAGAGGCTAGACTGAAGACAACCAGGGAGCAAGCCTTTTCAGCAATGGCCCCTCGATGGTGGAACCAACTTCCAGAGATGGTGCGAGCCCTGCGGGACCTGAATCAATTCTGCAGGGCTTGCAAAACCTTTCTCTTTCAGCTTGCTTTAAGTTTGAACCTGGCTAAACCGACCTGTAGCCATCTAGCCATCTTATGCATGATTGTGATCTATAGCACCTTATAGTACCTGTTTTATCTATTTTAATTAACTTATGTAGTTGAATTGTATTTTTAAAACTCCTGTTTACATTGTATTTTATCCAAATCATGGTATTCCATGTCTGTGAGCCGCCCTGAGCCCGCCTTTGGCGGGGGAGGGCGGGATAGAAAAATAAATTTACTTACTTACTACTTACTTCCCACTCTTGACAGCACACCTCTAATACTGACCTAAGCCATCAAGAGTTTGGTCTTGGTCTTGGGTACCTCCTTATATATGGAGACCCAAGCTGGCATTTTACCAACTACACCAGGCAAGGCAACTGCCCCTTTCCTGTCTTGCCCTGATTTAGCCACAGTAATCCACACAATGGTCACCTCCAGATTAGATTACTGCAACTTCTTTTACTTTGGCCTGTCCTTGAGACTGGCCCAGAATGTGGTGGCACAGGTCCTGATGGGAATGCCATGGACTGCACATATTCAACCTGTGCTGCACCAGCTGCACTGGCTCCCAGTGTAGTACTGGGTGAAGTTCAAGATTTTGGTGCTGACCTTTAAGGTAATGTGCGGTCTGGGAGCCACGTATCTACAGGACCATCCCCAAAGAGGTTTACACTCTGCTGAGAACAATCCTAGCCCAAAAGATATCTCACTGTCCTCAACCACTCCTACCTGGTGGAACTCTCTGCCAAAACAACATCTGGCAGGATGTTATGCAGGATCTTATGCAGGGCGTGCAAAGCAGAGATGTTCTACCAGGCTTTTGATTGAGGACAGCAGTGGAAACCATCTTACTGATGCTCCCTTCCTCTCCCCTACTCTGTTTCTTCTAAATATAGCAGGTCAGAAATGTATACTGTATGGCTGCCTCGGTGCCATTCTGATGTCATTTTTTAAAGCTATTTTAACTGGATTTTAAAATTCTACACACTGAGCTCCGTGAATTCAGAGAAAGGTAGTATATAAATCTAAATAATAAATAATAAATAAATGCAAGGATCTAAATAAGTACAACAGAACCCTTGGTGAGGACAAACATTCTAAGACCCTTAAATGCTTGACTTATAGTGTCTTCATTTACAAAAGCAGTCTATCAAAAAAAGAATGATGTCCAGATTCTTCTCGGGAAGGGGATATGTGTTAAGTACTGGTGATATAAACTTTGTGAAGGGGGGAGTGGGGTTGAGGAGGCTTATTAAACTGTTAGGAAGTTATTTATTTAATTTAAACCTGACCTTGTTTGTTGGGAACAAACACTGGCAGAGAAAGACAAACAGAGTTACTCTTGTGTGGCATTATTCCATAACACAGCACTGTCCTATAAATGTCTGCAGAACCACAGAAACTTTAGCCGAAGGAGCAGCACTCACAGAGTGGCTATCAATAATGACTTGTTGAAAATTTAATTCTCTGAATGCATCATGTGGTATCAAAGGACAACACATTCTGGCACAACCATCCCTCTTTGAGTCATTTCTTCTGGAAGGCAGCAGTTAAACCTCTGTGGTTTTATTTACTCTCAGCATTGACATGTCTAAGGTTACTATGCTTTAGCAGCAGGAGAGACTGAGCTAAGCACATTGTGGGGGATAAGAGTCGCTTGTAGGCATAAAAATACCTGGAAAACGTAGCCTGATTACTGATTACTGGTAAAGGTCAGTTCATCCCAACTTCTGAAGAAGTGGGCACTATTTATGTGGTAAGATGTGGTCCACTTCATTTTGTAATTTCCTTTGGACTTCCATATTTATAGATATGTTTGTGCCAAACATACATGTAGCAGGACTGCATTATGGAGAAGCTGGTACTAAGATAACCAGTATGGCAGTGTGTAGACTTTATACTTTTACTGAACCCAGCTGTACATGTGAATGCCATAGATGGAAGTCCTCTGACTTTCTGGAGCTTGAGAAGGAATACCAAATTATTGCTTTATTCAAATTAAATTCAAATTGAAATTTGGATCAGCAGATTTGGTAATAAAATCTCTAAAGCAGGTGCCCTCATAAGGGACAAGACAGCACATGGCTGTACTTATGTGGTTTACAATGATAACATTTGAGATTACAAAAGCAAGTGGGGGGAGCGTGCAGCTGTGCTCATGAATCTATCCCTTGCAAGCATGCGCTCTTTGGTCCTGGCCATAGCTGATGGCAAGTGTCTTCTGACTTATTGGTCAGCAATGTATACATCAGAGGTAAAACACTGGGGCAGGCTTTGCCTCACCACAATAGCCAAAATATCTCTAACAGCCAAAATGTCTTGGGCTTTCACTATCTCCTGGGCTAACCTACCCTTCAGAATTGTTGTGAGGACAAAATTTGAAAGCCTAATGTCCTTGGAATAAAATTATAATAAGTCTGGATCATGGAATAAATGTGTCAGCTCATTATAGGTGTGAGTTTGTATCTAATCTGTATAATAATTTGGCAAATTGTTGGAATATTTTAAATAAAATTTGAAGGTAGATGCCTGCGCTTCATATAACATCTTCTGGATTTAAAGTCTGAGATCCTCTCCCCTCATTACAGATTTAGGTTTGTTTGGTTTTTTACTTGCAATTTTGCAGTATGGGGCCTGCAGTATATTTGGTGCAACGATAATGTTTATATAAGGCACGCTTATTTAAAGTACATTATCCTTGCCTACTTTATAGCACAGCAGCAAATTATGTGTAGGGAGTTGCCAATTACATTTTTCAATAAATTGTCATGTAATGAATTCATCTCCACAATTCTTACTGTGATTCCATATTGCCCAGTGGATGTCAGTGTTTAACAATGTTAGCAGGTTCACAGAGTACGTTTTTTCTCTATTTGCTTGGAAAGTGATGGAAGATTTTCAGAATGCCAGAATTTTGAGGATCTCCAATTAGAAAAGTCTTTATTATTCATTATTTTCTAAGTCATAGCAGGAGCTGTCTGAAAAAGAGACAGTAAAAATCTTGAAAGGTCAGTATGAAGAATGTTATGTCAGCAGACTGTACTGAGATTTCAACATCTTTTTCAAAACTTCAAATGTGTTTATTGAAGACTTGTAATACTGTATTTTAGGAGCCCTGGGGCATAGAGTAGTAAGCTGCGGTACTGCAGTCCGAGCTCTGCTCACGACCTGAGTTCAATTCCTGCAGAAGCTTGGTTCAGGTAACCAGCTCAAGGTTGACTCAGCCTTCCATCATTACAAGGTCAGTAAAATAAGTACCCACCCAGCTTGCTGGGGGTAAAGTGTAGATGACTGGGGAAGGTAATGGCAAACCATCCTGTAGCAAAAAATCTGCCAAGAAAACGTCATGATGTGACATCACCCCAGGGGTCAGTAACGACTCAGTGCTTGCACAGGGAATTATCTTTACCTTTTAAAATACTGTATCCTTAAAACTCCAGTTTCTAAATCACCACTGAGTTTATAGGGATGTGGTTGTTTTGTCCACATTTCTGGATTCAGATGTGGACAAAACAACCACATCCCTATAAACTTAATCCCAATGCCCACCCTCAAAGGCTGTTCCTTCCCTTTACTGAGAGATAGCTTTTGTAATTGGTGGGTTCAGAAATGGACTTCATGAGACTTGTCCTACAAAAAAGCCTCAGACTTCTTCTTTGAAGCCCAGATTGTTATGGGCTCATCCTATGGCTATAGGCTCTTCCTTCTGTCAGTAGCCCCTGTTATGGCTGCCAGGTATGTGTGTGTTGTTAAAGGGCAAGATGCATCTTGGAGAAGACTCAGTCTGCCAAACCTATTAGGCACTAGGGGCTTCTGTGCTGTCCAAGGCAGTAGTCATGCAGAAAACTGGAAAGGTCTTAATGATTCTGGGACCCTGGGAAAAAGTCTAGGAGGGAGCCCCAAAATCATAATTCTCCACAGGGGTAATCTCAAACCCCTGGGAAGTGGCCTCCTGTTGATGCTGGGCAAGCAGGCTAGTGTTATTGCCCCTGAGCTGGCTACTGGTGGGGTGGGTAGATCTACTGCCACTTCCAAACTGGCTACTTTGGGTGGGTGGGCAGTTGGTGCCACCTGTAAGCTGTCTGCTCAAGCTCTGGAGGCGGTGGGCATTATATACATGGTGGCAAGAGCCTGCTCACCTTTCTCTGACCTCTCCTCCCTTTCCTGTACATTAGTGTATTGATGGAAGATCAGAGGTCAATGTGTGATTTTTGGTTTTCTGTTGTGTGTGCATGTGTAATATTGGAAACTGCTTTGCGTCCACAACTGAGTGGAGAAAAGCAGATTACAAGTACCCAAAAGAAGACAAAAGAAACAAAGTCCTTTTCTGCATGCTTCACTTACTCCTCATTTTCTTGGCAACTGATCCACAAGTACTGGAATCAGTTTGGGCTTGGTTCTTCCACACATCTGCCCTCCCTGTGCATTTTCACAATTGTGGAGTCAGTTAATTTTCTTCTGCGCATGCGATAAATAATGACAATTTTCAAGGGAGGGTGCTGTCATCTTCAGTGGTTTCATTGGTAGTGTAACCCCATCCCCATTTTTTTTAAAAAATGCCCCTAAAATCTTGATATATTGGGCTTTTCTGCACTCTTATTTTATTTGCTATTAAGTGTCTGTCTGCTCTAGAGGAGGGATTCTGTTCTCCATATGTTTTACTCCTCCTAGTGGTCAATTCAAAACCAAACAACTTTATTTGTAGCATAGATGCCTGCAGTTTAAATCTTGAACTTGAAAGCTGTTTTCTATCAAATAAATCATTAGAGGGAGCAAAACATGTGTGCAACAGGAAAAAAATCCACAAAGAAAAAGAAACAAAGTAAAATGAGAATAAATGATTAAATAAATAAAAAGGGAACGAGGGAAAGTCCACTGATGTAAGAACATAAGAGAAGCCGTGTTGGATCAGGCCAATGGCCCATCCAGTCCAACACTCTGGGCGTTTTCGCACTGGCCTTACTCGGGAGCGACGTCCCTCTTCACCGCGCAGCGTCTGCACGGATTTCACACTAATTGCTCCGCAGAACCCGGAAGAGCCGCAAAAACTGGCCAAAAACCAGTTTACATTTGCAATGCAAAAGCCGCGGGACTTTGTGGCTCTTCCGGGTTCTGCGGAGCAATTAGTGCGAAATCCACGCAGATGCTGCGCGGTGAAGAGGGACGTCACTCCCAAGTAAGGTCAGTGCAAAAACACTCTCTGTGGCACACAGTGGCCAAAAAAATTATACCTATATATATATACACACACATATATACACACTGTGGCTAATAGCCACTGATGGACCTCTGCTCCATATTTTTATCTAACCCCTCTTGAAGCTGTCTATGCTTGTAGCCGTCACCACCTCCTGTGGCAGTGAATTCCACATGTTAATCACTCTTTGGGTGAAGAAGTACTTCCTTTTATCTGTTTTAACCTGACTGCTCAGCAATTTCATCGAATGCCCACAAGTTCTTGTAATGTGAGAAAGGGAGAAAAGAACTTCTCCATCCCATGCATAATCTTGTAAACCTCTATCATGTCACCCCGCAGTCAACGTTTCTCCAAGCTAAAGTGCCCCAAGTGTTTTAACCTTTCTTCATAGGGAAAGTGTTCCAACACTTTAATCATTCTAGTTGCCCTTTTCTGGACCTTTTCCAATGCTATAATATCCTTTTTGAGGTGCGGTGAACAGAATTGCACACAGTATTCCAAATGAGACCACACCATCGATTTATACAGGGGCATTATGATACTGGCTGATTTGTTCTCAATTCCCTTCCGAATAATTCCCAGCATGGCATTGGCCTTTTTTATTGCAATCGCACACTGTCTTGACATTTTCAGTGAGTTATCTACCATGACCCCAAGATCTTTCTCTTGGTCAGTCTCCGCCAGTTCACACCCCACCAACTTGTATTTGTAGCTGGGATTCTTGGCCCCAATATGCATTACTTTGCACTTGGCCACATTAAACCTCATCTGCCATGTTGACGCCCACTCACCCAGCCTCAACAGATCCCTTTGGAGTGCCTCACAATCCTCTCTGGTTCTCACCACCCTGAAAAATTTAGTGTCATCTGCAAACTTGGCCACTTTGCTGCTCACTCCAAACTCCAAATCATCTATGAACAAGTTAAAGAGCATGGGATCCAGTACTGAGCCCTGTGGCACCCCACTTACCGTCCTCCACTGCGAAGACTGCCCATTTATACTCACTCTCTGCTTCCTATTAATTAGCCAGTTTTTGATCCACAAGAGGACCTGTCCTTTTACTCCATGACTCTTGAGCTTTCTAAGGAGCCTTTGATGAGGAACTTTATTAAAAGCTTTCTGGAAGTCAAGGTAAACAATATCTATTGGGTCTCCTTTGTCCACATGTTTGTTCACCCCCTCAAAGAAATGCAACAGGTTAGTGAGGAAAGATCTTCCCTTACAGAAGGGAATCTAATTCTCTGACCTCAGTCTTACTGGACCGTATACCCTCTCTGACATACAGAGCCACCCCACCTCCAACCCTTCCCTCCCTATCGTTCCGATATAACTTATATCCAGGAATCACCGTGTTCCACTGATTCTCTGATGTAGCTCTGTAGTGATCTTTGGTTCTCAGAATTCCTTGCTTTGAGTGAAAGAAAAGGCTAGAGACAAGAGATGAGCATGAACCTTGTCATGAACCTAATTTTGTGATGTACATTGCTGGTTCATGGTTCACAAACTGCAGAGTCATGCCCATCCCTACTCATGCTCTTCCCTGACACTTCACATGGTTTCAGAGGTTTGTGGGGATCATGGTGGGAAGTGAGAGGGATTGCTGAAATGGCTTGCACCCATTTCAGCCTGTTAGGGGAAGAGAGGTGCTTCCACTTCAATTGCCGCCAGAAGAAAAGAGGAAGGGAAGATCTCAGATCTCCCCCTCACACACACACACATCATGAACCTCATAGAATGAACCAGTTCAATAAACAGGATGGTTATGAAGGTTCATAGTTTGTGTGACTTCATGAACCACAAATTGGAATGAGCCTCCATTGTTCTGGTTCGTGCTCATCTCTAGAGACTTCCTTTTTAAAAAAATGAAAGCTGGTAATTCAATGGAGTAACTAGAATCTCCCCACCCCCCACCCCACTACCTCCGTTTGAGGAGAATTCCCTCCAAGCTGAGTTCATGTGAGTTAGCTCACAGTTTTTTGGCCTGTAGCTCACACATTTTTGAATTAGCTCAGGAAGGATGGCCCCAGAGCAAACTAATTTATGCAGTAGCTAAATCACTCGCTCACAACTTTAATGCCAGTATCTTTTTGCTCACAAGACACCACAGCTCAGAGGGAGTATGGTGTTTCATCAGATCACAATTGGTCTCTAGACTACAAAGATTAGCTCCCACTAGATGAAATGACAACCTTAAAGCTGTGAAGCCATGGTATAACATAGAGTCTAGAAGAAGCAGAAGTCCTTGAGTGACCCCAAATTTTCACTCAGCTCCTTTGTTTCCCTAAACTCTGTTCTTTCCAGATATGATCCCCAAATCCCAGGAATTTCCCAAGCTGGAGTTTGTAACCTTAAGCAGACTCCAAACTTGGCCAGCCTTAATTTAAAATAGTACACCAAGAGGTTTCAGCCTCAATTCCTTCTCTCCCCCTCTGTTCCAGCAACTAAGGGACTGGTTAATGCTGCTCAGTATCAAGGACATGTCATCCTCAACCATACAGCTGTGCTAGTTAAAGATGGGCTGGTTTCAGAACCACCCTTCATCATTAGATACTTCCTGGCACCTGCACCATTGCTGCCAACTCTAATTATGGCCTAAGCAACCACTGAGAACTGGCATAAGCATTAAAAACCCTTTCTCAAAAGAACAATGTGGAACCGGTAGAAAAGGGCATTCTTCTGGCCAATTTAAAGCAACCCCCCCCCCCCAAAAAAAAATTATTGCTCAGCCCCTACTGGGGCGACCAGCTAATCTCACATTATTCAAAGATGAGACAGGTGATCTGCTTGCAAGAAAGGCCTACATAGAAGGTGTACAGCAGGGGTATCGAACTAATTTGTTATTAGGGTTGGATCTGATATAAAGAGACCCTAGTGGGCCAGGCTACGTGTCATGAAATGTAATGCCAGGTAGCAGAGATACAAACTTTATAAAGGACACAAACACAATTAAAGTTCTTTTAAAAAACCCTTCAAAATAAAGCATACTTAAAAGATTACCACTCTTGCAATATTTTGTTTAATTAACAGTCTGCAATAACTGACACCTCTTGCCCTGAATTATGCATCAAAATCTGGAGACAATGTTGTTCTGTATCAATCTTGAGTATGATGAGGTGTTGGTCAGGTGTGTCTGTAAATTGCAAAGCTACTTTTGATTTATTGACATTCTTTACAGAAATTTCATAGTCCATGCTATGAGCCTAAGACCAGGGGAAAACATGAAATGGCTAGGCATTGCAAGCTTTTGTACATAAGCTGCTTTATGTGCTGATTAGTCAATGGAGAAAATAGAGGTTTTGCTCCGTAGCTTAACTGAGCATGCCTGGTAAAAAAGCAAGCTGTGATGCATCAAGAAGCAAGAGAGAGAGAAGGAAGCAGAGGACAGTGAGTTGCATGCAGGCCTGATAGGAACTCTCTGGGGGCTGATTTGGCCCTCAGGCCACACATTTGACACCCCTGGGTAGAGACTATTAATATAGAGTCTATATAATATATATAATCATCTCATCTTGGTCAACACCCCAGCCCAGTAAATGCACATCCCTCATTCAGACATTAGTGTGAGCACCTCATTGTTCAAGAGGAAGTTACAATCGGAATGGACTGGTTACCAGATCTAACCCTACTGCTTATCAACTTATCTTTAAAACATCCAGGAATCTAGTTTTTGACCTACTTTAGGGGGAAATGGGATATGAATTGGCTACTATTACAGACTTTTTCACATGGCTTACGATCATTCCTTGCAGCAAACAGTTTCTGCTCTGCTGCTGAACTCTGATACTAACATTTACAAGGCTTCTTGCTAACAAGTTCAAAAGTGCACTTGAAGAAAAAATACACCTCATTACATTTTTAAATTTGTAAAATCTTTTTCATTTTTTTTTTACATCGCTTTCATCAAGCTACAGAAAGTTGGATGAAAAGGCTGCTGTAGTACCTTGCGAAATAAGCAAACAAGTACCTGCAGCCAGTGTTCCCAACCTCTCAGAGCTCTAATTAAAATCCACTGAACATATGAGCAATGTTGGCACGGGACTTTGGAAGCATTTGTTACAACAGTGTCAAAGAGTAGATAATGGTTTTAGGGGATTAGTGTTGGGTGTTTTGTTTCAGGTGGATTATTTCTAGTGAATGGGCTCTTGGTGTTTCACTCCCCCCCCCCCCCCCCCCACACACACACTTTTTATCTGCATGGCGAGAGAAGCCGGTGGATCTCAAAATCATCTTGATAATTTTTTTAAACCACATTATGCTATTTTGTGGTTACAAAAAAAAATTGAAAATCTGCTTTTAACTTGGAAGGCATTTAATTGACATTAATTGCATATATCTTACTATGCTCTTCCGGGACCATAAGGGGTTTTGCATTTGTGGAAATATTCCCCACCTCCCAGCTCTGGAGGAGAGCTGCACTAAGAAGAACATATTTTATCCAACCCTTATTTCCAGTTTGCGCAAGACATAGTCATTCCATGTAGAAGCAGTACACATTGTTCAGATCTGGGTGTTCCTTGTTTTTTGTTTTTGTTTTAGAAGCAGATAGCTCCTGGTGCTGAGTCATATTACAATAATAAGGAATAAGAAGAAGCAGCATTGGAAACCGACTGTGGAGAAAAAGTAAGGACGGCCATGAGGAAGACACAGAGATGGTAGCAGCTGGGAAAGAGGAAACATGCTGAATAAAACAACACCGTAATACCATATATTACAGAGAAAGTCCCATTGACAACAATCAAATTCTGAGTAGATAATTCTGTGTAGATAAGCATAGAATGGTATTGTAATGTGTGTGTATGTGCGGGGGGATGAGAAACAGTGAAGCAGGGAAGCGAGTCATGTTTAGAAACATAGTGCTCTGTGACATTTAACAACCACCCCCAAACCATCCATGTGCACAGGGATGGAATTCTAGCAGGAGCTCCTTTACATATTAGGCCACACACCCCTGATGTAGCCAATCCTCCAAGAGCTTACAAAAAATAGCCTTGTAAACTCCAGGAGGATTGGCTACATCAGGGATGTGTGGCCTAATATGCAAAGGAGCTCCTGCTAGAATTCCACCCCTGCATGTGACAATATCTAAGGTAAATTATTTGATGTTTGCTCACTAGATCAGTCTTACACAGGACTTTTCTTTTTTTGTAACAAATGCCCAGCAGGAACTCATTTACATATTAGGCCACACCCCCTGATGCCAAGCCACCCAGAATTGCATTCCTGCTCAAAAAAAGCCCTGGTCTTACACATTCCCCATTATGGCATTTGCAGTTCCTCTTGTGCTGCTGACCTTGCACACGTAGAATTGCACTAAGCTGCAGACTTCTATGCACAGTTCACTAGAAACACTGTAGCAGGAATATTCTGGACACTTTATGTTGTGGTTGTGTTTCCTGGTATTCTGGAAAACTCCTTGTGAAAGTATAACACTGGAAGAAGTTGGTGCCTATAAATTTTGGTTAAAGGGGAGCTCATAGTGGGTGGAAAAGTAGCAATTGACCATAGCTGCCTCCTTGTTTGCTTCTTCATATATGGACACCAGATCACTATGAAGTGTGGAGTGATCCTAATCATTCTGATCCTTTCACCGCTGTATGCTTTCTGGTTAACAGTACCATACAAAACTACATGAAGCAATATTTCATACAAGGATATGCACAGATCCACCTGGCAGGGGCCTTGCTGTGTGGTCTGAGGATTTCTGACTGAACACTTTCCCCTGCTTGTTTCCACCCCAAAGCTTTCAGTTTACAGGGGGGGGGGGGGAGGTTGGATTTGTGACCTGTTTTATGGTTTCATAGTAAGTTCAGAATTTCGTAGTAAGTTTGGAATTTCATAGTAAGTTCAGAAAGTTTCTTTTCTGAAGTTTATTCTGTCACACACTCAATTTTGATCTGAGGCTGTGCCTAAGTCACAGAATGATTTTGTCCCTTTCTGAACTCTCCTTTTTAATCCTTGTTCACAACTATGCCCTTCAAGCAATTCTGCACTAAAACTGAATTCAACCTTCTTTTTATTCAAGGTTCCCCACCCCCCATTCTGTATTATGTTATCTCCCTTCAGTGGTCAGCTCAGTTTCAGCCCACTTTTGCCCTAAGGTTTTTTTTTTAAATTATGTTATGCTGCTTGCTGCAAAATTCATCATGAATTTTGTCCTAGCTGTGGTTTGTGAACCAAAGTTCATGATGGGTCTATTGCTATGAACTTCCTTAAATTTTCAAAAGAGTTCATGGTGGTTCATGACAGTTCATTGCTAGAACATAAAGCAGAGCTTTAAAGGGACTACAGGTCCCCTTAAGCCTCTGCTTTCTGTTTTCTGTAAAAGTTACAAAAACAGCTAAGCGGCAGGGAGGTTTGCGGGGTCATGAACATGTTCAGTTTTGTGAATGAACTTCCTGGTTCAATTCGGTTTCTGGTTTGAATCACAGTTCAGCTATAAACCATGAACTGACATGAACTGCATTTTTCCAGTCTGTGCCCATCTCTGTGCCCATCCCTAGTGATGTTATCTAATTGTATAATTGGGGTGCAGGCTGGGGGGGGGGGGGGTTGGACTCCATTTTAAAATAGGTTATTTCATTTATTCTATCATGTTTATTTTGTTATCCAATTGACAGTTGTTGTTTTCTAGTAAAGAGTCCAGTGGCACCTTGAAGACCAACAAATTTTCTTGTAGCATAAACTTTTGAGAGGCACAGCTCTCTTCATCAGATGCATTCCCTCCATGCATCTGATGAAGACAGCTGTGTTTCTCAAAAGCTCATGCTACAATAAAATTTGTTGGTCTTCAAGATGCTACTGGACTCTTTACTATTTTGTTATTTTCTGTTATGTTCATGCGTATTTCTTGTTTTACTTGTATTTTGTAATTAAGATCCTATCATTATGTAACTGGAATGGAAATACTTTATTTAATTCACAAATATATTAAAACACTATTTGTGATGTTTCCAGAACATTATCTTATTGCACTTACATAATCACACTTAAAAGAATTATGATGAAACTAGGAATAAGGCTTGTTGTAGAGAAAAACAATGAGCTCTGGAAAGAGGCTCTGCACAAGTGCCACTCCCACCCTTGCTATCTTCCTGCCCACTCAAGTGAAGGCATTCACTCTCCTCACCTCAAGGGGAGCTGATCTGTGCCATCTGGAGAGCAGTTGTAATTCTGAGTGACCTCTAGCCCTCAACTGGAGATTGGTAACAGCAGTTCTCCAGGAGGAAATGACTGTTTTGTAGGGTGGAGTCAATGGCATTGTACCTGTGTGAGGTCCCACCCCTCCTCAAACCCCACCCTCTTCAGGTTCCACCCTTTAAATCTCCAGGAATTTCCAAACCTGAAGTTGGCAATCCTATCTCCTTCCCTTTATCTGCCCCTCTCACTTCAGCTTTCCATTGCCTCCCCCTTTCCTGCAGCCTCTACCTAGGAAAAGGACAGTCTTTCTCCACAGTGGTGGGGATAAAAGCAGCTTATCATAATTTCCCTTTGCCCCCTTTGATCTGAACAACAACCCTGTGAGGCAGGTTAGGCTGAAAGTCTGTGACTCGTCCAAAATCTCCCATTCAGCTTCTGCAGCAAGAACCTGAGTGTGGCAGGAATTTCTTACCATCCTGAAACTGGCAGGCCTAGTCAGGACTGGCCCCAATGAGCTCTTCCTCAGAGGCCTTTAGTGATACCTTTCAGAACAACATACACTCTCTGATAATGTTGTTGGTCTTAAGCACAGGACTTTAATTTGTCTCACTCTGTCTTACTTTCCCTCCCTCCCTCTCTGTATGCTGCCACAGAACAACATTCTCTCCCCCCCCCCATCTCTAGTTGCTTCCCTTCCAGAGGCAGAGAGGGAGGAGCCCTCAGCCAATCAAGAGAGGCTTTCTCTGGCTCTTTCCCTCCTCCTACCTCCCTCAACCAATTGAGGGAAGACTTTCTTTCTCTCCTTTGCAAAGAAGAGTGACAGGCAGCTCAGCCAATAGGAAAGTAGGGAGACCCAGCAACTATCAGAACAAAGGTTGGTTGCCTTTTACTGATAGAATCAGCTTGGCTAGTTAGCAACAGCCACTTGGGCAGGAGAGAGGAGCAGACTCAACCAATGGCATGCAAATACTTTTGACTGATGGTTTGATGGACCAAATGTTGATGCACAATCCCAACCAATGAGGGAGCTCGGTTTTTCCAAGATGAAATAGACAGATAGACAGATGATAGACAGACAGATGATGATGAGAGATGAGAGATGATAGATAGATAGATAGATAGATAGATAGATAGATAGATAGATAGATAGATAGATAGATAGATAGAGAAGGGATGGAAGGATATGTCGATGCAACCTGATTGCAGGCAAGCATACATTTAAGGCATCTTGTGCACATATTTTTAAAAGTGTATTTGATTAAAATGATAATAGAAGTTACCCTAAGACATTTGGACCAAATCTATCAAGAGGACAACTGTTTAAAAGTGTATTTAGATTAACTTATATTTAATGTTTTAAACTTTTCAAAACAAATCCTGGTATGTATGATTATATTAATAATAAACATCTGCTTTTATTTTCTGATTGTACTAACCAGTTTTGTCCAGCATAGTTCATCTGAAAAAATAATTACTTTTCTTAAACATGCTTTGTTTTTGTTTTTTAGTTCAGACATTCTTTAATGGAATGAAAGTGAGAGAAACACACTGGAGTCATAGCTCTAAGATTCAAATATAAGTATATACCAGCAAATAGGAAAAATCAAGGATACTCATTCACTGTGTAATTCAATTCACAATATCCATTATGTGAATGAGATGTGAAAAATAATTTCCTGTATCTCAAAAGCTTCGCTGTGCTAAGTGGACCTTTGATTCTAGCTCATGGAAAATAATAAAGTGGTGGTGCCCTCACCACTTCAGTTGCCCTTCCGTGGAGATTTCTCTGTTTGCTTGAAATCCATGCTCACAGGAAATTCTTAGAACCTGAATATTAGCAAAAGTGCTATTTTGCAGGAGTATAACAAGACTTTGTTATATGCTTTATATGAAGCTCAGGCTTCCCACAGTTCAAAGTGTACCCAGACTAATTCTCAGGCACGTGATTAGTGCAATGCAGGAAATCTGTGCAAGCTTGAACATTTCATCCTCCAAAATGGTCCTTATAAAAACAGTAATAGTTGGGGTGTCATTGGACCATATTGGCAATTAATCCCCTGAATGATCAATGAAGAGAATGTCCTTTTCCCTCTATCTCTGGTTTATTTATGTGTTCCCATTAATTATGCCTAATTTTCAGTTGGCACTTCTCCCCTTAATGTAATTCAATTTAAGCATATCTTTCCAGAGACTTATTAATAGGTAGGGTCATTTATATTGTGTAGCACAAATATTTTATAATCCACTAATCTTGACAAAAAGGCAATGCCTTGCTAATTAAAAATGTATGAGGAGTAATGGTTTCCTATTAATAACTTATTAGGTCAGATCACACAGTTTGAAGTGTCTATTACACTTTAATTTTATCAGATTTCTTCTGTTGGAACCTGCAACTCTTTCTTTATCTTTTTATTGACACTACTTTTAATTCAGCATCTTAGATAATTGACCCCCGCCCCCCCAAAAAAGAATTTATTGTAGATCTTTGCCTTCTACTGGTGGGCCCACAGACGTCTTTATGGACAGTATACAAACTATCTGTAGATCACTGTAGAAAACATTTTCCTTTGTAACACCTGTATCTTGATTCCAATAATTGTAAAGCAGACATTTCTCAGCTAAGGGAAAGCAACTTTTTACACATTTTTTTCTGGTTAGATATGCAGCTAAAAATAATAGCTTTGGAACCATTTGATCCATGGCATCTTTGTGCTGGCTTTTAATCTTCTTTTCTCTTAGCATTTTAGCCCTCCTCAACTCTAGTTTCTGAGAATATACCACAACCTGCTAAGAGATGTCCAGTTCCTTTGAATACAGTCTCTCACTAACTTTCCAATTGAAAAGGGGAGGGTGTGAATTGTGTAGTGAGGTCCTGTATGTAGATAATATTGTGCAGTGTATTCTACTTATTACTTTATTTGCATGGTAAGGGAGCTGAGGCTGACCTATAAAAACTGAGATAACTATGTATATGTGTATGTGTGTGTGTGTACACCCACACCTGAGCTTTCATGGGTCAGCCTCTGATCCCTTATCATGCAGAGAAAGTTATATATTCCGATTAAATTTGCACTATAAGACCCTAGTCCTATATACAATATACTTTCCATAAATATTAACATTTCCATAAATATTAGCATTTCCATAAATATTAGCTTTCCATTAGCATCACATGGAGCACTACAATATTTCTGTAGTGCTCCATGTGATATCAATCATATTTAAAGACAAGAGTATTGTAACAGGAACTAGAGGGGATTCCATAATAATTAAGAGCAACCGCACGAGAAGAATATGCCTCCTTTTCTTTCTAGTGGTAACAATTCTATTTCTATGTTAAAAGATAGCTGAAATCTCTTACATTTCTTATTTTACTGGATGTTTCTGTGATGCCTGATGTGATGCTATTCTAATACTTTCTTCTGGATGTAGGGTTGAATCTCGGGGGTATGTAGGTGGTTTACTGATTACATCTCTTGAAAATATAAGCAGTTTTTTTAAGCTCAAGAACTTTATATATTTTCTTGTTCTCTTTTTATCCCCCTCAAGAATCTTAGATTCCCTCTTCCACTCCTCTTTCCTTATCTTCCTTTTTTGCTTTAATTCTGTGCTCTGGACCTTCCACTAGCAATTCTCATTGCTACTATGGGGGGTCTTCATGATAATTTTGAAAGTTTTGACCTTGAGATCTGCTTTCTCAAAAATGATTTCCACAGACAGTTTTTCCCACACTTACAGCGCAGCCCTTAGCAGAGTTACACCACTGATTATTTATGTTATTTAAAATATTGCCACATTTCTAGCTGAATACAATCTCCAATATGGCAAATGATAGGGCATTAAAACATCTAAAATGTGTGTGTGTGTGTGTGTGTGTGAGAGAGAGAGAGAGGGGGGGGGGCATATAAGCAGGAAGGAGTGACAATTGCAGTTTATTAGAAGGATGAAATTCTGAATGGATTGCATGGTAAATTCACTATAATGTTAAGATTGTTGTTGTGTGATATTAAGCCTGTTTCAGCCCTCATTGAAATTAATGGAAGGACTCCTGTTGTCCTCAGTATGTTTCATTTTGTGCACTGGAACAACAATTTATTATTGTAGTACACACGAGAACTGGGTAAATTAGTTCTATTCAATACCAAGTGCTGGACATAAAATATACATCAGGATGTCAGCCTCTTTTTGGGGTTGGCCAGACACCTGTGTCTTGACTATTGAAAGATCATTCTTACTTATGGCCATTTAAGAAAACATAACAGACTAGCATTTGCTGTATATTGTGAGCAAGGATAGCTGCTGTCAGCAATTGTTCAGAGTAATCGTTATTCAGACAACATTCTCACTAAAGTTAATGAGACTCTTTGAGGGTGGATATCTTTTCTGAGAGTACTGTTTGGACTTAAGTTTCATTCTAAAAAGTGAATATTCCAAATATTTAAATCTTTTAAAATGGGATCTGTTCAGAATTAGCACTGTGTATATTATTATTTTATGAATGTCATATTTACAATTTATACTTCACCTTCCTTTCCTAACCAATAAATCTATAGCAAAATGTATACAAATGAAATAACAAAAATATTACTAAAATTAGGAATGTAACTGTTCCCTTGTTTATGCTTTTTCTTATTAGCTTGTATTTTATGCATGTTGTACAGTTTATATACACAATTTATATGTATACCAGTAGGTAACCCACAAGAACATGAGGGGACATCTCATTTCCCCCTCTATAACACTCCCCACAGTTTCTTCTTTCACTTCTCCAGTCAACCACATATCCACTTCCTTGCATCCTTCTTGCTTTCATTCTGCATATGTTGAATTGCCTTGGTACTTCATGATGGGAGCAGCACTCTCTGCATATTATGCTATATTATGTATTTCCACCCCAGGATGGGGATCTGCGGCTGGCTGGTCTAGTTGGAGTTCTTTTTTTTATTTTATTGTTGGGATTTATATCCTGCCAAAGCACGCTGAGGGTGGGTAACAACAAAAAAACACATACATTGATTCATTTAAATCTTAAATAATTATCAGAATAATAGATGACAATTCAACAACATTGATTAAACACAAGATGGCTGTATTCCTTAAATCTGGATTGAAGGTTGAAGCATACTAATGGCAGTTAAATTCACAGGTGTGAATTTCACACAATAAGCAGTGTAGAAAACAGGTCTGGGCCAATGTACAGCAGGAGGGGCATACCATCCATACCACACCATACAAAAGCTTCCACCCAAGGTGAGCCATTAATGAAAAAGTTCCAAGCTGGGGAGGCTGTTGCTGCTGAGGAAGAATACAGAGAAGCCATAGAAAATTGCCCCCCCTCCCAAACCAGGGCAACATTTGTAGAGCATTTTTAAAAAAACACCTGGAGATTGGCAAGCCAACTGATTTCCTTCAATGGTTCTTGCACTGGTTCCCTTTTGCCTGCATCACACAAACCATCAATAAGACTATTAATGAGGGAGGGGAGAACTCCAGTGGATCCCAGTTGAGCATTGCTGACATTTTCCTCTGACAGGACATGAGACAGATAATAAAACACTGTACCTTTAAGAGGAAAGGAAAGCAAGAAGTCACTCTGATGACCTTGCAGTTCACTAAAATTTTTTCACCAGTGATTCCTGAGTTTTAAAAAATTAAAAGGTTTTTTTTTTTTTTTTGCAAAATATACCTGTCTACTACAGGGCTTGAACAGACAACCCTTGTGTAATGAGTACAAAGCTTAGCTCACTGAGCTAACTAGCTGCTTTGTTGAGGCTAAAAAGAAGGGCAAGCATCTTTAAAAACTTTTAACTGCAACCCAACCCCTCCCTCCCTCCCTCGCTCTATGATTCTGCAAAAAGAAAGGGAAAGGAGGGGGAAATCCAGACCCACACATGCAAGATTGACACATTTGGGAGCCGGAGTCCTTTATATTTACTGATTCCTTCTTATGCTCTCTCTGGATTTTTAAAAAGTTTGTCTGAATGGGAGGACATGTTCTCTTTTATCTCTGGAGAAGCAGAGAAAGAAAAAAGAATGAGGAGGGGGCATCAACCTAAAGATAGAGAGGCAGAAATGGGAGGGCAGTGGGTAGCACTCAAATACCTGAGAAATAATTAGAAAGGATCAGAGAAGGATCAGAGAAGAAGAAGAAGAAGAAGAAGAAGAAGAAGAAGAAGAAGAAGAAGAAGAAGAAGAAGAAGAAGAAGAAGAAGAAGATGATGATGATGATGATGATGATGATGATGATGATGATGATGATGATGATATTGAATTTATATCTTGCCCTATACTCTAAATCTCAGAGTCTCAGAGTGGTCACAATCTCCTTTACCTCTCTCCCCTCTACAACAGACACCTTGTGAGGTAGGTGAGGCTGAGAGAGCTTTTTGCAGCAGCTGCCCTTTCAAGGACAATTCCTGTGAAAGCTATGGCTGACCCAAGGCCATTCCAGCTGCAAGTGGAGGAATGGGGAATAAAAAATGGATGCGAACAAAGAACTGCAGCAAAAGGAGTTTTGATTACTTTGGGGCAGCAGAGTTCTGGAAGCAGTCTGAATGCTGAATGACAGTAAACAAATACAGAAGCCATAAGAAGGAGCACAGCAAGAAAGATGTGAAAGTGGGATACAATGTAGAAGGGAAGACTTGATGTGCTCAGAAACTTAGGCAAAATACAAATGCAGAAAGGGCTACCAGTGGCATACCTAGTGCATTTGACACCCAGAGTGGATCATTTTTTAAACATCTTTAAGATGCCACATGATTTTTTAAAATTGAACTGCACAATGCTTCCACTATTGCCCCCACTACCTGGCACTCTGGCACTCCTTCATTGCCCTGAGTCATGAATGCATGTATATGGTTGCCTTTCTTTTGAGCAATTCAGGGTTCAAGACGGGCAACAACCATTGAAAATACAACAAACAGTCTCAAAAATAAAATCAATTAAACATTAAAATAATAATAATTAAGTGCCAACAAGTGGGCTGTGGTGCTAACTCAGTGCAAAGAATGTACATTAAGCTCTGTATTGAAGCAGAATCAATGATCTGGAAGAGCTGTTTACTGGTTATGTGAACAGGTTACTGCTACATTTTCTGCATTAACTGGGGGGGGGGTTGTTGAAGAACAGTGGGAATATGTTTTATTAACATCTGGGCTGATAATGAGTTCCAGAGAACTTGAAAGTGTGCATACTGTTTTATGGCTTTTAGGCTGGTTCTAACAAAAGGTATTATACAACTTTTGTTTCTGCATTGTTCTGTGAACCCACATGCCTACCTGCCATCACTGGGTTTGCCTTGTACTCTTAGTTTTGCACAAAAGTTTAATAAAATTGCATCTTCTGTACTGCTTGGCATTCTAACATCACTGTTTTTTTTTTTTTTTTTTAAACAAATGCTATGGAATGAGAATCCATTTCATGCACCTGACAAAGTGTGCTGGTAGCCCAGGTAAACTTATACATCAGTAAATCTGTTGGTCTTTAAGATATGCCACATGCTTTTGGTTTTGCTTTAAAAGACTCATGGCTACCTCACTGGAATTTGGGGCTATGATGTCTCTAGTGAGTTACGGGGGTGGGGGGAAGGGGAGGACAGTCAGAGCTGGTGTGGTGGTTTGGCTAAGATCTTGTACATGGAAAGTCCTTGATTTGGCATCAGACTCAGTTATTAACTCTGTACTCAGCCTTAGGTGCACACTATTTATGTTTCAGCATCCAGCTATTACCGGTATATGCATATGATTTACCACACAAGGTTGCTGTAAAGGCTACTGGAGTTATGTATGAAATGTTTGATAGTGCAATCCCCTCCCCCAAACAACAGAAACCCCAAAAGATATGATCACAGATCAAAATATATCTCAGCATTCCTAATGGGAGAAATAGTAGGTTATGCACTGCATTGTGCTTTAGTGTTCATGCACATTAAATTCATGTACACACATTTTCTGGCTTTTTTCCAAACCCCATTGAAAGGGATTGTGGTCTCTTTCAATGGGGTTTGTGGGCTATGAACCATGAACCAGTTGGGTTTGTAAACAAATCTTCTGGTTCAATTCAATTTGTTGTTTGGTTCATCGTTAGGCCAAAAACTGACACAAACCACATTTATCTGGTTCATGCCCATCCCTAGTCTAGACACATCCACTCTAATCTGACTTCTCGATAGTGCAGGAAGGAGCTGACCTGTGAGAAATGAAAATGTTCAGTAACTCATAGGAGCACCATTAACACTGTACTCTTCAAGCACCTCCCCCCATAACAAGATTTATAAAAGCAAAACTATGCAAATTCTGGTAAATGAGGGAGGCAAGAGAGCATTGTTCCTCCCAACAATGGCGACAGAGAGAGGGTGTGATAGTGAGAAGAAAGCAATCGCTCTCTCTGCCTGACTCTCAAATGGATGCTGAGGTAACCTGAGAAGATGGCTTGCAGGTCCCCCCTCCCCTTCCACCTTCTTTCCCCTTCAACCATGTTGACTGCAAGAGCCTGTGAGGGGAGGTAGTGACAGCAGCAGCTGGTGACTGGTTTCAAGCTCCCACAGTGACTTTGCCTTGGTCACATCCCACTGCCTTGCCTGGGGGTTTCTCCTGAAGTGTTTCTCAGCCCACCTGACATAGAACAGTCAGGATTATTGACTGTGAGGACTCCTCAGAGGAGGAGAGGCCCAGTGTGGCCAGCCTGAAGCCAACAGCGACAGGGGAGCTAACCCTGACCTGCAGCCATAGTAGATGCAGAGCCACCTCAGGCCTCTAGCTCTAATCTGGCAGCCAAGGGCATTTTCCACCCTTGGAACATCTTAGGAAACAATTCTGGCAGGACTTACAAGCCAGGCATAGGAGTGCTTGCCTCTCAGCCCAACACCAGCTACCAACTGACACTGAAGGTGAGTCATTGCAGGAGCTGGCTACATACAAGGCAAGAGGCTATAAAGACTCATGAGGAGGCCTGCAGGCTGATTGAAGGGAGATGAGCCAAAGGAGGAGGACAAGAATATGAGACAGCTGTTCTGTTGCTGCTGGTGGCTTGTGTGCGCTCTGTAATGGCACAGCCTGGCTGAACTCAGAAGGCAGGAACAGAAAGAAGGAGATGGGCGGCGAGTCTGATGTAATGCTGTGTTTAGCCTTGCACTTTAACAGTATGGGGCAATATGTACTGAGATACAGAAACTATAGTCAGGAGCTGTCCATTCCTTCCCCTTCCAACAGATGTTGATGACTAATAGATTTTTCCCTTCTGTTGGTTTTGGGGTATGTCAATATACCCCATTTTCCTATATTCAGGGCAGAATATAGGAAAATGGGGTATATTGACATATATTGACATTGCCCCACCCTTAGTATGCCTTTGCTATCTCTCGTTCACTAACCAGTTTATCTCTAATCTGCATCCCCATGAGGAACTCCTTTGAATATTAGACTACACCTCTTTTTGTAGCAGGAACTCATTTGCATATTAGGCCACACCTCACATGTGTAGCCTATCCTTCAACAGCTTACAAAGCTCTTATCACCTCTTGGAGAACTGGCTACATCAGGGGTAGTCAGGGGTGTACATCAGGGCCTAATATGCAAAGGAATTCCTGCTACAAAAAAACACTGCTCCCCATCATCAGCATTATTTATGGCTTACTGACTTTATTTATACCCAAACTTTCTCTCCAGTAGGGGCCCAAAGCAATGTACATCATTCTCTTCCCCTCTCTTTTACCTTGACAACAACTATGTGAGGTTAGGCTGAGAGAGTGCCTGGCCCAAGGTCACTTTGGCAAGATTTCGTGGCAAAGCGATGATGCAAAAAAAAAAAAGTTTTTAAAGTTATCCCAAATCCCAGTCTGACATTCTACTAATATAGATCAATACAGGATTTATGTAGAGTGATGCATGATCTGTACAAATATATTACACATAACAGAAAACTCAAAGAAGAACCACTTGTTTTACTCCGAGGTTATGAAGGAATCATGCAGACATCTAAATCTACTTTTTAGATAAAAAATTGTTCTAGCAGAAAAGGGAAAATGTCAGGTGACAAGTGACTAGTTTGTTATTATACAAAGCCCCCACATGTTTTGCCATGCAGGCTTCATCAGGTGGATTTATAAAAATACAACTTTGCATTAAATACAAATAATAAAAGGATTCCATGATAAAAAATTACAAATATTAAAAGATAAATTTAAAAGATAAAATCAAAATTAATTTCATAAATACATACACATTTGTAAAAATACAGAATAAGATTAATAAACTATACATTGGACATGAAGCAAGACAGTAAAATACATATAATATGAAGCAAATACTGCGCAGAGAATTCACCTAGTGATGGACTGTCTGCAGGAATTAAATTAAATAAAATTAAACTTTTTTAAAAAAATACAGTGATTAGCTGAGCAAAGCCAGAAGTCTAAGATCAGAATTTAACCCATGAGGGTCCAAAGTCTCCAACCTTAAAATCCACTTTTTGATTGTGGTGGTATGATTTATATAGATGCTCCCAATGTAATCAGTGGGTCCACATTCTTTCTACATGAAATGCTGTACCAAAGGAGCACCAACTGTTCTGCCCTGTATGTTGTGCCTCTGTTGTATTATTCATATATCTTACCACAGGAACATCTGATGGCATATATAACCATATCTGAATTGCATGTTGTATTGTTGTTTAAAACATTCTTTTTTTGTCAAAGGAATTTATTAAATGTTTCACATTCTGAGTTAGGTTACAACCAGTGCAGTGTCCACATCTAAAATGGCTTTTGAGTCTAAGAAACCATCCTACATTATTGAATGTTGATTCAAGGATTGGATCATAACCTGAGACTATAGGTCTTTCAGGAAGAGGAAATTTATATTTGTGATTTTTTGGCATAGTATAAAACACTGGAGTTCTAGGGTATGTTTATTATCTAAAAATGCTCCTTGTGTTGAAATATACCTCATGCTCATACCCTTCTCAAGCAAGGTTCTAATCTCCTTTTGATTTTTTTTTTTGTTGGGGCATGTCCACATGGAATATAATTAGTCTGGTCATTCAATTATTTTAATACTTCTGCTTCATATTCCTTCCTATTTTGTATCACTGTAGCTTCTCCCTTATCAGCTTCCATTACTATGATGGTCTGGTCCTGTGCCAATGCATATAACACTGTTCTTTCATGTTCATTCACACTGTACCAAGCAGGTTTTTATGCTTCTCAAATTGTTCAGGTTCCTTGAGTATTTTGCTTTCAAAAGCTTGGATAGTAACTTGCACTGGACCTGGTGACATACAATTAGATATCACAGAAAAGGGGGAAGACAGGGCAAGACTCAGTTGCTTATTGTCTTTAAACAGTGGCTTCAGTCTCAGAGTTCTAATAAACCTAAAATACCTAACCTCATGTCCACAGAGAGGTAGGTACAAAAGACAAATCTTTATTTAGAACTTGCATTCCATATTCTGATAAAATACTGTCTAATAGATTAATGACTAGAGTTTCTGTCTTGTTCTGGATGGTTACTGTCTGTTCTGAATTTTTTCTTTCTTTTGTTGAATAACAGTCTTCGTCCAGGGCATGGGGGTGAGCCTTGTTCTAAAAAAAGAAAATGACAAGGCTAAAATGGCTGGTCTGTTGTAATTCATGTCCTCTTCTCCTTTGCTGTTATCATCAGTGTTCCCTCTAAGCTGAGTTAGTGTGAGCTAGCTCACAGATTTTTAGCCTCCAGTTCACACATTTTTGTCTTAGCTCAGGAAGGATGACCCCAGAGCACAATAATTCATACAGTAGCTCACAACTTTAATGCCAGTAGCTCACAAAGTAGAATTTTTGCTCACAAGACTCTGCAGCTTAGAGGAAACAGTGGTTATCATCTGTGCTAGAAAGTCTGGAAGTATCTGCCATGGTGTCTGTAGAGAAAGAAAGAAAGAAAGAAAGAAAGAAAGAAAGAAAGAAAGAAAGAAAGAAAGAAAGAAAGAAAGAAAGAAAGAAAGAAAGAAAGAAAGAAAGAAAGAAAGAAAGAAAGAAAGAAAGAAAGAAAACTAACTTGGCAGGTAGATTTTCTCAATGTTTTTGAAAGTCAGAGATAGACCTTGTTATTATCGTAGTCCATTTTGTCATGTGAAAACATTTTGTACTGATGGTTTGTAATTCTACGGTCCTCAACAGGCTCCTGATTTCTGAACTAACTTATATATGTGACCACATTGTAAGACAGGTGAACATGTAGCTGCTGGGGTTTACAAAGCATTGCTGTGTACATGTGGGTTACTACATGGTTTTACACCTGAAAATAATATCTAATTAGGCAATTAAATTATAAAAATTCTGTTTGCTTCAATATGCATTTATTTAGATGTTTGTTTATTTAAATTATCTTTCTCAATGAGACTCAAGGTGGATTACTCAGTTTAAGTCAAATACAGATAGGATGGGACATCCAGTAAACAAAGCAGTTATGTTGGATTGCAGAAATCTGAACATGAGAAGAAATTGGAAAACAGAAGAGAGACAAAACTGGAACAAAGCTTAAGTGTTAACATGACACACTAAATACATAGTAGGATTATAGTAACAGGTAATATGTACTCTACACAGTAGTATAGTCCACAATTACTATATGTTTACTAAAGCAGGGTTTCCCAAACTTTCCCTCCTTGTGGCCCGGTTATTTTTACACTTCTCCTTCGTGGTCCACTAAAATTTGGGGGTGGAGCCAGGAGACTTTGGGGGTGGAGCCGGGAGACAGGAAATGATGTACAAACAAGCCTAAAACTTGCAATATTTTATTTAGGAAAGGTAAGAGAATAGTGGGATTTTGCAATGCAATTTTAAAAATAAAACATCAAGAAAAAGTACAAGAATCACACAGCAGAAAACTAAAACTATAAAATGCTCTCAGCTTGGAAAAACATGAAATAGCAGGGTGTTTGAAGCTTCTCTCCCAGCCCCGGAAGGAAGGAAGGCAAGGAAGGAAGGAAGGAAGGAAGGCAAGGAAGGAAGGAAGGAAGGAAGGAAGGAAGGAAGGAAGGAAGGAAGGAAGGAAGGAAGGAAGGATGGTAGCATGGGGAAACATGAAATAGCAGGGCATTTCAAGCTTCTTCCTTCCCACCCTACCCCGCTCTACTCAGATTAGCTATGACAAGGAAGGAAGGAAGGAAGGAAGGAAGGAAGGAAACAGGGGGAAAGACTGACAGAAAAAGAGAGAGAAAGAGGGGAAGGGGAGTGGTAAATAAAACAAATAGGGAAAAAGACTGATAGAGAGAATGAATGAATGAATGAAAGAGAGGGAAGGAAGGAGGGGAAGAGAGTTGGAAACAAATAGACAGAGAGAAAAAGAAAGAGAAAGGAAAGAAGAAGAAAAGAAAAGGGAGGGAAGGAGTGAAAGAAAGGAGGGACAAAAGGAAAAAAGAAAAATAAAAGAAAAATGGAAAAAACGGGATGGGAGCAACTTACCTTTTAAACAGCTGACTCTGGCCAGGGGAAAGTCAGGGCAAGTTTGCCCCCCCCCACGGCATCATGCCAGCCCCCACGTGCCTCCTCCTCCCTTCCCAAGCCCAGGTCAATTTCGGACTGTGTAAAGCCCTCCGTCCCCCTCCCCTGCCGATTACCTTGTCAGTGGGGGAAACGGCGCACTCGCAGCGCTGATTTGCTGCTCAGGCAGGCCGGTGGCAGATGGAAGGGACGGCGTCTGAAAAGGGCACCATGACTGTTCCTGTCCCCACACTTCCGAAATTGACCTGGGCTGAGAAAGGGAGGGAGGAGGAGGCGTGGGGGCCAGCGTGATGGCACGGGGGCTGGTGCGATGCCACGGGGGGAAGGCATGAGGGGGGACATCACTTCCATCTGCCTCTGGCCTGCCTGAGCAACAAGTCAGCGCTGGGAGCGCACCGTTTTCCCCTGCTGACAAAGTGGTCGGTGGGGGAGGGGAATGGAGGCTTTACACAGCCCAAAATTATTTTGGACTGGGGAAAGGATGGAGGAGGAGGCGCAGGGACCAGTGCAATGCTGCAGTGGGGAGGCACAGATGGATGTCGACGGGAGGTTTCATGACCCAGGATCGAGGCCCAGGGCCCCCAGTGCTGGGTCGCAACACTGCCATTGGGAAATGCCATACTAAAGTATCTTTCTGAAACATGTACAGTAAACTATCTAAAAAAAGCTCTCCTGAATAATTCTTCCTGGCCTCATCAAACTGGCCATTTCAAAAGGTTGTAGCCACAGCAGACAATGAATGCACATCATCATCATCATTATTTATGAAGCTTACTTAATCATCCCATCCTAGCCCAAACCAGACTCTGGGCTATGTACATCAGATTAAAAAATACATGTTAAACCTCCCCCCCCCCCCAGTAGTAATACAGATTAAAACAATGCAATTTCAAAAACCCAGATGGCATTCTGCTAATTGTGTTCTTTGTCCAGATCACTGGAGCATATGTGGGTGGGAGGGGGGAAGAGGAAAAATATCAGGAAGGAAGATGGGGGGGAAAGGAAAAATTAGGAAATGGTGCCAGCCATTGCTGTCATCAATCAAAAGCCTGATGGAACATCTCTTCCTTACAAGCCCTGTGGTATTGCATAAGGTCCCAGAGGGCCAGGATGTCATCAGGCAGAGTGTGCCGCCAGGTTGGAGCCAGGACTGAAAAAGCCTTGGCCCTTGTTGAGGATAGCCAGACCTCTTTTGGGGATTGTTGATTTTGCCCATTTGCAGGGTGGCACCTGCAGGAGGCCTTGCTCTGATGAATGAAGCTATTGTAGCAGTGCACAAGGGGAGAAGCAGTCCCAAAGGTAAGAGAGGCCAAGAGCAGGAAGGGTTTTGTATGTAATGGCCAGTACTTCAGTTTCTTCACTTTCAGCCATTTAACCACAGTGTTTCTGTATGTGACTTTTGTCGACCTTACCAAAGCTTTCGATACCGTTAGCAGGAAAGGCCTGTGGCAAATCTTGGAATGTTTAGGATGTCCCCCAAGGTTCCTCAGCATGATCATCCAGCTACACGAAGACCAGCGAGGCCAAGTCAGACACTGCAACAACCTCTCGGAGCCCTTCCCAATAGGCACAGGTGTAAAGCAAGGCTGCGTTCTCGCGCCAACTCTCTTTACGATCTTCTTTAGCATGATGCTTCAAAGAGCCACAGTAGATCTAGATGATGACGATGGTGTCTACATCCGCTATCGCACCGATGGCAGCCTGTTCAACCTGAGGCGACTAAAGGCCCACTCCAAGACAATGGAAAAACTCATCCGAGAGCTACTGTTTGCTGCTGCTGCTGCACTCGTCTCCCACTCGGTATCAGCTCTGCAGCATATGACGTCCTGCTTTGCAGAGGCTGCCAAGCTATTCGGCCTAGAAGTTAGTCTGAAGAAGACACAAGTTCTCCACCAGCCTGCACCCCAGGAAGATTATCACCCTCCCTGCATCACTGTGGGTGAATCAGTTCTGAAGACAGTCCAGCAGTTCAGCTACCTGGGGTGCATCATCTCCTCAGATGCCAAGATCGACAAGGAGATTGACAACAGGCTGGCAAAGGCAAACCATGCATTTGGCCGACTGCACAAAAGAGTGTGGAGCAACAAGCATCTGAAAAAAGGCACAAAGATCAATGTTTACAAAGCGGTTGTGATGACAACCCTCATCTACGGCTCCGAATCGTGGGTTTTATACCGTCATCACCTGCGACTCCTTGAGCGCTTTCATCAGCGTTGCCTTCGCACCATCCTCAACATCCACTGGAGTGACTTTGTGACCAACACTGAAGTCCTCAAGCGGGCAGAGGTTACCAGCATCGAGGCACTGCTGCTGAAGACACAGCTGCGCTGGGCAAGGCATATTTCTAGGATGGAAAACCACCGCCTTCCCAAGATTGCCCTGTATGGCGAACTCTCCACCGGCCATCGAAATAGAGGGGCACCAAAGAAGAGGTACAAGGACTCCTTGAAGAAATCCCTTGGCACCTGTCGCTCAACCATCACCAGTGGTCTGACCTAGCCTCAAATCGCAAAGCATGGAGGCACACCATCCACCAGGCTGTCTCTTCCTTTGAGAACGCACGCATAGCTGGTCTTGAGGTCAAAAGGAGATTGAGGAAGAATCGCACTGCTACAGCACCAATCCTAAATCAGACTTTTCCCTGCAGCCACTGTGGCCGGACCTGCCTGTCCCTCATTGGTCTCGTCAGCCACCAGTGAGCCTGCAGCAGACGTGGACTATTGCACCCTTCTTAAATCTTCGTTCGCGAAGCCAAGCCGAGAGAGAGAGAGATTCTGTACTGTTTTCCTATTATTGACACAAATTCACTCATCAACACACAAAGACTGCTCTTGTACAGCAAAAAAGCATATATTATTCCTGTCATAACATTTTGCAAATAGCCAGTCTAAACCTGTGAATTAATATAGTCTTGTTTTAAATATAATGTTGCCTAGATCCATAGTAGTGAGTGGTAAATTCCAGCTGCGTCTCTCCATTCTTTTAGGTGGATGTGACCGGGCTTCTATGAAAGATCCTGGTAGATCTAAATCTGTTTTCCCATGTTATATTGGACATATTTCAGTAAAATCCATCTCTTTGCACTGACTACAGTGCAACTCAAGTATTACAGAAAAGACATGGTTAACCTGTGGAAGAGACTGAGGGATATGTCATGTTTTAACCACAGGCCATTTTGTAGTAAAATAGGTGGTGGAGCTCATTAGCATAACTCATTAGCATATGCTGCCCTCCCCCACACCAGTCAAAAGCAACCCAACTCAAGAAAGGAGAGCACCAGGCTAGAGATCCAGCCAGCCCAAGCAGGCCTTACTCACTTGGGGCTCTCCTTGACTACCCCCACCCCCCATAGTCAAAAGGCCAGGAAGCACCCACCACTGAAAATCACATAAGAAGCAGAGAAAGTGTGGCATGGGCTTCTCCAGGGGTAAATGAGGGCTGCTGGGGGTGTGGCAAAGCTCCTGGTGGCTGGCTGGTTGCCGGCTCTCCTAATCCAGGGATTGTTATGCAGCTACACCTACTATTTAATGGACAAGGTAGGAAGGTGGGGAGGAGGAAGGGGGCATCAGAAAGGTCCAGGAGTTGTGCTCCTGTGAGCTCCTGCTGAATTCAAGGCCTGGCTGTAACATATGCAATATCCTTTGGAACCACTATTTGTATTTTCCTGCAGTTTTCCATGGACACTGAACAAGTCTTTATAAAGGTTGTTCCGTTAATGTAAGAAGTACATCCACGGTAATTACGCAGTAAATGGTTTGAAGCATCATCAATTTTGATTCCATTTGTGGATATGTGTGTTTGTAACTATATTTGTGTGTGACGGCAGAAGTGTTGGCTTTCCTTTGTACAAATTCTGTCTCTTTCTGTCTTATTTGAAGTGGCTATGTAGCAAGTATTGCAAAAACTCCCCAAATGATGCTCTAGTGAGGCCCTCCTACTGCAATGTAGGAGGAATAATCGACTTTTGGGGTGTTTTCAGCATCAACAGCTGCCTGCTGATGTATTTGCTTTTCTGTTAAATGGGAGAAGGAGTGTAAAAATAGATGCTGGCATTTATTGGAAGCTTAGGCACACTGAAGTTTTACAGATTTAGAAAGTTTGCTAATCAGTATCAGTTTTTAAAAACCTGTTTTTTTGATATATAAATTAATCTGGATGATGCAAACCCTTCCCCCCACCCAAATTGGGAGGGATTGCTAGAAATATTAATTGAACAAATGCTACCAGATATAACCAGGGAATGACTGAATGGATAACATGGAAAACAGACAGAAGTCTCAAACCTTTCTTGAGATTCTGAAATACAGTTTCCAATACAACTTAAAATCTTCACACATGTACAGAATGTATCATGGCTGTTGCTAACAGGCTGAATTCAGAAAATTATATATTTATAATAGCAAGTGGCAAAAAAGTTGATAGTATGTTTGCAGGTCAACTCTTGATTTGATTAAAGCCACAATTAATTACTGCCCATAATCACGGAATGTAGTCTTAAATACCATACACAGAAGTCAATTTTTGTTTCAAAGAAATGTGAAGTGCAGTCCATGCAATTATAATTTGGAGAATGCTTTTGATGACAGTAGAGTGTGATGACTTCTCTTTTCATAACAGCAAAGAGAAACTGAGCTTTAAACTCTGAGTGCTCCATAAAAGATGTTCTAACGTGTGATGTTCTCATTCATATCACTCAACCACCACCCACAAATCCTCCCAAAGGCCGCTTTAAACGGTGCCACTCTGTGGCAATTACTGAAGCAAACCCAACTACTTTTAAACTGTTTCAGGAAAGGCACAGTTGAGAGCATTTTGCTTAGATGACTCTGTTAAAGTAGTCCCTTGAGAAAAAGACCCAAAGAGCATTAGGAGACAATATGGTAGAAATGAAAACATATGGCTTGTAATAGGAAAGCTTCAGACATTGGCATTTCTTTAATCTTGCTATGAAACAAGCATAACCCTCCTGAAATGAATTTCAGAGGGAAAAGAAAATGGCAAAATGTGTACGCTACTGATTTCTACAGTATTATTATTAATACACCATCAACTTCCCATATGCTCTTGCTAATCAGTGATGAAAGACCCAAAACTATTCACACTATTTTTAAACTCTATTAGAAGAAGAAGAGATTGGATTTATACCCCGCCCTTCACTTGAAGTCTCAGAGCAATTTACAATCTCCTTTCCCTTCCCCTCCCCACAACAGACTCCCTGTGGAGCTGAGAGAGCTCTTTCGAGAACTGTTTGAGAGAACAGCTCTGAGAGAACTTGTGACTGTAGCTATCTCTATCCCCGGTATAGATCATAATCCACTGAACTCAGCAAAGACTAATACAGTTTCTTGATCTGAGTATTTAATACAAATTTCAGACAAGCAATTTAATAATAAAATAACAGCAAAAGAAAAATCAAAGATATGGAATGAGATCCTAGTAAGTACCATTTTTGTACGTACACTTCGGAGCAGTAACAACATTCAAAACCAATTCAGGGCAATTATATTAGGCAGCTCTTATGACACCCACTTCTTGGCCCAAGACAGTGGATGCTTTCACACAGCAACTGTTTGCAAGTGGACTTTACTGTTCTTACACAGTAAAAATTCAGTTGCAAAGTGCATTATTTACTCTGTGTGAATGTACCCAGTGTATTGTGCAGTCAGAATGGGATCTGGATGCATAGGTGCCTGTTCAGGTTGCTAAGGGAACTCAAAATGGTACCTGAAATCCTATGATGCTTCAGGTACTATTTTAGTGGTCTTTTCAACTATTTCAATTGTCTTTTCAACCATATTGATCTGTAGTGCATCCCAGAGGCATTCACTGACAAGATGAACCCCCTTTATAGTACATTTTCCTTCTCCTTCCTGATCAATGGTGGAGTCATTGTTTTTGTTGTTTGTTTGTTTTTAAGTCATAAAAGTTCATGAAGAATTATTCTGAATGTTTTGAAGGTTTTCTAGAAATGGTTTTTGAAGTTGTGAAATATAATTGAAGAAGTAAGTTGCCTGATGTACCTGGATAGAAACTTCAGCACAATTCCTTATCTGTTAAGGAGCTAACTAGATTTAAATGTCTTCATGATGCCTCCATAATATTTGAGTAAAACATATGAAGAGAGATTCTGCCTTTAAACAGGATGATTATCGGGCTCCTGTTGTATGTTTGCACAAACTACATGCCATCAAAATCCAACAGAAATTAGATCAGTGTATAAATTTTAATCTCTGAAAAGCTTAAATATGGGTACCAAAGGAGATGCAGAGGCATTGCTACAGCACAATTCTAAGCAAAGCGATACTCTTCCAAGACCATTGAAGTCAATAGGCTAGCTCAAGTAAAATAGCCTCGTTAAATGCATAGGTGTAAATAGACAAGATGAAGATCATATACCTCTGCCCATTTTTGAAAGGTAAATTATATCCAGATCAAAGGAAGGAGGAAATGGTTTAACACTTCACCCTATTTGAAACTGGATGTCCTGCACTTAGAGAAAAAAAAAATCCCATTTTATAAACCTGCCCATTTCCTTTTAAATTGTGAATAAGTGTGTATGTTTTGGGAATAATTAGAAAAACTATTCAGAGCTTTAAGAGTTAAATTTCCTCTCCATTCCCCACATGGATCCAATCCAAGTTGGACCTATACACATCTTTTTCGTGATCTTGTTCACATCCATTCTGGTTCTTAGAGTGTCCGCAGAAATGTCATGTTATACCTTTGCCATCTCAGATGATAGAAATGTGAGTTGAATGTTAAAGGGTATTTTTAAGAGAGCCTACTCTTTCCTACTCCTTTATTTTTATTTTATTAATTTGATTTCTACCTTGCCCTTCCTGTGAGCGGGCTCCCTGATGGTCACAGACAGTTAATGTGTTAGGCTATTGCAAAGAACCAGGAGTCTACATGTACCTCCCTCTCAGTGCACTATATACTTTCAGTCAAGCAATGTGAGTTCAAAGCATGCATTCCTTGATAAACAGAGAGAGAAGGGCTGAGCTGCATGGAGAAATGAGAGATGCATACAGACCTCCCATTCCCTATAAGGGCTTAATAGGTATCTGCTATGTGACAAAAAGGAAAAGCAGGGCTCGGCTGCACTGTCTGGGAATTCTTCTGCACACAAGCACTGCATCCATGTGAAAAAGGATTCCATTCTCTGCGTTTTGTGCTGTGCACATCACATAAATCCACAGGAAACCTGTGATCAAAACATTTCAATGGTTGCTAACCCCCCCCCCCCAAAAAAATATGAAGCTTTGTTTCCAGCTTTTTTTGAGAATGAATGGAAAGATCAAATATTTCCACAGTAAGAAAAAACCTTTGACTGTCTTTGAGAAGCCTGCATTCTACCCTTTGTGGAAATATTCCTTTGCATATATTCACCAAAGTATTTGATACCTTTCCCCCTGCCCAACTCTGACAATGTGACTATAAACATAAGTTGTCTAATCACTTTGTCATTTTTCTGAGCTTACCACAAATGGAAGAAGAAGAAGAATCACTACATCACACTGGACAGAACTATTATCTGTGGTCAGAAAGCAACTACATCTCAGCCCAAATGTGTTTTGATAAATTTGTGGTCCTGTCTTTTGCCTGCCAGTTGGTGGCACCATTGCATCAATTTAAACGAGCAGACCTTTATTGGTTTGGGCTTTCCCAAGAGCCCCTCGAATAAATGAAGTTCTAAGAGCTTTTCTTTTAAGGACCAAGTACACCCTCCCCCCCAACCTAATCCTGAATAATAAAACTCGATGAGAAAAACATAAGCAGCATTCTTCCTGTCATATGACTAAAGGATTGGTATTATGCTACTGCAAGAATATTGATAGCTGGTATTTTATCCAAGGGGTCTTTTCACAGTTAGTTTTACTAGCTGATAACGAATCACTATTTAGTTATAGTTCTGGGTGAAAGCCTTTGCAGTTGGTATGATTTCTGCATGGGGTTCCCAGAATTTGTAGAGGGTTTTGAAGAACAGCTTTTGGGCTCCAGTGGAATAGAAATATTCAGAAATGTCCTCAAACTCACTAAGTCTGCAATCCTATGCATGCCTTCTTAGTATTCATTGGGACTCACTCCCCAACAACCATGTACATTTATCTGAACTTATAACATGCATAGAATTGCATGTTACAATTGCATGTTACAATTGTACATTTATCTGAACTTATAACATGCATAGAATTGTACATACAGATGCTGCCGTTTCTGCATTCAAGACAAAGCAAAGAGAATAAAGCAAATAGTTCAGATTAACACTGAACATGATATTTGTAAATTAAAATACAAATACATTTGCTTAATTATGTTTCCTATTTAGAATGTCAGCCTACAGGCAGTGTTTTTCCTGTTTTAGCATTAAGTGCCTAGTTCTTAGAAGTGTATAGCAAATTATAAATGATGTTAAAAATAACAGCCTTTCTTTCATCTGCTCCAATTGACCTTCATTCCTTATAATAAATGTCAAGTTGTGTGTAAATATTCAAATATCTACTAGATTTCTAACAGTTCAACCAGTTTCATTGCAGTTTTTATGGATGAGCAGGTAGCGATTTGGTAGCTCCTAATCTGAAGTACCCCTCCCTGCCCCCACGATTGTTTAAAATACAGCCAATGCACAAGTAGGATTTCTCCATATCTGTATTTCTTCTCTCTTTGAAGCATGTACAATTCCATACTGAACCCTTTTCTTCGATTTTTTAATTCCCAAATTCATACACTGTGCTGAGGAAGTGCTGCTTGTTGCATTTTTGTTTGTTCAGTTAATTTGTTATCTACTTTCCGTTCTCTGTTACCATGCACAGCAAACTCCCACTTCTGCCTCAGTCTTGATGAACTTGGATGTACATGTGTGCCATTCATTGTGTGTGGTCCTCTGCCAATTATCAGGAGCACATGTGCATATCAGCAAAACCCTGCACAAAAAATCTTTATAAGCACATGCTCACATCAAAATTTGCTTTTTTTGGGGGGGGGGGATGACAGTCTCTTATTCTAAATCATAAATGAAAATGGGGAAGGGACTGAGAGCTGTGACACTTCAACTTTGGATTTAATTTTAGAAATTACTGTCATTGAACCGGAACTAATAAGGACCTAGCACCGAGTACTGACAGATAACACGGACTGGGTAAAATCAGGGCATCACTATATTGAACGTAGCATTTTAAATTAAAGCTGGGATCCTCAGTTTGTAATCCTAAATGAATTAAGGACCCACGTATTGGATTTAATAAGATTTATTTCCAAATAATCATGTACAGTATTGCACTGCAAAGGTGCTGACTTGAAAGTGAAGCACAAATCCAGTTTGCAGAGAAACAAGTGGTCCTCATTTTCTCCACATCATCCTGAACTCAAGTGCATGATGACATGGAGATACCAGCTGCTTGAACAGGGGGAGCTGCTGTCCTTTCTATAGATTCAGTGGCGTGAAAAAGGACAGCTGCAATCATGGAAAGTGAAGTGGCTGTCCCTGTATACAGTAAGTGGTTGAGGCCACAACTCTAAGAACACTTTCCCCGGAGCAAGCCCCATTAAATAAAGCCAGACTTACTTCAGAGTAGACATGCCTATGATTGTTTCCTGGTTTATGGTAAACTTTGTTCATCCAGCTGTGCAGTTTCCTAACCATGTGCAGGAAGAAAGCACTGCTTGTTTGTTTAAATGGATTGACTGTATACCAGATAGGGTATATACCCGGCTTCATGCTGATCATGAATATCTAAATGAACAACAGAAGAAAACAACACTACTGAAAGGCTTTACGGGCTGAATAGTTTGTGAGAAACTCAGTTTTAGTAAGATTGTTGTGATTATTAGCCTCAAGTGTAGCACTGAGTACACTAAAAGCTAAAGTTTTGGGGTATTCCTCATAAAGAGCCCCATGGTGCAGAGTGGTAAAGCTGCAGTACTGCAGTTGGAGCCCTCTGCTCACGACCTGAGTTCGATCCCAGCAGAAGCTGGTTCAGGTAGCTGGCTCCAGGTTGACTGAGCCTTCCATCCTTCTGAGATGGGTAAAATGAGTATCCAGCTTGCTGGGGGGAAAGTGTAAAAGACTGGGGAAGGCAATGGCAAACCACCCCGTAAAAAGTCTGCCATGAAAAAGTTGTGAAAGCAATGTCACCCCAGAGTCGTAAACAACTGGTGCTTGCACAGGGGACTACCTTTACCTTTTATTCCTCATAAGAAAAAAAAAAGCGCAATTTTCCCTGAAGGATCTTAGGGTCTGAAGCACTCCCACCTCAGAAGGCCTCCTTTCTATAAAACTACATATTAATATTTTGGATATGATAATTTCTTATACTGATTACTGGAAGGAAGGATTGTATTTATATTAATTGGCTGTTAGTCTGTATTATGATTGTTGTTGGGATTATTAGAAATGGATGTCATTTGAAGTTTCCCTTAAGGATTGAATGGCCTGAAACTGCAGGGAAAAGCACTCCTTTCTATAAAACTACATATTAATATTTTAGGGATACCAAAAACTCCTGTAAACAACAGACAACATCCCAATGCAAAGCAGAGCTGCCGTTTGATGCATTTTCAAGGAACTGGCTAGACAGAAGTCATAAAGTCTGAGACCCTGGGCTATTCAAGTACAACAGACCTGAATTGTTACATGTTAACTGTTTTGTATATGCTTAATTATAAGTCCAAATACTTTGTTTTGTTGAAGTTTATTGTTATTTTCACAAATGCAAGTGTCATAAGGTGGGATCTCACAAGAATAAATGTGAACGCGCTCCATTTTTCATTAAAAATATTTGATATTGCTCCTTCAATTAAATAGGTCATTAAAATATTTTGGCACCTAAACAGGGACAGTGCTACCTTGTGATCTTAGCATTTATGTAGTTATTTTACTATTTTTAAGCAACTTGCAGGCAATGTTCCCTCTAAGTTTCAGAGTCTTGTGAGCAAAAATTCTACTTTCTTAGCTACTGGCATTAAAGTTGTGAACTACTGCATAAATTAGTGTGCTCTGGGGTTATCCTTCATGAGCTAAGACAAAAATGTGTGAGCTGGAGGCTAAAAATCTGTGAGCTAGCTCACACTAACTCAGTTTAGAGGGAACACTGTTTGCAGGATAATCTCAGCTAAAATTGAACTTTGTGAACTGTACAATGTGGATAACTCTGTTAGGCTGAGTGGTAGGCTTCCCAACCCCCCCGCCCTGGCGGGGGACCCCCGATTTTGCAGCCTCCTCTCCCGCTCTCCAAAAATCCAGAAGCGGGGGTGGGGTGGAGGGGGTGCCAATTTTAGTTCCACTCTTCCCCATTGAGTTTCCCAGTTAGGTTCTTTTGCTTTCTGAGGCTGCTTCTCGCGCCCAGTCAGCTGGCCAGAGGGGGAAGCCCCGCCCCCAGAGGATCATGTGCCTTTCTACCTCCGAAGGCTTCAGTCTCCGATTGAAAGGCTTCCACTCTGGTGTGTCTGTGCTGCTGTAAAGAAGCTGGCAGCAACTTGTGAGTAGAGAGAGCCTTAGCGAGTGAGGCCTGATTGGGCTGGCTAGAGATCCAGCCAGCCCAAGCAGGTCTCGCTCACTTGGGACTCTCCTGGGCTGCCTCCCTCAGTCAAAAAGCCAGGAAACCACTTGCCACCCAAAATCACATAAGAAATGGAGAAAGAGTGGTGTGGGCTTCTACATGGGTTAATTACAGCTGCTGGGGTAAGCCCCTGGTGGCTGGTTGGCTGCCCGCTCTCCTAATCCAGGGATTGTTATGCAGCTGCATCTACTATTCAAAGGACAAGGTAGGTGGGGAGGAAAAGGGGGAACCTTCAGAAAAGTCCAGGAGCTGTGTTCCTGTGAGCTCCTTATGAATCTGAGGCCTCTCTCCCCCTAGGGTGAAGTGCTTGTAAGAGAGCCTATTGCCTTCTGCTCTGAATGTAGCTTTATATGCAGGAAGCTGTTCCACAAAACAGGATTGCTGAGCAGAACTAGAGAATGCTTTTGGAAGTGCTATAACTGCAAATGATTTATACTCACAGTTTTTGTAGACTGTTTAAAAGAAGCCCTCAGAATATTTATGCAGACTGAATTGCTACTGGAGGAAAATAGCAGAGAAGACATTTGCAGGACAAGAGTGATTTGCCCCTGATAAAGCAATTTATCCCTGGATACTGGGATGAAGTTCTTATTATGCAACTCCATTTGAATGATTATTTAAGTAATGGAGATAAAACCTCTATCTCTTATTCAAAGATACTGTACAAAATTCATTCTATCGAGGTAGAAAATGAAGATAAAGCATGCAGAAAAGCAAAACAGTTGGCCAAAACAACCTCTAAGACATATAATGGCTTCTGCTCATTAGCAGAGGCTAAGATCATTGAGGAAAATAGTGTGGACAAGAAAGAAAGTGTTGCCTCCCTAAGTAACAGATCAACTTGCCTTAAAAGTGTGTTTGTCAAACAAGTTGATAGTCAAATAAAGAATACTAAAATGGAAGGTAACTGTCCTACGAGAAATACAGCTTCTTTATCCCATCACTCTACTCAGGCTCCAATGCAGAAACAATTCAGTGAATGGTATTTTTGCTATCAGTGTGGTCAGGATGAGCATTCTCAAATTGAGTGTACTTCCCCATCCAATGCAGAATTAGCGCAAACCAAACTTCTTTCCAGAAATAGGAGGGAAAGTGGTGTCAAACAGGCTGAGACTCAAAAGAGCACTGTAGCCAGTACATCAACTGAGCTAGGTATGGGCCAGATAGAATTAGTAGGAGATGCCTATTATTGTTTATGTAGAAGAGGTGCAGTTTGAATGTCTTAGTGATACAGGATCTCAAGTTACTTGCATAACAAAAAATGTTTATTTCCAGCACCTGTCACACATTTTTTCTCTGCCCTTTCAGAATATAGTCCAGGTCACAGGAGCACGTAGATAGGAGGTTCCTTACTTAGGATGTGTGTATGTGTCTGTAAAATTTGATGAACAGCACTGTGCTGACCAAGAGTCTAACGTAGCTGCACAAAGCAGCTGAAGGGGAACTCCAGGAGCACAGCCTCTCACTTCAAGTTTTACTGCATCTTAGGCAGAGCTCTTTTTTTGAGCAAGAATGTACAAGAATGCAGTTCTAGCTGGCTTGGTGTCAGGCTGTGTGGCCTAATATGCAATTGAGTTCCTGCTGAGCTTTTTCTACAAAAAACCCCCTGATCTTAAGTATCAAAAAGCAAAACAAACTAACAGTGGTTCTGGGACCATGCCCTATAATCAAATAGGGCACAGATTCAGAAATAAGGAGTTATTCTGCAGTATTTCACGTGTTTTCAATGAACAGATTATTTTAGCTCCCTTGAGATCTCTAAATATCAGAGAATTTTTATGCTGGCACTCTTTAATGCTCTACCTTCAACTCTTCTGGAAGGCAGATATCATTGTATCCCACTCTCTCAACAGCTTTGTCCATGCTATGCAGAGAACATAGAGTTTACTGAACATGTTCTGCTGCATTGCCCATTCTACAGTGACATTCAACATCAGTATATTGCTCCAGTTCTGTCAACTTTACTGGGAAGACCTGAACAACTTTATGTCTCTCTCCTCCTTGCAGATTCCTCTCAGGAGATAACCCACAAAGTTGCCAAATTTTGCCTATGGGCATGTGGGATTCACAATTGACTGACTGAGTCCCAGTAACTTATTATAGGTGATTTTGACTTTTCTTGTCTTCCTTCTTAATCTCTGTTCATTGTTTTATACTTGTCACATTGCTGTGTTTTATTATTTGCTCATTCTTCAAAGCTAATCTTGTATGAAAATCAAGTTTCATTTATTCATCCATTGACTTAAGCAGCTGTATCAGTAATTGTAGGGACCAATGTTTTAGCTTGGTTAGAAGAAGAGTTCAGGAGAAGGTTGTATTTCCCTAAGAAGTTGAAAGTAGCTGCTGAATGGGCCACAGCTTATACTGAATTTAATGCAAAAAGAAGAATACAGCAGCAAGCAGCAGAGAGAGCTATTAATGCAGCTGAAAACAAACCGATTATCATGAAGTCAGGAGAAAACAAAGAAGTGAAAGGATGGATTAGAGTTACTCACAATGAGGAAGAAATTGAAGTAATGGTGACCAATCCAAATTATAGAGCTCTACCTGGGAGTAAAATCACAATTTGCTAAAATGATCTCAGCTTTTTGCAACTGTTACCAGTGTTCAGCTCAGTAATTAGAGTTGTCACTGCATAATTTTGCCTCAGAAACATATACTGGCCAAAGGGGATGTAGTAGACTGGGTTAGAGCAGTGTCTGATGCTTTGAAGATGTGAGGAAGTGGATTCTGTCTAGATTTTTGTGATTCTCCTATTGATACTGAGCTTGTGTTCAAGCACAGGAGAGGATACGCAAAGAAATGGATGAAGTTTTTTAAAAACATGATCTGGATTAGGTCATGTGAGTGGAGTCACTCATACTGTTTGTAAGCCAAAATGCCCTCAAAACAAAGTTGGGGAATTGTCAGGTGGGCACCTGGCTTAATCAGGATCTTTTTACCTATGTATACAGGATACACGTCCAGAAATTAATGCTTAAATTTACCAAGGACTCTAATTAAGTAAAACAATTAAAAATTATTCCAGAAAAATATAGAACTCACATACAAGGCAATGTGCTCATGAAACATACATACAGTCCTAGGAAAAATAGAGAGAGAGGTAGAGACAACACATGGATAAACAAACAGGGTGATAATTACCGACCGTAGTCTTCAAAGAAGGTTCCAATGGTGACAAGCGGAATGGGGAAATAGGACCCTCAACTGATCAGGAATCGGGAATGGATCTAGACAGCGGAACTGGGGTACTGCTAGATGCACACCTGTGAGGAGCTGGGTCACAGGTTATAAGGACTACCTTGAGCCCTTAGGGGATGGGAGGTACAGGGGTGGAGGAAAGGTGGTCAGCTGGTACATGACCTCAGAAAAAAGGGAGGCTCTGCAGTGACCATAAGAGCTGGACTTCTGCAGTAGCCAATAGCAAGTTAATTGGTGGTGCCTAATTGGGTGCCCATAACTGACCAATGAACAAGCTTGGGCCCTGGTTACCTGATTGGACTTCCAGATAACAATGAGCCAGGGTGGGGAGGCTCCAGATGACCGTTAAGGGAAAGAATGGGGGAAATTACTGGGTGGAGGTGTGCTTAAATTTACCAAACTTATCTAAAAAGGTGACAATAGATGGTCAAATTGCTACCTAAGGTAACACCTGGTTTACAAAAAGGAACTTGGCTCGCTGAAGATGGTCTTCCTCTTCTTCAGTCTTCTCTTGGCACCAGTCTTTGTCTTTAGTTCCGCTAGACAAAGGCTTAGGCGGTCTGACAGGATCCACACCTAAGATAAGCTTGATGGCCTCATGGATGGGTGACATCTGTTGAGTACGTGAGCCTCTCGCTTCGATGTAATAGAGACTGGCATGGCGGGAAGATAGCTGCTTGTGGTGTTAGCCTCTCAAAGTGGATTCTATGGTCAAGGCTAAAAACCGCTTGCCTGGACAGTTCCTGGCTGCACAACTTCTTCCGCTCCAACGGCCGAGATGGAGTTCACATGGAGCAATTGAAAGCCCATCTGTTCTCCTGGCTAGACACAGAGTGCTGCTGCAATGGTGTGGCTGTTAGTACTCATAAGTCCCTTCCAGTTTGGTAGACAAAACCCACGTTCTCCTGGCAGATGTGTGTGAGTTGAGTCTCCAGCCACCCTGGCAACCCAGCAGGTGACTATGATGTTCTGGAAATAGGGGTATTTTCTTCACATGTTCACTGGTCTGTTAATACATCCTTTAAAGAAAGGACTAAGTCAGTTTCTCCTTCTGACTTACAGGATATGAGGAATCATCTGATAGAACTGCTAACTTTGAAAGTCATTAAGGAAACAAATAGTCCTGATACTTCACCTGTTGTCTTTGTGAGAGAAAAAAAAGAAAACCTAAGCCCTAAGAATGCTAGTAGATTATCACAAACTGTAATGTAACTCAGTGGTCCCCAACCCTTTTGGCACCAGGGACCAATTTTGTGGAAGGCAATTTTTCCATGGACCGGGGAGGGGAATGGTTTCAGGATGATACAATCGTGCACTTTATTTTGGTGTGGTGCTTAAGTGCATGGACTCTTATCAGGGGAACTGGGTTTGATTCCCCACTCTTCCACTTGCAGCTGCTGGAATGGCCTTGGATTAGCCATAACTCTCACAGAGTTGTCCTTGAAAGGGAAGCTTCTGGGAGAGCTCTCTCAGCCCCACCTACCTCACAAGTTGTCTGTTGTGAGGGAAGAAGATAAATGAGATCGTGAGTGGAGGGCGGGATATAAATCCAATGTCTTCTTATTATTACTACTACATTGTGGTATAGAATGAAATAATTATACAACTCACAGCCTGGTTGCTAACAGGTCACAGACCAGTACTGGTCCATAGCCAGGGGGTTGGGGACCCCTGATGTAACTCATTATGCTTACTCTCTCCCTAGGATAGAGGAGACATTTTCATTACAGGAGCTGAGTGGTTTTCTACACTGGACAAAAGCGGATATTATCAAGTTGAGTTAGAAGAACAAGATAAACACAAAACACTTCCGCACTAGATCCATTCCAGTCCGGCTTTTGGCCAGGTCACAGGACGGAGACGGTTCTGGTCGCTCTCATAGATGACCTCATGCGACATCTGGATCGGGGCGGCTCAGCGGTGCTGTTGTTATTAGATCTTTCAGCCGCTTTGGAAACGGTTGACCATCAGCTACTGACTAGCCACCTTGCCGATGTGGGGATCCAGGGATCTGCCTTACAGTGGCTGACCTCTTTTCTCCAAGATTGGGGACAAAGGGTGGTGATAGGGGAGGAAGCATCCCAGAGGCACTCTCTTAGCTGTGGGGTGCCACAGGGAGTGGTCCTATCCCCGATGCTATTTAATATTTACATGCGCCCCCTTGCCCAGATTGTCAGGAGGTATAGACTGGGTTGTCATCAATATGCGGATGACACCCAGCTCTATCTATTGATGGGCGGCCAGTCCGACTGTACCCCGGAAAATCTAGACCTGGCTCTACAAGCCGTGGCATCTTGGCTCAGACTAAGTCGGCTGAAACTGAATCCGACGAAGACGGAGGTTCTCTATCTGAGTCAGGGTGGTCCAAGAGGAGAGATCCATCTGCCGACTCTTGATGGGGTGCCACTAATGCTGGTCCCTAAGGTCAAGAGCTTAGGCGTGCTCCTTGAGTCCTCCCTTACAATGGAGGCCCAGGTAGCAGCCACTGTTAGATCTGCCTTTTTTCATCTTCGGTGGGTGCGGCAGCTGGCTCCTTTCCTGGAGCACAACGATTTAGCGATGGTAATCCATGCTACGGTCACCTCAAGAATAGATCACTGTAATGCTCTCTACATGGGGCTACCCTTGACGCTAACCCGGAGACTACAGCTAGTGCAGAATACTGTGGCACGGCTGTTAATGAGGCTGCCACGATGGGAGCACATTCAGCCAGTGCTGAAAGAGCTGCACTGGCTACCTGTTGTGTTCCGAGTTCGCTTCAAGGTGTTGGTATTGACCTTTAAAGCCCTTTATGGTCAGGGACTTGCCTATCTACGGGACTGCCTTTCTCCATATAACCCCCAGAGAGCACTGCACTCAGGGGCAAAAAACTTACTGTCCGCCCCCGGACCAAAAGAAGCCAGGTTATGTGTGACAAGATCTAGGGCTTTTTCGGTGGCAGCACCAGAACTTTGGAACACCCTTCTGGAGGCCATAAGGGCCCTGCGGGATCTGTCTGCGTTCTGCAGGGCCTGTAAGACTGAATTGTTTAAGCAGGCCTTCGATGCTTAACTGAAAGAGGGCTGCCACCGGACATCATATAGAATGCTGGCGATCGCTGTTCGAAAATTCAATGCCGCCTATATTGTACTGATGCAACACCACAGAATGGGTTTTTTAAAAATTGAAAATGTAAATTATGGTTTTATATATTTTATTGGTTTAATTGTATTGACATGATGTTGTGAGCCGCCCTGAGTCCACTTGTGGAGAGGGCGGGATATAAGTCAAACGTAGTAAATAAATAAATAAATAAATAAATAAATAAATAATTTCACTATTCCACTAGACAACTGGCAGTTCTGTATGATGTTCCAAGATCTCACAAATGCTCCAGAAACATTTCAGCAAATGATGGGGGAAAACTAAGAACTTATAGGAGAGGTAGTTTCTCCAAAACATAAGGAGAGACTTATAGCCATTCTACAGAGGCTTGTGGACACTGGACTCAACTTACCACCTTCATAATGCAAATTCTTTCAAACTTCTGTCAGATACTTGGGTCGTATCATTTCAAAAGAAGGAATTTGTCCAGATCCAGAGAAGATCTCAATGATGAAAGATTGGCCCCAACTGCAAACATTACAGAACTTAAGTATTTTTCTGGGTTTCTCTGGGTACTATAAAATATTTTAAAACTGCACATTTGCTAGACCCCTAAATGCATTTCTATCAGGAAAAAATAGTAAATAGTAAATATTTTCTATATTTACTATACTTAGTAAATATAGAGAATATTTACTACATTTAGTAAATATTAAATATTAGTATTAGTATATTAGCAAATATTACTTAGCATTAGTGTTAGTGTATTAGTAATATTAGTAAATATTAAGGTCTATGCCCCAATGAAACTTGTATGCATTGATTTCTTGGTGTGGGCACAAACTGCATTTTTGTGGTTTGCTTTGTGTTTCGTGGCTGAACCATGAACTGAACCATGAACCAATATGGTGGTTCATATCAGTTCATGAGCCATTTAAAGTTTAAGCCTGAGCCATTTAAACCCTACTTTCTGCTCTCTAGGGCCTTTTGTGGAAACTGGAACCCCTTGCTTTCTGCTCCCTGTGAATTTCTGATATATATTGCATGGAACACCTAGACATAATAACCATTGTTTAATTTTTCTTTAAATTGCTACTGTTCCATTTTTATCTTACTGCTATTTGTATTCCTGTATTTCTAGCTATTGCTTGTTAACATTGCTCTGTGTTTTGAGTCTGGTACAAGAGTTAGTCTGTCCAAATATACATAAAAATCCTTAAACCCATATCCATGTGCTTCTGTGCACATCATATCTGCTTTCTGCCTTCCTCGAATGGCAATGATATGTTAATACTGTTGTTATAAATGCTCTGACAATGGGTGTTTGAGAATGTGTACACCTGAACATCTGCCAGTGAAAATATGGCATCAGATTGCAACATGCATCAAAACAGTGCAGACAACAACAATATAAAAACTTGCAGCTACTTCCCAAGTCTGTGATGATGCACTTGACTGTTTGCATCTTAATAGCTGATCTGACATAACTAAAGCTCTTACATCTGGTGCCTATGAATAAAGAGAAGAAGAAGAGGAGGAGGAGATTGGATTTATACCCCGTCCTCTGCTCAGAGCAGCTTACAATCTCCTTTCCCTTCCTATGAGGTAGGTGAAACTGAGAGAGCTCTCCCAGAACTGCTTTTGAGCAGAACAGTTATGTGAGAACTTGTGATTGACTCAAGGGCTGGTTCCACACTGCCGGCTCAGGGCGACAGCATGCTGACATGGACGTGAGCCGGTGGAAACTGGAGTGCCTCAGAGCATCCAGATGGCTCGCAGAACAGGGATGGGCCACCCCGGAGGAACATTCAGAACACTCATGAACCCCATCTGCTGCTCCCTGGATGCTTTCCAGGCACTTCCCAGTCATCTAGATGGCCAGGGAGGCACCTTGGAGGTGCCCCAGTGATTATTGGGCCAGCCCTATTGCAGTAGGGATGGGTCTAAGGCAGGAGTGGGATGGCAGGCAGATGTGTGTGTTAGAATGTGCTTTTTTTCTCCACTTGCCTGCCATTCGTGGGACAGCTTAAACCACCTGTCTGGTACCAGCCATTATCATATCAGCAGGTTCATGTGGAGGAGTGGGGAATCAAACCTGGTTCACCCAGATAAGAGTCCATGCACTTAACCAGTACGCCAAAATAAAATATTTAGTGCCTCAGAACAGTATATTTAGCTAAGAATGGTAAGGTATGATAATTGGGTTCAAATGCATTCTTACACTAGTGATTCTCAACTAGCAAACTGTGTCTGTCAAAGGTAAGGACCAATTTCTGTTGTTTTGGCTGTATGACAGCGGTGCACAAAAAAGGTCTTTATGGTGCAGTATTAAGCACAGTTATACTCATCTAAATCCATTGAAGTCAATGTACTTAGAAGGGCATCACTGTTTACATTTGCACTGTAAAATTCATAATTACCCATGAAATGTATAATAATTTCATTGGTTTATATGGAATTGTATTTCTAATTGGGATGAAATTCACAGGGGTTCTACTCCTCACCCAAGACATCCTGCCTCCCAAATTACAGGTGGATAGCCAACCTTTCTCACTGAGACTCAAAGTGGATACATGGCGGAAGGAAAACATCATCAAGTTGCAGCTGATTTATGGTGAACCTGTGGAGTTTCAGGACAAGAGACAAATGGAGGTGGCCTGTCTCTGTGTAGCAACCCTAGATTTCCTTGGTGATCTTCCATCCAATTTCTAACCAGGTCTGGCCCTGCTTAGTTTCCAAAATCTGATGAAACTAGGCTAGGCTGCACTTTCCAAGGCAGGGCCAAGGCAGTTTACAGAATATAAAACAATACATTCAGATTTCATAAGGCATTCAATAAATAATGCAATGGGACTAGGTTTACAAAATTAGAAAACAATACAAACAATAAACTGCCTAAAGCAAGTATACTTTGAACAATGCAGAAAGTGGAATTGACAAGTAGACAATACAGTAAAAGCCAGATGGTGCACCACAGTAGCCTGTGATCCTATTGCACTATAAAATTGCCCTCCTGAATTCCTTTCTACTACAGTTATAATTCCCATTATAAAAATGTCATCTTGAACATTTCAGTTTTGCACATTCTCTGGCATGGTAGAACATAAGAGAAGCCATGTTGGATCAGGCCAATGGCCCATCCAGTCCAACACTCTGTGTCACACAGTGGCAAAAAAAAATTAATTATATATATATATATATATATATATATATATATATATATATATATATATATATATATATAATAGCCACACACACTGTGGCTAATAGCCACTGATGGACCTCTGCTCCATAATTTTATCCAATCCCCTCTTGAAGCTGCCTATGCTTGTAGCTGCCACCACCTCCTGTGGCAGTGAATTCCACATGTTAATCACCCTTTGGGTGAAGAAGTACTTCCTTTCATCCGTTTTAACCCGACTGCTCAGCAATTTCATCGAATGCCCACGAGTTCTTGTATTGTGAAAAAGGGAGAAAAGTACTTCTTTCTTTACTTTCTCCATCCCAAGCATTATCTTGTAAACCTTTATCATGTCACCCCACAGGCGACGTTTCTCCAAGCTAAAGAGCCCCAAGCGTTTCAACCTTTCTTCATAGGGAAAATGTTCCAACCCATTAATCATTCTAGTTGCCCTTTTCTGGACTTTCTCCAATGCTATAATATCCTTTTTGAGTTGCGGCGACCAGAACTGCACACAGTACTCCAAATGAGACCGCACCATCGATTTATACAGGGGCATTATGATACTGGCTGATTTGTTATCAATTCCCTTCCTAATAATTCCCAACATGGTGTTGGCCTTCTTTATTGCAATCACACACTGTCTTGACATTTTCAGTGAGTTATCTACCCCAAGATCTCACTCTCGGTCGGTCTCTGCCAGTTCACACCCCATCAACTTATATTTGTAGCTGGGATTCTTGGCCCCAATGTGCATTACTTTGCACTTGGCCACATTGAACCTCATCTGCCACATTGACGCTTACTCACCCGGCCTCAACAGATCCCTTTAGAGTGCCTCACAATCCTCTCTGGTTCTCACCACCCTGAACAATTTAGTGTCATCTGCAAACTTGGCCACTTCACTGCTCACTCCCAACTCCAAATCATTTATGAACAAGTTAAAGAGCATGGGACCCAGTACTGAGCCCTGCGGCACCCCACTGCTTACCGTCCTCCACTGCGAAGACTGCCCGTTTATACTCACTCTCTGTTTCCTATTAATCAGCCAGTTTTTGATCCACAAGAGGACTTGTCCTTTTACTCCATCACTCTCGAGCTTTCTAAGGAGCCTTTGATGAAGAACTTTATCAAAAGCTTTCTGGAAGTCAAGGTAAACAACATCTATCGGGTTTCCTTTGTCCACATGTTTGTTCACCCCCTCAAAGAAATGTAACAGGTTAGTGAGGCAAGATCTTCTCTTACAGAACCCGGTATTGAAGTGTGGGAGCCTTTCTGACCTCCTGAGGGAGGCTGTTTCACAAGGTGGGAGCCATCACAGAGAATGGACATGAATGGGCAGATACCAACCTCATGAATTTGCAAGAAAAAAAGTCAAGTCTTCTTTCTCCCCACAGTGCCTTTTCTCATGGTGCTTGGTTGATTTCAGCAGTTTGGTGCTCTGACACAGGGAGAGGCCTCAGACTCATCCTGTGTACCCCATAAAGTATATGTTTCAGAGGTTATTTAGGAAAGGTTTGCATGTGGGGGGGAAGAGGGGTAGTTCCCTTTAATATGCACTCCCAGTATTGTAGGTGCCAATTGAGTATCAAGCGGAAGGGCAAGGTGAAAAAGTCCTGTCTCTGGTTGCCACCTGCCTCACCTCTGAAGATGGGGCACAGAGGTATTGTGAGGTATATCTAAACTGGTGGGGTGGATAATATGAGAGCAGGTAGTCCTTCAAATATCCTGTCCCCCCCCCCCATTTATGACTTTAAAAATAAGAAACAACACTTTCAACTGTGGGCAGCCAATGTTGATCTTTCACCACTATGGTGATAAGATTTCTGTGTTCTACCTGACGATAATCTAGCTGCTATTGTTTCAATAAAATGAAATTTTGGGGCCATTTTCAAATGTGACCCCATGTAAACCAATAATCTAATATGGATCTAAGCAGAGCATGATCACTGTGGCCAGATCATGCTTTTTGAGGAACAACCATACCTAACAGTTGAAGCTTGCAAACAGCACTTTGTGCCACAGAGTAGATAATCTGGGCCTCCAAATGTAAACCAGGATTCAGCAGTACTCAAAAAAGATACAAACCTGTCCCTTCATGTGGATTGTAACCTTCTCCAGTACAGGGTGACTCCTCAGCTCTCAAGCAGCCTTGTTATACCAGCTGCAACTCAGTCTTGTCTGGATTAAGCACCAGTTAATTTACCCTTATGCATGTCATGAGGCTGATCATCAGTTCGCCCAGTATGACCTTGTGGAATTGACCAGTTAACAGCGAAACTTCCAAAGCTCCCAACTCAGTCAGACTCACCAAGAGGATGCTATGTTTGTTTGTATCAAACACAACAGAGAGGTCCAGGAGAATCAACAGGGATGCATTCCCCCTAACATTCTTCCAGCGAAGATCCATCAGAGCAACCAAAGCTGTTCCATCCCAAACCCAGGCCTGAATCTGAACTGAAATTAGTCTAGATAATATATCTCCTCAAAAACTGCCTGAAGCTGCATGGCTATCACCCAGTCAACCTCCTTGCCCCCAAATGGAATGTTATAAGTGAGGTTCAGGGATGCCTTCTTTCAAGGCAGTTGGAACTGCACCCTCATGTAGAGAGGCATTTATTATCTCCCTTTGACCAACCCAGCTTGAAACCAAATTGTATGTATTAGGCCTTCTAGCTGATATTTTAATGTATAATAAATCCAACAGAGATCACCAGTTCTGTTTCACGTGGAGAGACGATCTCAGCTCTCATGTGTTCAACTGTGTGCTTGTGAATGCCCTTTCCAATAGCCTGCTGCTCATTTGCTCACTCTTCTTAACAGCTAGTGAATGTTATGTCTGATTTCAGTGTGCTGGAATGGCAGGAAGAGAGAAACATGGTCCCAAACAAATATAAAATGCTTCTGAGAGGCTGCTTCATGCGAGTCAAGAATTGTGGCAACAGACAACCTATAACATGTTTCCGATACAAATGTTATGAGAAGTTTGAAATATGGAGTAGTAGTCAGCTTTTCATCCAGAACAGTCCTACTGACAATCACAGAGTAAAATGGATTTGAAGAATATGTGGCTGTGGGATATAAATCAAAGAGCAAGCTGATACACTATAGCCTTTTTTCCAAGCCTTTCATGATTTTGAAGGATTTACATCATCTTTTCATTGGACAAATCAAAGCTGGCAGGCTGGAATATTACCCTTTTGTTTTATAACAAAGCTGTATCTTGCAATTTCCACTGTTTCGAGAATGATGTGTGAAAAGCCAGCTCTGTTATGGGGTCAGCTGGAACCACAAAGTTTTATGAATGCTTTGCTGGAAATTGCATTAAAATGGTAACACGGGCCCAAATTTGACCTTTTTGGGCTGTTTTTTATTCTGACGCTGTGTCTCTCCTTGCTTTTCATGGTCATCAGTTTATGTAATGCCATTTGTCTGCAAAAGAGGTCTCTGCTTTTCTCCTTTGTCATATGCTCATTTTGTTCCTCCATTTTCAAGGGTGTTAAATGCTCAGACATATCAGTGAGATTGGAACTAAAAGAGAGAATTTCAGCTCACACAGAATAAGCAAACAATGTCATTCCTCATGTCCTTAGTACTAAAGGTTATCTTCTGTTTCCTTGATTTTTGCCTAGTGCAACTGAGTTGCTTTTAAATTGTTCTTGTTTATATTTTCACAGTGTTTGGAGTTATTTAAGCAAAGCAATAAGAATAGAAGAATCCTGCTTGATTAGACCATCTAGTCCAGAATCCTGTTTCTCATAGTGGCCAACTGGGTGCTCCCAGGAAGCCCAGAAATACAACTTGAAGGTAACAGCCCATCCCTGATGTGATGTGTCTGACGAAGAAAGATTTAACATTGGAAAGCTTCTACCCTGAAATGTTGGTCTCTGAGGTACTTCCAGACTCAAATCTAGCCTGTCCCTGACTTTACCTCTGAGAAACCGGTATTCAGCAGCATACTGCCTGTGAACATGGGGCTGCATTTAGCCAGTTGAGTTGAGAACAAACATATGTTTCATAGTTTTCTCCACAGTAGTATAGAAATCAAATAAATCTAAATCTTTTTTTCCTGTGAATGAGCTGACCTAGTAAAATCTCTCGGTGCATATCAGCTGCAGATAATTTTTAAACTGCCCCTCTCAAAAGAAAAGTATAGGGGAGTTTGTTATTGTTAGAAAGGGTTAATTTTTATACTGCATTGGGGGAAAAAAAGAATATTGATGCATCAGTCCTGCTTCTTAGTTCAGAGCTGCCCCAGGAGAGAAGGGCTGTCACAGAGGCGTCTGCATATAGTAGAGTATACAACAGAACCATACATGTGACTTCTATAGATCAGAGAATAGGTGATAAGCGCCCGTCGCTGAGCTCGGGGAAAGTCAGTCAATTGATGCTTACAGAAAGGGCCTGTCTGTTTTCACACATGAATAGAACCTGGCCTTTATTTGTGTTCTCAGCCTGCTTTAGCATCAAATATGGAAGTGCTGAGTGTACAGTTCAAAATCGGAAGTTAAGGTTGCTATTAGACGGAGACATTCAGACCACTGTGTAGTGTTGTTTGCTGGGGTGATTTCCATTATGGAAACATGGGACCTTATGAGAAGTGGGGTGGGGGTAAAAGAACATAATCATTTGGCTGCATTGTACTCCTTGCATATGCTGACATGTTCATGTGTAAAGCAAAAAATTCCAAATGGATATTTTAATGTGAAAGTCGTGTTGTTTATTATTATTTTTTTAAAAAGATAGACTGTGGTATCAAAAGAAAGTCCTAGGGGTTATAAATTATTACTGGTTTAGAATACCCATCATTACTTTTTCCTGTGTTTAGATTATTTATACAAGTTTATGGATTTTCTGGGTTGGGCTGTCTGACAGTAAGAAGGCATTTAAGAAATTACAATGGCATTACTGGTAACTATTAAAAAAGCAAATGGCTTCAATAAAGGAGCTCTTCACAGACATTTTACTTGCACCCATTTGTAATTTACTGGAGTAGTTTTCTAGGGGCCTTACATTTTTGGTGTGTTTCTAGAGCTTTGAAACAGAATGTTTTGCTTCACTGTTAGTTCTGTGATGGTAGATTTCTTTCCAGCCTCTAGATCAGGAGTGTCAAACATATGGCTCATGGAATGGAACCAGTCTCTGTGGGCAAGCCTGTAACCAAATATATATATATAGGATTATTCTACAAAGAAGATTAAATGACAGTGGTCATTTTGTAGAAAAAGTGGTGGAGCTCATCCAGGGATTGTTATGCAGCTGCAACTATTATTCAGTGAACAAGGTGGGAAGGAGGAGGTGGAACTCTCTGAAAGGTTCAGGAGCTGCACTCCTGTGAGCTCCCACTAAATCCGACGCCGTGAAAATGATATTCCATTTTGTTTAAAACAAAATATCCCCTTCCTTTATTTACATATGATGAACAGAGTCTTGTAAATGCATGCATGAAGACCCCCACCCTTATATTGTCCCACTTTCACTTTCCTGGGTTGTAGTGTGCCAAATGGAATCCCCACCACCAATGTATCGCCATAAAGGCTCTGTTTCTTTTGCTGAGCATGAAATGAAGCTTTGCTAACATATCGTAGGGAAAGGTGCTTTTTAAATGGGGGAGGGGATGGCCCCTTTGGTTCACAACACCATCGTCAATTGAACTCACCCCACCTCCTCCAAAAAAGCTGCAAACTCTGCTCTGGTTTGGCTCTACATAACTTGCTATAAAGACGCAAGGATACCTATATGGTTTCAGTCTGGAATGCAATAGGGTAGCCAACCTCCAGGTGGTGCCTGGAGATTTCCCAGAATTACTGATGATCACCAGAGTAGAGGGATCACTTCCCCTGGAGAAAATGGCTACTTCAGAGGATATTTTCCCCACCTTCCCTAGGTTCCATTCCCCAAATCTCTAGGCATGTTCCCACATGGAACTGGCAACCCTAGAAAGTATGTGCACACACACAAAGTATGTGCGCACATGTGCAGCTAGGGGAAGGGTAGCTTTTTTTGCTTGACACAGATGGGAAGAGAAGCTAGGGAGCCTCACCTCTACAGATACAGAGACTGACTACCCTTGCCCCCAACTGAGCCCAGTTAAAAGAGAAGGTAAAATTGTTGCCTGCACTAATTCATTACCAACAATTCATTTACAGAGATCTGAAAAATGCTGTGATGCCCCAATCAACTGTGGACTTGTAGTGCAGAACTCTTCCCTACCACCTGAAATGTTTGGGACCAAAGCAGCTGCATGGGTTTTGCCAACCAGCACACACAGCAAAATGGTCACAAGTTCACTTGTGAGAATACAGAGGTGGCAGCTGCCATCCACCACTTCTGATTCCAGTCACCTTTGAACACTCCCCACCAAGGCTAAAATGGAGACCCCCCCCCCCAAGCTTTTACCTTAATGTGCTACAGTGCTGCAGATTGGAGGAATCCAGGACTGGCATGAGCTAGTAAGCTAAGGTGGGTAAATGACTGGATCACATGTTTTGGAAAGCTTACTTTTTGTTGTGCTTTATCAGTTCTCACCATTGCCTTTGTAATGCAGAGGATTAGAAAAAAAAGAATTGAACTAGAAGAATGGAAAACAGAAACAAAGCATAAATGTTCTAAATCTAGGGTAAAATTAATACTTCTACTGTGATTACAATTTGAAATCAGTGCTGAGTGAAATTCCAGAACAAGTGGTGGTCCCAGACTTACCAGCGCTGCTTTTGCAGCCATGGAACAAGAAGCAAGTGAAAGGGGAGTTTCCCCCTTCCTCCCCTCAGTTCCACAGTGGCAGTGAGAAGCCCTGCGGAGTGGTGTCTGCTGCAGCTTAGGCCAGCCAATTGGGTGCCTAGGCCAGATGGGAGTGGAGCTTCCAGGAGAACGTGTTATGTGGCATTTTCACTCTAGCCTGCAGCTCTCCTATAAAGCTTTACTGCCAGGGTCTTGCTCAGTTGGCCTTCCCCACCCCTGTCCCTCAGTTTGGGGCATTGTGACAGTGTTATTTTGGTCTTTTGTTTGTGTGTTCTTCTCACAGCTTGGTAGAAAGTTTAAGCATTGGTTTAATCCATTTTTTGGGGAAAAGGTTAAGCCTGCATGCCTACCTCCCCTGTTCTGGGGACCCTCTTAAGGGGTTTTGGGTTGAGACCATATAGTTATATGCCCAGCATGTAACATGGGAACCCCTCAGTGGCTTGCACCCATTTAGGATCCCAGTACTTGCCATCATGTGTTGATCCTCAAGCAAATGTGATAGATGGTTGGTGCCATTGGCCAACTGGTGGGTCACCTGATGCTAGATCTATGTCCTGTGTTGCACCAATTCTCTTCTAGTAGTGTTCTGTGACTAGTTTTCTTCAGGCATGTTGTCTGCTTCATTTGTTCCCCATTTGCCCCCCCCCCCCCGCAATGCCCCTAGGACCACAATGAAGAAATAAGATCAGTGAAATTAATTTACCCCTAGAAGCAGCACATAACTATTATATGCATTTAGAAGTTCCATCTGTAGTTTTGCTTCCGCATAGTAAACAATGAATAGACTGGTTTTGGGGAACTGTACTGTGAGGATAGCTTTACTGTGGATTTAACAGTCATCATGAGCCCAGTTCTCTGTATCCTGATAAGTTTATAGATAAGTGATTTCTCTATTCCTTTTTTTTTATTTGGAACAAAGCTACAAAATGAGTACAGTAACAAGACATACCCAAAGGCTAGAATCTGCAACCCATTAAAATCAGTAACAAATAGGCCCACTGATATGGCTTGTTTTCCTAAAATCATTAGCCTAAAACCAGTCAACTGAACTATCCATAGAACTAATTGGAAAAGCTTTTGAAGCAGTGGAAAGTTTGGTACCGTTATGAGGAGTGCATGTACAGCTTCCTCTCTGCTGAAATAAATGAAGACATCTACTTTCACAGAGCTCCTTATAATTCAGACTGCTCATGGAGAGATTGAGAGTTCTCACTCTGTATTTTTGTACACCCTTATGAGTTCTGAATTCATTTTGCAAGTCAGAAAACAATCACCCATAGTACTAGTCCCCCAGTACTATTCACAAAATAAAGATATTAGTATTCCTCAGTCAAAGATAGATTTCAAGACAGTATGCTTGAAAGAAACCAATTATAAGGTTTGCACAAGATGCCACAACCATAATTCACCTTCATTGTCACATTCGGAAGAAGAATGGGATGAGTTTTAAAAGAACAGGTCAATGTGTTTAAATGTATTAAAATCACATGGCATTTTTAGGCTACAGCTCAGAAAGTCCATGACACACTGATCACAATACCACCCCTCTGAACAAATTTCTTTCTCAATGATCAAGTTAAGTTTATCATAACCTCAAACATTAATTTGTAATTGTGTAGATTGGTGAATAAGTCTTTAGTGGGACTGCTGAACTGTAATCAATACTGAAAATACGCTCCATCACTTTCTCAGGAGCACCCATAGTATAACTAATAAAATTAAATATTGATGTCAGATGTCTTTTACAAGATGCCTGGGACTATTCTGTGCAACTGCATTTTCATTTGAAAAATCTTTCTCTGATGCTTTCTCTTTAATGATGTCAAGGGACATCAACCCTTAGATGGAATTCTCTGCCTCTGGTGGTAGTGGTGTTGGGGTTTATGATGTGATCCCTACAATGGATCAGCTTAATTTACTTTCATATTCAGTGCTTTTGACAATCAGTGACTGTCTAAAGCCAGATTTTGCAAAGATGTATACCCAATTTCCTTTGAATCATAGAAACATAGAATTGAAAGGGACCTCCAGGGTCATCTAGTCCAACCCCCTGCACAATGTAGGAAACTCACAAATACCTCCCCCTAAATTCATAGGATCTTCATTGCTGTCAGATGACCATCTAGACTCTGCTTAAAAACCTCCAAGGAAGGAGAACCCACCACCTCCTGAGGAAGCCTGTTCCACTGAGGAATCGCTCTAACAGTCAGGAAGTTCTTCCTATTGTTGAGCCAGAAACTCTTCTGATTTAATTTCAACCCATTGGTTCTGGTCCTACCTTCTGGGGCCACAGAAAACAATTCCGCACCATCCTCTATATGACAGCCCTTCAAGTTCTTGAAGATGGTGATCATATCACCTCTCAGCCGCCTCCTCTCCAGGCTAAACATGCCCAGCTCCTTTAACCTTTCCTTGTAGGACTTGGTCTTCAGACCTCTCTCCATCACCCTCCTCTGGGCCCGTTCCACCTTGCCTATATCCTTCTTAAAATGTGGTGAAATCCAAAGCACAGTTATGGCTTTCTAAGGGCTATTCTGTATGTTATGCAGTCCTTATGTTTGTTGGGGGATCATGCATGGATTTTGTATTAGATGTGCAATGGGAGTTTTGTGCATCTTAGCACATGATGCATCTTAGCGCATGCATCTTAGTGCATGATGCCTTTTTGCCGTTCACAACTTCAACACATGAAGAGAAGTGTTTTTGCCACTCCATACCATTTTCATATTTCCATGCCATTTTCATATCTCCAGCTGGGTGTAATTTTTGCCCTCTAGGATTGGCTGCTTGGGATCTGGCTGCAGAGATTAAATAACAACAACATTGCTTCAGCAACAGCTGCCAGTACAGCCATTATTTACACTGCCTGACTAAATGCAAACTTTGTGTATGCAAGAAGCCATTTTTAAACAATATGCTCATTTGAAAAGGCATCCTATTGAATAGAACTTTTGCCTGAAATGTTGAAGGGTCAGAATTATGGATAACCCCACTCCCTGACATTTTGTGGTTGGTTCCCCTCTTGTGATAGCCATTTGGTTGGTTTCACTTCTTATGGCAGTCATTTTGTGCACCACCTCCTGCCAGAATTCCAAAGGTGCCTGCTGGCTCAAAAGATTTGGGCACCCCTCTTTTATCAATTTAACATAGAGTTTTGGGAAGATGCTAAAATGTCACTGGCAATGTGATGATGTTTCAGGCTGAGATGGAAATTAGGTCACTATGCTGCTGGCAACACTTATTGCCCCCCCCCCCCAGTTTCCCCCCACCATCTGGCTGAGCAGCTAGGGCAGAATAGGAAGGCAGGTAGTGACATACTATAGCAGGAGACCTGGCCTTCCTGGTCGTGTCTTCATTTGAGGGTGATGTGTCTTGGACAAATGTTTCTATATACAGAAAAAAGCTATACTAATATGGGTCACAGGAGGTATTTTAGGGTATATTCAGACTTCCAAGGCTTTTTTTTCCTGTATAGCTTTATGCTGCATGGAATTGACCTGTTCTGCATAACTGTTGTGGGTGGGATAAAATGTCTGTCCCAACCAACTCTACCTAGCTATGCAGTCCTCCTCCAGCACAGCTCCTTCAACGTTCTGAGACTCCAGGTACAAACTATATCAAACACTGAATGTATGCTTCTTATACTGAAGGCTAAATGTAGATTGGACATTCTGCTAATTTCTAGGCCTCCTAATTCCCCAGTGGGCACCTTCTCTGAGCTAGCGGAGGTGCTCTTTGATGTAGTGTGGGAGATATCCAGTGTGATTGTTCTGAGTTCAATGTTCATACTGAGTGCTCCTTGTTAGGGCTGGCCCAAAATTTGATCACTTTTTTGACTGCTTTGTGCTACTGCTAAAGCATGACAAGTCCACCACACAAAAGATGTCACACCCTAATTTTTTCCACCAAGCATTTGAAAAGTGGTCTTATTTTTGCAGTTGGAGATTCAGCCCAAACAAGATTCAGATTTAGAGTGTACATTAATTTGTCTATAATAATATAATAATCTGGATTTTATGTATAGTATTGATGCACAGTTCTTTTTGATTGTTGTTCTTGTTACTGTGTAGCTCACCTTTTGTGTTGCTTGCTACCAGGGGTCATTTCGTAGAAAAATAGGTGGTGGAGCTCATCCAAGGATTGTTATGCAGCTGCACATACTATTCAATGGACAAGGAGGTGGGATTCTCAGAAGGAGGAGGTGGAACTTTCAGAAAGGTTCAGGAGCTTTGCTCCTGTGAGCTCCCACTGAATCTGAGGCCTAAAAAAAAGGGTAAAAGTAGTCCCCTATGCAATCACCAGTCGTTTTTGACTCTGGGGTGACGTTGCTTTCACAATGTTTTCACGGCAGACTTTTTACGGGGTGGTTTCCCATTGGCTTCCCCAGTCATCTACACTTTCCCTCCAGTAAATTGGGTACTGATTTTACCGACCTCGGAAGGATGGAAGGCTGAGTCAACCTGGAGCTGGCTACCTGAACCAGCTTCTGCTGGGATCAAACTCAGGTCATGAGCAGAGGGCTTCGAGTGCAGTACTGCAGCTTTACCACTCTGCGCTACGGGGCTCTGAATATGAAGCCTACTTGCTACTAAAAAACCCTGACATTTTGACTTGAGTAATCAAATATATATTGATCTGAGTCTTTGGAAATTTACTCAAAGTATCATATGATACCTTGTATAATTTAGGATTTATGAAGTCTTTTAATATATTTACATATTATTGATAGCTGCCAGCATGAAGCAGCATTACCTGTCCGCCATCCAATATTACAAACTACACATCCAATAAGTGCAAAAAGGGGTGCAAAACCTAGATTATGTCTAATTTATATATACTACCAAAAAACTGTATATATTTGTATTTCATTTTTTTTTTTTTACTGGACAAATGTTTGTTTCTAGAGTAAGTGAGAAAATAGGCATTGGCCTTTTTCCTCACCTGTCCTGGACTACAAAAAGTACACCCACCCACCTAATCTGCTTAGCTTTAGTCAGGACTCTTTCTGCAGGAAAAAGTCCAGCAGGAACTCCTTTGCTTATTAGGCCACGCCCCAGATATCACCACTGTTTCACAATGGGAACTAATTTGCATATTAGGCTACTTATCCCCTGACCCTAAATTCCTGTGCATTCCTGCTCAAAAAAATAAAAAAAATAAAAAGCCCAGGCTTTTGTGATTGATAGAATATGAATGTTCAGCAATGTTTTGATCCAAGCCATTGTGTTGTTTGTGAGCTGCTTTTCCAAATGTGTAGGCTTGGTTTTCAAAACCATTTAATATCATTGTGCTTATTAATTACAACTCACACTGTTATTGATGCTTACTTATTTTAGTATACACACTGTTTTACAGTCCTTCATCCTCACAGTTACTCCATACAGAAGGCCATTATTATTAACATTTTGCAGATGTCAGGCTAGGGGCAAAATGATCTTAGTCTGTTAAACATGATATTTCACTAGACAGCTTATTCATTCAATTTTCCCCCCTATTAGATAGAGTAAATTTTTGTTTGCTTTTTGAAAAGAGAAAGTTATAAATAAAAATTCACACACTACCATAAAGTATAATTTTATGACCACAATCTGCATCATAACCATATAGTTTATTTACTCTCATTTTATTTCCCTGAATCTTATGCTGTAGGATTGCATAACATTCTAGAAGATGACTCACATGCAAATATGTCTAATGATAGCCAAATAGGTATACACCTCCTCCTATGAAGCTTACATAGACTCCAAGGAATGCTACAACCTATTTTTGGAGACTGATGACAGCAGAAGTGAACCTCAGTCTGTCCACTTGGCCTCCATGGTAGATTGCAGGTGGTTAGCTCAGAGGTTGACCTGGCTGCCTAGGCAGTTATGGAAAGAGGCACCTAGCCTCTTTATACCACTCTTCTTCAAGCCAGCCATTGTATCTGCCCTCCCTCCAGATTAGGGATGGACACAAATCAACTGATCATTATGAATTTTGGCTGGCTTGTGGCAGTTCTTCAGTTCACGAACAGTGCTTCATGTTTGTGAATTCATGAACTTTCATGAATTTTGATGCAGGTTGTGGAGAGCCAAAAGCAGGGGTTTTAACAAAAAAAAAATGCTCAGCAATTCAGTTTAAATGGCTGGGAGCTATTTAAACTATTGCTTTCTACTCCTAGTGAAAAGCCATGGGAAGCAGAAAGCAAGGGGTTAAATGACTCTGAGCCAGAGAGAAAGCCCCTTTAAACAGCTGAACCATATCAGCGGGCTGCCCCTGTGGCTCGGCTGTTTCTGATCTAAACAATTGAGTCACGGGAGCAAGCTGCCCCCATGGCTCAGCTGTTTTGGGCATGAACCTCAGAAATCCAGTTCAGTTTGTATGCAAGCCAGCTGGGTTTGTGGGGCTTGTGGTTCATATTTTTGTGGTCCATGTCCATACCTACTCAGTTATATATCACCTGTCCTGATGGACATTTCACTAGATCAAAATGAAGAGGACAGGGATTTTGTCAACTTACTGCAATAGTATGGGGGGGGGGGATCTTTTTAAAAGCACATATACAAGGAAGACAAAAGGCAAAAGGCTTTTCAGTTGTGTGAACTTTACCTTGACTCTACTTTTATAACAAACCAGAAGGCTGTATGGAGCCAGGGGTTTATTTCTATATTGAGGGACATGCCTTGTTCTAAATTCTGCACTAGTTGATATTTTCAAACTACCTATGAAAGCAGCTCTATGTACAGCACAATATGATTGTCATGACTGGAAGTTACTAGAGCCTGGGTAACAGTGGCAAGAAATTAGGGTTGCCAACTCTAGATTAAGAAATACCTGGAGATTTTGGGGATGGAGCCTGAGGAAGGTGGGGTTTAGGAAGGACCTTATTGGTACCTAATGCCATAGAGGTCACCCTCAAGAGCTGTTTCCGCCCATCCCCCCCGGAGAACTGATCTCTGTCATCTGGGGAACAGTTGCAATAGAGGGAGATCTCCAGGCAGTACCTGGAGGCTGGCAGCACTAGGCAAGATTCTTTCTGTCAAAACTGGTGCATCACCCAATTTGGTGAAAAGCATTCTGTGCAACAGTTTCTATCTGGGCATCCAGCCATAAAGCTTTTGTTTAAGAGTGCCCACAAACTATGTATGTTAGCTTTAAATGTTTCTGATTCTTCTTAATGTCTACACATAGCTTACTGGGGGTGCTCTGTTTATTTTCACTAGACGACTATTGGGCCTCGAGGATAACATTTATATCAAGATAGTTTTGGGGATAGATAGCCATGTTGGTCCACAGTAGAGCAACTAGATTTGAGTCCAACAGCACCTTAGAAACAAGATTTTTGGGGTATAAGTTTTTGAGAGTCAAAGCTCTTTTCATCAAATATGAATTCGAGCTTATATCCCTGAAATTTCATTGGCCTCTACGGTGCTACTGGACTTGAATCTAGCTATTCAAATTAAGTTAAATGAGAAGCGTCTCATTTTTCTCCTGATTTCCACCTAGTATATAAAATAATCTGCAGGCTGAAGAAGCTGCCTCTTGACTCATCTTCTCTGGTAACTGTTTTTTCTCCCCCATTGCATGCCATGTGTTTTCTTTGTTCAAATATACTGAGAACCTGTTCAGTAACAAAGGCAAAAATGCTTACAGGACAGCCTATAAACCTTTCCCTCACCAAAATCTTTCACTCACTCACTCACTCACAAGGGGAGGGATACATAAAATATAGCTGTCACATATTTTTATTTTTGGGAGGGGAGGGGGAAGATGCTAGATAAGGTTCAAGGCAGTACTTCTTTGAAAATTCTGAGGGAATAAAGTAGTCTTGAGAGAAACTTTCCAGTTATGGATTACCTATAAAAAGAATAAAAGAGATGAACACTGAAGGTTTTTCTTGGTTGTAAACAAATAATTTGTGAGCGCTGTGCACTCGGGACACAAATAGACCCAAGAATTAGAAGTGCCCCTAGCTGACCAGTATATACATATATCATTGGTCTGGTGTAATGAAGATTACCTGATAAAGATCACAATATGACAGTTTTCCTTTCACACTGGCTGCTGAACAGCCAGAAACTGTTTTCTGCGGCCGGCCAGCTATTGATCCGGCTCCCTCCTGTCAGTGATGCAGTTAATGGGAATTCCACAGGCAAATAAAAGCTACATTTTGTCTTCATTTTCATCTGAAATATGAGCTGGTCTTTTGTACTCTAGACAGTCATTTATTACTCATTTTCCTTTATTGATGTTTATGAGCTGAAGCATAAAATGATTCTCAAATGTAGTTTAATTGAGGCAGCAGTTGACACGGTGACCATGATTACTGCTGCACCATCAACTACATTAAGGTTTGCTTTTCATTGGGATTTCAGGCAGTGTGTGGTGGAAAGGATCCTGGAAATGCAACATGGCTGTAGCTGGAGAAATATGCCAATTTGTCTTCATAGGTACTGAGGGGGGGGGGGGGAAGCCCAAAGTCCTTAACAAACAGCAACAGAGCAGTAAAGTGTTTCTTATTACTTCACATTCAAAGGCATTTGTGCCCACCTCCAAAATCCTAGCATTTTATAAGTTGTTCTTTAAAACAACATTTTTAACATGCTATGTATATATATGCTTATATATGTGTGTGAGGGTTATGAAATGAAATTAAATGATTGCCCCTGAAGTGAGTAGGAGGAAGACCTGCCATATACACAGCAAGAGGGAAGGCCAAGGCATTCAATTCATTTGTAAAACGGTAAGGACAATCAATATGGTGGGGAAGTATTTTTATATGCAGTTATTAACTCATAAGCTACAGTATATCTCATCTCATTTCAACAACAGCTGAGGTCTCTATTTCCCCCTGGAGGCCCCTGCAGGTCCCATTATGAGAATCATAAATAATATGTGCTAATGAGATATGAATTGATTATGTTGGAAAAGCTGACATTTTCATCCATCATTCTAAATGATGTTTAACAATGGATTACCAGCCAGTAATTCCTCTGATATGAGATTAAATAAAATAGCAGGCTGTTTCAGCAGGCTAGCTCAAGGAGATGGCAATAAATCTGCTCAATTACTGTATTACCAATCCGTTTTTCACTGCTAAGGATATTATTATTTCATTTAGACTTGTTCATGCATCATAGATTATTTTATTTCAGTCAGTCAATGGGAGAAACTGCAGTATTTTATTCACTGAGCTGCAAAGAACCAGGCTTTGATAGAGTACAGTAAAAGTGGCTCAGTAGGCCTCAAGCACATAAAGTAAAGGGTACAAAGCTCCTGGAAAACTGAAAAGGCATGGCAAAAAAAATGCATTTGAGAATAAGGTGCTTTCTTTGGAACCTAATTTACTTCACTTATCTGCAAAGTTTTACCGAGGGATACTGTCTAAGAAACTGATCAATTGAAACAAAATTATTGGATCCTCTAAGATGATTTGAACTGTAGTATATTGGGAATTAGATCATTGCAGATATCCTTTAGCCTGCTAAATTAGATTGCAAATAACTGTAATACAAATGGTGTCACTTTCACACAGCACCCTACTGAGGGGGTGGGATGGGGATATCCAATGTTGGTCATCAATAAGTAGAAAAGATTTTGCTCGGCAATCCAAGGTATATTGCCTGTCAGTTTCTAGAATTTTTTGCACTGAGAAATTGGGGAAGTGAAAAAGTGATTTCACTGTAAATTTGGAGGGTCTGGGTTCAGTTCCAAGCTTTGCCATGTACTAAGGGTTCATTCTCACGGTTGTTTGATGCAATGGCTTTTAAGGGTGAGAAATGCCACAAACGTTATACTTTCTACCAGTTGCAGAAAACTGTTGTGGTAGGTGTAGATAATTGACTTTCCATGTGATTGATGCCAGTATGGTCAAGCTTCAATACGTTGATTGAAGTGGTTATGGAAAATGGTTATTAACAGGGTGTCCTTATACAGACCAATGTTCCTTGCCTCAGTTCTCATTTCTTTAATCCATAAATAGAAATACTGTTGACCTTTGTTACCTTGCCCTGATCTTGTTTAATATTTGCTAATTGTTCTTCACTGTTTACTGGCATAGCTTCAACATCAGCCTCAGTGAAGACTGCTGCAACAGGTTTCTCTCTGCAGCCATTGCTAGGTCATTATTTCAAACTGGTGATGCACAATGGGACAAAACAAACTAAACTCCAAGTATACGTTAATGAGGTCTGAACTTGCTGAGACTGAGAGGGGAAAATATCTTGGGGTTGTAATGGATAGCGCAAGGAAAGAGTCAACTCAGTGTGCTGTAGTTGAGAAAAAGGCCAACTCTGTGTTAGGAATTATTAGGAAAGGGACTGAAAATAAAACAGTGGATATTATAATACTCCTGTATAGATTTATGTTGTGGCCTCATTTGGAATATTGTGTACAGTTATGGTCACTGTATCTCAAAAAGAACACCTTAGAGCTGGAAAAAGTACAGAAGAGGGTAACCAAGATGATTAGGGGTTGGAGAACCTTCCTTCCTTATGAGGAAAGGCTGAAGATCCTGGGTCTTTTCATAATATGGAGAGAGCCAAGAAAGAGAAAGTCTTTTCCCTCTCCCCAGATTCTAGAACTCAAGGGCATCCAGTGAAGCATGGGCATGACAGATTCAGGAAAGACAAAACAAAAAACTTCTTTACACAGAGAATGATTAAAATATGGAATTTGCTGCCTGAGGATGTAGTGATGGCCACAGGAATAAACTGCTTTAAAAAGGGATTAGATAGATTTCTCATACATAAATCTATCAGTGGCTACTAGCCATGGTGCCTGAGGGGAACCTCCATTCAGAGGCACATAACCTCTGAATTTCAGAGCCCCCGTAAGCTGTGGAGCCTTGTGAGCAAAAATATTCTACTTTGTGAGCTACTGGCATTAAAGCTGTGAGCTACTGCAAAAATTAGTTTGCTCTGGGGTCATTTTTCCTGAGCTGAGACAAAAATGTGTGAGTTGGAGGCTAAAAAACTGCGAGCTAGCTCATGCTAACTCAGCACAGAGGGAACATTGGCCATGAAACAATGTTAGGAGAAAGTCTTGGCCTCTGTGCCCTGTCGTTGGCCCTCCAGAGGAACTAGTTGGCTACAGTGTGAGACAGGATACTGGACTTGATGGACCACTGGTCTGATCCAGCAGGACTCTTCTTATGTTCTTATGGTTCAGTGGCATTATGTCTTATGAATGCTATTGAGGATTAAACCATAAGTCACTTCTTGTAAGCTGCATGATTGTGAATGAATCTGCTTTTACAGATGAATATTGCATTTCAGTCCAAGAATGGAAAATTATCAATGCAGGCTACAGGGGAAGGATGCTATGTCTTGAATGTTACTATGTTTTGTTTTTCTAAAAAAACCCACCCTCCTTGTAAGTTTTTTAAAAAAAGAATTCTAGCACATCAGAAAGTCCTGGTCGATTCCCTTCCTCAAAAACTAATGTTTGACTTGCTCTAGAAAATATTTAAAAATGGCATCCCCACCTGCATTACAGTCCATTCTAAATTCAGTAGTCTACCACCTCTGTCTTACCTTATTAAGGCTCATGGAACCCACTTCTTAGTTGTACCAAGAATTTTTCAGTGTAACTCTATCCCATGTGCCTATATCCACTATGAGAATATTGGATTACTTCCAGTTTTTCGTCACTGCACTGATGATACACTAGCACTGAGGCTGTTACTAATGATGCTCTCTTATACCAGTGAAAAACTGCCAGAACAAACGGCTAAAAGTGTGTGAAGTAGGAGTGTGGCAAGCAAAGTGAAGAGTTTAGAAGGAATCCTTTATTTGCTCATGGCATGCCTGTAACTATATTCCTGCAAAAGATGTGGCATAAATTAAAACATTCCCACCAAGTCACTGGGCAATCTCAGATGACTGCCTCACTCCGTCTTGCTCTGCCCTCTCGCTGTAATGAAGCTTATGATCTGGTATATCAGTCGCAGGATCCCTCCAGAAATCTATGACAAGGATGACACACCTCCTATATTAAAGTGTTTGGTATCATGCTATTCATGTGTCCATATTATTTAGATCATGCAAACAGGAACTTGGTGGTGGACAGATTAGTAATAGACTATCTCCAGAAGACAAGCAGATAGTTGAACAGTGCATAAAAATTACAAAATCAATAAACATATTTTTATTAATTTGATTTCCACCCTGCTCTCCCTGCAAGCAGGTTCATACAACTGATACAATAACTTCCCAGAAAAGTATTGTTTATTTTTATTAATTTGGTTTCTATTCTGCCCTCCCCACAAGTGGGCTCATAGAATTGATACAATAACTTCTTCCCAGAAACATGTTGAATCTCATTGAAGCAATAACTTTCCCCCCGAATAACCAAATGACTTAACATGCGCAAAGCATATATTTAAGAGGTACGTCCTTTGAAATACATTGCCAATAATGAGACACTTTACTCAGTCCTTTACTAAAGAATTGTTGTGATGTCTGGTATATCCTGAATATAAACTTTGAGGTCGTATCCTATTGCTTTGGTAAAATAGGGCAAACTAGTTCCTTATTCCATTTATTCCTGAGACTTTCCATGTTGTATTTATGAACCAAACATCAAATATTTATAAACAAATACTGTAGGTTTCATTTTCTGCATCAATTCAATTAGAGTTCCCAGGAGCAAAGGAGACTCCAAGATACTTAATGCTGCATATTTAGATACCAACAGATGTTGCAGCTGTAAATGCTGTAATTCAACAGAAATTGACAAGTCATATCTAGACCTCAGCTGAGAAAATGAGAAAAATTCCTCATCATAGTCTATCAGTTCCTCCAATGTAAAAATCCTCCAACTGGTTCAAGACTTCCATAAAAAAGGTTCTTCCAAATTTTTAAGTCTGGATTGGCCCACTATGTTAATTTAACATATAACAATGGATCAAATGGCTATTGTCATGACTTAATGCACTATAGTTTTCTATCCGCAGAAACTGCAGGAGGAATATGATCTACTCTAGCATAAATTGTTCCTAAAGCATTCCACTTGGAGAGGGGCATCAGACTGGAAGCCTTTTAAAAGGTCCAAGATGGATAGTCCAACTGCAAGGGAAGATCTTAATAATTAGTGCAAGTTAACCAGTATGCCAGGTGATGTAAACTTAATCAGGGAAACGGAATTCTCCTTTTTGAATGGAGTTCATCCTCTTTAGAAAATCCTCTTTACAGAAATCCATGGTGGTAAGGAACCTCACATATATTTCCAAACTAAAGTATTAGTTATATTAATATATCTATAAGGTACGTAAAAAGGAATATATACAAGATAAATGTGATACCTCGTTTAGTGAAATGACTGCCATGGACCAACTATAACAAACCAAGTATCCCAACTTTCTTTCTGGAGGAACTATCAAACAGTCTGGAGACTTGATAGGGCCTGACTGGACATATGCACATAACTGGACAATGATTTCCAGACATCTTACCAAAAATAGACTATGGAAGAATACTGCTTTGAAAAATACTTCTTGCACCCCTAGATGGAATAAAGAGGCAGACACATAACTTCTTGGGAAATGGGCCACTTTATTGAAAACAACAAGAACTAGGCAAGGTAACAAGAGGACGAGCCCTGGGGTCATACCTGACCCCGCCAAGTCCTGCCAGGGCGAGGCACCCAACCCCCGGTACTAGCCATGCCCATGTGGCTATATCCGGGCGGCAGACCCAACATGCCCTCCCCTTATCCCCGCCCCGATCACCAGAAAGGGGGGGGAACCGCTCAAAGGGAGGCATGGGAGCGATCCGAATTCCAGGACATTGAGCCGTTAAGCCCATCTGTCTTTCCTCCGGATCGCATGCACAACAGGTGCCCAGGCCAGGGTGCTCACCAGCAAGGTCAGAATTCCTTGGAAATTCCGCAAAGTGGCCAAATTAGCTACCTAACAAAACCACACCGCTACTGGCAGTACAAGGTAGGCAAAAAACACACCACCAGAGGCCAATTAGATGATGTGCAAAAATTCCTACCTGGCCCCTAATAAGGCGGCCGGCAAAACCTGTACTGCTGCAGGGTGGGCGGGCGGGCAAACAACTCCGTGAACTGCGTGCCTAGGGGGAGGAGCCGAGGCTTCTTAAAGCCTCGGCCACCGCCCCAGAAAAGTCCCCGGATGCCCGGGAAACTGCCTCCCATCCCCCAGGGCTGCAAAACGCGGCCCCACGGCGCGCAGCCGCGTTGCGGCGCGGCCGGGGTGGGGCCGGATTGCACCCCTAGATGGAATAAAGAGGCAGACACATAACTTCTTGGGAAATGGGCCACTTTATTGAAAACAACAAGAACTAGGCAAGGTAACAAGAGGACGAGCCCTGGGGTCATACCTGACCCCGCCAAGTCCTGCCAGGGCGAGGCACCCAACCCCCGGTACTAGCCATGCCCATGTGGCTATATCCGGGCGGCAGACCCAACATGCCCTCCCCTTATCCCCGCCCCGATCACCAGAAAGGGGGGGGAACCGCTCAAAGGGAGGCATGGGAGCGATCCGAATTCCAGGACATTGAGCCGTTAAGCCCATCTGTCTTTCCTCCGGATCGCATGCACAACAGGTGCCCAGGCCAGGGTGCTCACCAGCAAGGTCAGAATTCCTTGGAAATTCCGCCACCGCAATGCCAAGCCTCTGCTTAGGCATTCGCGACCCCCGGGAGGCCCAAAGCCTCCCGAAGACCTTGCCGTAACTCAAACAGAAAGGCCCGATTTCCCTCATCGGACAGATGCACACCATCTGGCCGATAAAGTTCTTCCCTGTAAAAACAAATACCGGGATGCGGCAGGAAGGTGCCCAGACCTCCCTCGAGAGCCAACCTCAGGGCCCGATTAGCTTTCCTCCTGGCCCGCTCAATCCCAGCAGGATTCCAAGCGGCTCGCCAGATCCTTCGAGGCAAGATTGCAGACCAAATGATCCGGACCCCGGGCCATCTCCTCACAATGACCCGCAAGTCCGCAATCGCCTGCAAGGAAAGGGCCCTCCCCTGTAAAAGGCCCAAGTCATTCCCACCAAGGTGAATGACCAAAACGTCGGGCGGGGGGCCAGGCCTGTTAACAAACAACAACGGTAACAGCCCAGACCATCTGAGCCCCCGGCGCCCAAGCCAGTCGATCGTAGCCCACTCGCCAAGCCCCAGCTGAGACCCGAGCGGCGATCTTCTCGCAAAGTGGGCCGCCCAGAAAATCATGCTGTGCCCGCATATGAGGATCCTCAGCCTCCCATGACGAGCCACAGCACCTGAAACAAAAGAACATAGTTAGAACAGAACCACCAAGTACTCCCCACTTAGGGGAGCAACAACGGGCGCACATAGGAACGGTAGGCGGCGGACCTCCACCGCCCTACCCTCTGGATGGTCGGTCCAGGGTAACCCATGGCTGCGGCCGTCGACGCCGCCCCAATCCGGAAGGAGTGGGTGCCAAACCTGAAACCACTCAGTCCCAACTTACCCAGGGCCCGTGAAGTGACCGCCCAAAACTGGTACTTTGTCAACGGAGCCCCGCACTCGTGCTGGAAAAAGGGGCCCTGAGCAGTACCTCGGGCCCTAACATACTCCCGCAGGGCCTGAACCGGACATAGCCCGGGCTCGGCACAAGGGCCAAGCTTGATCGTCGTGCCCTTCCAGAGCTGGTCCGTTTTGGACCGACGGACCCGAAGTAGGACCTGCTCCCCTTTGAAAGACACGTCACCGCTCTGTAGGGCGGTGTCCCTAGTATCCTTCCGCGAGGCCTGAACTAGCTCGCTCACACGTAGGGCACCAAAGAAGGCCGTGAGCGCAGCCGCGTGAAACAAAGTAACTTCAAAAGCAGAACTACAAACCCCCGGCCAAACATTGCCCAAGCCACGTAAAATGGTAGGGGATATGGGTTGTCTAGTGTCCGCTCCTGAGGCTTGTTCCCTGGACCAACCCTCCAACATCTTCCTAATTCTGAAATCATCCCCTGCGGCCGGAAAGCCCTGAGCTTTGCTGAGAAACGCTAGGGCCGCCAACTGCCCTCTAATGGTCTTGACTTTCATACCTTTGGACTTTTGCACTACGCAAAACTGCATCAGATGAGAAACCGGGATAGGCCAAACCTCACCAGACCCCGAGGCTTGGCGGAAAGCCTTGAACTGCGCTGCTGCACGCTCGTAAGCCCTTCTTGTGCTTGGGGCCAGGGCTAAAAGGATTGCCTTTCCGGCCTCTACCTGCCAAGCTGCCAAAGATGGGGAGGCATCAGTGACGGGTGGAGATCTGCCTCCGGGGCCAAAAGGCGGAACCGGTCCATCTGTCGACGAGACAGGGCGTCCGCTACCCCGTTATTCACACCCGGCACATGCTTGGCTATAAAAACAATGTTTAGCTGGAGACAGCGCAACACAAACGCCCTCACAAGCGACATGACAGGCTTGGACTTAGAGGTCAAGGCATTAACCACGTGCACCACCGACAGATTGTCGCACCAAAACTGTACAACCATGTTAGCCAGTTGATCGCCCCAAAGAAAAACTGCCACCACTATCGGAAAGAACTCCAAGAAGGTCAAATTTCTGCAAATCTCGGAGCGGAGCCAATCCTCCGGCCAGGGCTCAGCGCACCAGTGCCCCCTAAAGAAGACACCGAAACCGGAAGCACCCGCGGCGTCAGATGAAATTTGGAGGTCAGCCTCAACCTTGAGGGACTCCCTCCAGAAGGACACCCCGTTGTAGGAGTCGAGGAAACGTTCCCAGACCTCAAGGTCTCTGCGCATGCTCTCCGTTATCCTGGCCCTGTGATGGGGGAGGCGTAATTGCGACATGGCGTCGCACAGCCGGCGGACAAATGCCCTGCCAGGGGCGACGACGCGGCAAGCGAAATTTAAGTGTCCCACCAGCTGCTGCAATTCGAGGAGTGACACTTTACGCTTTGCCTTTAATGCCTCTAGCCTGGCCCTGAGCTGACAGACTTTGTCCTCAGGCAGGCGTGATGTCTGTGAGTTAGTGTCCAACTCGATGCCAAGATACGTGATGCAGCTTGTAGGGCCCTCGGTTTTTTCATGGGCGAGTGGGACGCCCAACTCCCCGGCCAATCTAGTAAACAGGTCGAGGAGCCGGGCGCAACGGCCCGACCCGGGGGCGCCAGCAAACAAAAAATCATCCAAATAGTGCACGACCTCATAGCGGCCCGACCTGTCCTTGACCAGCCACTCCAAAAAGGAGCTGAAACGCTCAAAGGCTGCACAAGACACCGAGCACCCCATGGGCAATGCCCTGTCAACGTAAAAACTGCCCTCAAAGTGAAAACCTAACAACTCAAAATCGTCCGGGTGGACCGGCAACAGTCGAAATGCCGACTTGATGTCGCATTTCGCCATTTCCGCTCCGGGCCCGCAACCCCTGACGACCTTAACCGCCTGATCGAAAGTCGTGTAACGAACGGAACATAGGTGATCGGGGATGCCATCATTTACCGACCCCCCTGCGGGGTAGGACAAATGATGAATCAACCGAAACTCCCTGGGGGCTTTCTTTGGAACTACACCTAACGGTGAAACCCGCAGGTTGGGAACAGGGGGCGCTTTAAAAGGGCCAATCACCCGCCCTTCCGCGCACTCTTTTGAAATTTTTTCCCTCACCACATGCTCCAAACCAACAATAGAACGTAAATTGGAAGCCGAACAGGGGACCCTAGGCCCCATATACGGAATCCGGAAACCGAACATAAACCCAGACAACAAATAACATCTGTCCGAAGTCCTCGGATAATTAGCGATGAACTGTTCAAGGACCGTCAGCCGAATGGGGCTGGGACCCTTTACCCATTGCTTGGGAGCCGCCACCTCCGCCAGGGCGCTTGTGCCCGCCCTTCGGCTTTGCCTTGCTGCAAGCAGAGAAGGCGTGGGAACCTCCACACAATGGGCATTCGTGCTTGAATTTGCACGCTTTACGGGAACAGACACCTTGGGAGGTGTACTCCCAACACAACAGCCGGGGTTGAACCGGCTGGCCCGCCGAAAGGCGGGCTGTTGGGTTACTCGCCTGTTTATGGACCAAGTGCCCACTGTCCGCCCTGTCTCCAAAATTTGGTTTAGCCGGGGCCATCAGTTGCAACCATAACTGTTGGTTGATTTGGTCCCAGGGAAGTAACGGGTTGATGGCCGCCCGCATACGAAACGTCTCATCATATTGCAACCAGGCAGACCCCGCAAAATCGGAGTATGCCCGGTATATGATGTCGCAATATTGGAACAACGCCACGGCTCTGCCCGGCTGCGCCCTGGCGATGACCCCGGCATAGATGAGGAAGCCTGGAAGCCAATTGGCCCAGGTCCTATCCACCCTCCGTCTCCTGAGTTTCTCTTTCTCTTTCTCGTCCAACTCCTCTTTACTCTTTTTTTCCAACTCCCTATACAGGAGGCTAAACACATCAACGTACTCCCCCCTCAGGATCCTGTCCCTTGTAGCAGGGGTCAAGTGATCCCCCAGTGGCATAGCAGGATCCCCGTAAGGGATGGACAACAGTGGCACTGAACCATAAGGGTTCTGATGGTATCCCCAAGGAGCACAAGGCACAGCCGGCCATTCAAAAGGATAAGCTCCGGGCGTGTGACTCCCCCAAGGTAAGATTCCCGTGGCCGGCGTGGATGTGGCCGACCCCGCGGCAGCTGGCGGCCCGCCGGGCCCACGAGGATGCTGGCCCCAAGCCCATGGAGGAAACAGGACACGGCCAGGAGCGGCGCCGCCCACAGCCCAAGACGGCCCGGGTACCGCTGGGGGCGACCCCGGGCCGCCCTCAGGGGGGGCGGGGGCATTGCCATAACCGCCAGACTGTGGTGGGACAGGAGGGCTCCAAACCCCCCAAGGCCATTGGGTTTGCTGTGTAGGCACTGTGACCCTACCTTGCTCAGTAGTGGGGTTAACTGCCACAGCTAGGCAGGGCTCCGCTGGTTGCTGGTCTTCTGCTTCCGCATGGCCACGGCCATCATCCCCCAGCTCAGCAGCTTGGCCCTGGTCTGGCTCCCGTGGAGGCTCAACTCGAGACCTGGCGACCATATTTTCCTGGAGGAAAGAAAGTCTGGCAAGCAATTCACGCTCGAAGGTAAGCGTCCCTGATCTACCCGTGGCGCTATGGCGCCCAGGCCAAGTAGCCTGGGAGCCAGACGCTGCTTGCTCTTCCTCCATAACATGAACCCTATCCAAAATGGCCTGGCGTATGACCGAGCTGTCAAGGTCATCAGCAGGAGGATCAGTATTCCTCCTCTTTGCAGCGGCCTTTGCAGGCTGCTTGCCCTTAGAAGGGCCCTGCCCCTTTTTGGGAGCCATAGCCAAGGCAGCTGCTACTGAAGGCAGGAGAAGAACCCAAAATCAACCGCACCCAAGCTAGGCAGCAGGAAAAGCCACTGAAGGAGTAGCGATCCAGAGAGAATGGGGGGGGTGGGGTGAGTGGTATCTTCTTCCCCCTTGACCAAGGCCCAAAGAATGTAGTGAAAATCCCTGGGGTAACGTCTACCCAGAAGGCCCAGAATCCCCAAACCTTTGGACAAGCCCCCAGGGAGCTAGCTGCTCCAGTAGCAGCAGGTCACCAGCCCCACTTGCGCGCACCGGGCCCTACTCTGTGTTAAGGAACACCGGGTTGGGGAGGGGGGGGTAGCGTAAAGAGGCCGCGCCCCCAGCGCCCGGGCAGGACACCAGACAAACCTTCTCCGTCAACTATAGCTAAAGCGCCCACCGCCCGCCAACGCCGCCAGTCAGCCGCCCCAACGGCCCACCCCCTGGTTCGCTACGATCAATCCGTGCCGCCGCGGGAAGGGAGCGCCGCCGCTCAGCTGTTTCAGCTCCTTCTGACGCTTCCCGCCCTCTTCTAGCCGATTGCAGGGCACGGGTTGTTCCACCGCCGCCGAGCCTCGGCGGCTAGAAAGGAGCGCCGCCGATCAGCTGTCGCCTCCCACGTCGTCTTCAGGGAAGGCTGCTGGGCGCACGCTACCTCAAGGAGCCTGGGAGGAGCCAGCACGGTAAGCCAGGCCACCTACAGGCCCGAATCCTGACGCAGTTCAGACCAGCGGGTCAGCGGCACGCTGCTGCTCCGCTCAAACAACTCCGTGAACTGCGTGCCTAGGGGGAGGAGCCGAGGCTTCTTAAAGCCTCGGCCACCGCCCCAGAAAAGTCCCCGGATGCCCGGGAAACTGCCTCCCATCCCCCAGGGCTGCAAAACGCGGCCCCACGGCGCGCAGCCGCGTTGCGGCGCGGCCGGGGTGGGGCCGGATTCTGGCAAATGAAACAACTGTATAAAATTAAAATATGAAAACATTCAGTACTTGTATGCCACTTACTTTTCTAAAATGACAGCACAAGGTATGGGCACAAACTGGGAAACTGTAGTCTGTTTCATTTTGTGGTTTGCGATGTGCCTGGTTCGTGAGCTACAAACCATCATGAACTTCTAGATGCCAAATAAATTGATTTAGTTTATGAGGTTCATAATGCAGTAGCACATCTTCAGCTGACACTCCTCTACCTGCCCTTCAAGTTTGATGAGGATTGAATTTACAGGATCTGAGTTGCAGCCCCTTCAAAGAAAGTGCCCCCAGAAAATGCTTTCCAGGGAAATGACAGATGCAGTTTCAGGAGTGTATAAAATGGACCCTGTGCATGCTAGAGACATCAAACTTGCAAGGAACCTGCCCCTGATATTCCTCTACATGCCCTCCAAGTTATGTGTAGATTGATACATGGAGTTATCCCCCACTCCAAGAAGATGGCCCCAGGAAAGTGGTTTTGAGGGCAATGTCTGGTGAAGGTTCAGAATTGTATAGAATGGACTCCCTGCAAAGTGCACATACACCAAATGCACAGGGAAGCTCATCCTGCCTTTGAAGTTCAGTAAAAATTTGATTGCATGGAGACAGTCTATCTGAAAATGTATCCGTTCATGAACCACCACCAGCCTCTTGGCAGTTCATGGAAAGTTAGTGCTGGTTGACCTGCCTCGAACTTCAATTCACAAACCATGAACTGGACAAAATTTACCATAGATTTTAGTTCATGAGCCAGTTTGTGCCCATCCTTAGCAGCACATTCCTTACTCTCAGTTATGAAACTGATATCTGGAATCTAATGTGAGAGGTGGCAGAGTAAAATCTGCCCTTGTCCTCCCAACTTGCTCCACTGTTCTTGTATCACCATGATACACAGTCCACTGTTTTAAAAACCTGTTTGTTGAAACAATGCAATTCTTAACAGACTTATGCCCTTGGAAGGTCAGATGCTGAAGCTGAAGCTCTAATACTTTGGCCACCAAATGAGAAAGGAGCACTCGCTGGAGAAGACCCTGCTGAGAAAGACAGACAGAAAAAGAAGAAGGGACTGCAAAAGATGAGGTGGCTGGACAGCATTACTGATATAACAAACATGAATTTGAGTGGACTTCTTGCTTCTTCCTTAGATTTCCCAGCCAACACCTGGGATAAGTAGTCCATCTCGGCCATTTCCAGTATATTCCGCATCAAGTCTGATCTCGTGGGAATTTCTTGGATTCTATTTGTGTTCTCAACCACCAACTCATTTTAATGTCCATATTTCCTGACTTTTCCTTCGTTTTCAGTTGATTATTCTCTTTCAGCAATTCTTCGTACCTATAACTTTGACTAAATTTCATAAGGTTTGGGGATGTAAATGCTTCCACTGGAGACACCCATCTTGGAATTTTCTAATAAACTCTCGGTTTTACCTATGACCATGTATGATACAAAGATTTATGAAGCCAATGATTCTAAAAGTAAGAATGTCCTTCTAATCTTTGGTACCATAAATATGCATGCCAACCCAGATTGAGGTCATGGCCTTCTAACAATTGCTGTCTCCTGTCATTCAATAGCACCCAGTCTCTTACCCAGGACAGCACTGAAACTCTATAATACAATTGCCAGTCCGGGAGACCCAAGCCTGCTCTCAGTTTGGAATCGTGTAATGTCAACATCAGCACATTTCAGAATGAACACAATATGTTCAAGAGCTTGTGATGGTCCCTAAAAATCTTCCCTGAATACTGAGAAGGTTTGCCATTTTTTTGCCTGTGATCATTGTCCCCCTGATGGCCTGCCACTTCTGCCCTGTTTTCCCGGTGGTTATGGCAGCATCCCAGCGAACTGGGATTCATGCAGTTACTGTATTTCAGAACTACTCAAAACCTGGAAGCCACTGCATTAATGTTGTATGTCTTTGGTCGATACATGTATTTAATGCACTTGCAAACATGTTTTCCTTTTGCAGCTATTTACATGAGCATATAGAAATAATATTCTCTTGTGCTAAATGAGAGTATTTTTTGTTCCAGAGAGTGGCAAGATACTACAGGGTAATGTATTATATGTGTATGTTCCATTTATGGGTCAAATTAACGCTGAATCCTACAGCTGTCCCTTCATACATTTACTGAAGTCAATGAAAGCCAGCTTGATGCAGAAGTAAAGTGCTGAACTAGGATCTAGGAGACTCCAGTTCAGGCCATCACTGTGCTGTGAAGCTAGCCAAGCTACCTTGGGCCAATCGTTCTTTCTCTCAGCCTAATCTTGTTCACAGGGTTGTTGAAAAGGTAACATGGAAGAGGGAAGACCAACATCTGCTCCCATGGGTTCCTTGGGAAAAGAATGATATTAAAATAAATAAATAAAGGGCATAGAATGTTACACCTCAGCCTCCATAAAGCTTTCGGTGTAGTTTTCAATTCACGTTACAGTGAAAATTTTGAGTTTTTCTTGCATGTAATCCAGTATGTGGTGGTACAGGATGGAATCCAGTTCTCTCACCTACTTTGTCTTGTAGGATCTGCTTTGCCCCATTATTGCAACTATGGAAACAAATGCTGCAAAAAGGGAAGCTAATTTAAGAACAAATCCACCCTAAAAAGTAAAAAATCAATCTCCCTCTTCACACAGAGAGCCCAAGGGAATAGAATGCTGGACATCATGGGTATTTTGCTACTACTTTTTGACGTATGTTCTGATGAAAAAGATCAATGGTTTTTCTCTTGGGGATGAAAGATTGCAAGGTCCAAATAGCCAGAAGTTTGTATGTCTATTATCTAATGGCAAACAGCACAGGAGTCAGCAATGAGCACATTTTCCCTGACAATAAGTGACAAGCAGCCTGCTTGCCAACATATAGCTCTGCTCCTTCAGGTAATTCTTAGAGGTAAAAACAGAGTAAAAGTGCTGAATAAGGTAGCAATCTTAGAGCCCAATTCTGTTCCTTTTTACTTATCCCATGGTAAACTTTGCCAAAAAACATTGACCTAGACAAGGTTTTTAGAATCAAAGATTCTATGAACAATAGGAAGTTGGTTGGGCTTTGGTTTACTTATTACTAGATAGTTGGGTTGCAGTCTAATGGATTAAAAACCTTTTTTAGGTTTTTGCTGCCTGTGGAGGTGTCTCACAACCAATACTCCCTCTGAGCTGTGGAGTATTGTGAGAAAAAATTCTACTTTGTGAGCTACTGACATTAAAGTTATGAGTGAGTGATTTGGCTACTGCATAAAGTAGTTTGCTCTGGGGCCATCTTTCCTGAGCTAAGACAAAAATGTGTGAGGTGGAGGCTAAAAAACTGTGAGTTAGCTCACACTAACTCAGCTGAGAGGGAACACTGCTCACAACATACCCAGAGATACAAATTCTTATGTATATGGCAGAATGTACACTTAATTTGGTTTTCTCTGAATACACTGCCCATTGCTTGGCAATGGAGGATTTTATCTCCACAAAGGTGGGACACTGGTTAGGATGGTCCATCTCAGGAGACAGATTGAGAGGGTTTCTTACATCTCTAAGGAATTTTCTAATCACCATAATTAATTCTTTGTTTGAAACCCTGATTATGGTGTAGAACACAGAGGTGAGCTAGGTGGTGGACATGATTGCTCTGGATCATCTATTACAAGGATCTTGCAATGGAGCTATTAAACAGTTCTGCAGTTGGGTGTAGAGGAAAACTTGATAGAAATGTGGTGGAACCCATGTGAGTGTGCATTGTTGTGCCTATTCTATGGTGGCAATGAGAACAAAGAGAGCACAGTTTTCTACCACCATTGCAGCCTTGCAATGACATTTGAAAGATCTTGTCTAGGTTGTAAGGGGGGCTTTATTTCATGGTTCTGAGTATGTGTAGGTTCCTGTGATTCTTTTGTCAAAAAATTGTGTATTTCATGGTCAATTTCTCAGGATACTTTTGGAGTGTTGTCTGGTCCTAGTTGCATGTATGGATGACTTTCCTTGCCCTTCAAGGCTTTAAGCTTCTAGCTGGGTCAGGTTGGTTGAGTGGATCTGGGAAATAATAAATATATTCTATGGGAGGATTTCAGGGATGCTTCAGGAAGTTCGGAGGATAAAGATTCTCTAAACCAATTTTAGCCCAGATTGAGGCCTGGTTTTGGTATAGAAATTGTCTCGATCACCTTGATTGACAGTCTGTTAGCACAATGGAAAGAGGTGGCCATTCTTGTGGTTTCTTCTAGACCTCTTATGGACTTTTGATGCCATCAATCAAGGTATCTTTCTGGAGAGACTGGATGAGTTGGCAATGGGACCCCATGCTTCAGTGGTTCCTCCGGCATATCATTTTTCTAAAGACTTAAAGAAATCTATTACTTTAAGCCTGGGAACTGGTCTCTTTTATGCTATACCTGTAGTTACTATTCTACCAATATATGACAAAAGTGCAGCAAGTCTGTGTAAGGAGCTTTTGGGGAGTATGGAATAGGTGGGGGAAAAGCTAACCATGGTCTCTAGTTCTGCATTCTAATGACATTTATATGTTTTTGACCCTCAGTGTAAAAGACCTGTTAGGTACACATCACTCCCCCACACACATTTCCCCCCACTCAAATAGGATCTTTCATTGTATTCCTTCATGCCACTCCTTGTGTGCTCTTGAAACATGGGGAACAGCCTCCACTGCAATTCAAAGACTTCAGTCAGTCAACTGAGAAGCCCTGGTGCACTTTCCAAAATTCTTCCTCCTGTCTGATTATTATTCTGCCTCAATTAGCTTTCTTTGTTTTTAGATAGCATATATGGTTGAAATTTTCTTGCCTTCAAGAATTGTAAAGTACTATGGGAGCTCTTTTTACTAAATATTGAAGAGAAATAAATGCATACACTAAGAAAACTAAAAGGAAAGTCAGCAGAGAAAGGGTTAAACATCACTTCTCTTTCATAATCATTCTCTTCAAAGTGGCTTCTCTCTTGGTCTTTCTCTCTCTCTCTCTTTTAAAGCAGCTATATTAATATTTTTCCTAAGGTCAGTTTAAGTATTATTGGAAAACTGGAGGAATCAGTGAAGCATAGGGTCCCATTGTCATCCAGCCTCATCCTCTTAGTCCCATCTTAATGTTTCCCAGTGCATCAGAAGAATGAATGTGAATGATCGTAATTGAATTTTGCTCAGAATCTGGGGTCGTCCTGATTGGAATGGTAGCAACATTCAAGTTTAGGTTAAAACTTTGCTCTGAATCTTGTATTATTAGTTTATTTATTTATGCTACATTTATATGCTTGTTATAGCATTCATAGATCATGACTGACGAGTGTGAGTCCTCTACTACATTCACTTTGGCATATCTTTCTCTCTCTGAGGTCTGTTAAGTTACTCTTCAGGATGGTTTGTGGTTTGGCCTTGTTACCTATTGCCAGGGTCAGATGCTTTGTGAGCATGATATTAACACATATCATTTATAAAATCATTGTGGCTACTATAAAACAGGGAATTGGATTTGAGGGTTATGATTACAGAAATATATATATATATATATATTTTAAAAAATGTCTTTTAGCACATTTTTTCCTGTAAGCAAGGAATAATGGACTCAGGCATGAGGCAAGTGTGTTACATTGGCTTTATTGAATTTATTTTGAGTGTACACCATGTTCACTTTATCTCTCTGTGGCAATAAAAAATCCCATTAAAAATAAACAACCACCCCACCAAATACAATTACTTGAGACATAGATACTGGGCCCCATGCACACGTTTATTGAAAAAACTGGCAGACGAGAGCCAGGAGGGAACACCATTTGGTGATTCAAACTTCCATCCTGCTAAATCTGGAAAACACTGGAGCCCATAAGCAATGAAATTCTCATTATCATTTCCGGTAAAGTAATGTGCTTTTGGGGACTCATGAACAGACCTTACACTCAGGGTGTCTGTGTTACACAGGAAAAATATGAGAACTGAGCTGCATGCAGATGCACAAGCCCTAGTGATTAAAGCAAAGAAAACCAGAAAACTATGAGGCTATTTATGTTCCTTGCCTTCTTACATTTCAGCTATTGTACTACAGTGTGGAAGTAAGAGTTATAGAACCAGCTTTGTGCACTGTGGAATGTCAAGGACAATTCACATGCTGTCAATGCTCTGGGATAAGCGCATATGCTCAGGGCTTTTTTTGGAGCAGGAACTCCTTTGCATATTAGGCCACCTCTGCCCCTGATGTAGCCAATCCTCATGGGGCTTTCAATGGACCCTGTGCTAAGAGCCTTGTAAGCTGCAGGGGGATTGGCTACATCAGAGGTGTGTGGCTGCATATGCAAAGGAGTGCCTGCTACCAACAAAGCCCTGCATATGTTGATAGTACTGAATGACAAGAATTCCACGGGATCACTGCAGTCATGAGGATACTGCTCCATGCCAGTGACGAGCTGTTGAGACTGGCATAGGGAGTAGGACTCACATGACTCTGCAAACTCCATGTGAGTCCCTTCTTCAGACCCTAGTAGTACAGCCAGAGGAAGCCATCATCCACCATGCAATACTAACATCTGGATTGTTCCCCAGTGAATGGAATTATCTGGTTTGGGGGAAGGAAAAAAAAGCAATAGTTTTAGAACTAGCCATTGTAGTTTGCTCACTGGCAGCAAACCTTCTTGCTGTGAACCAGGAAGCTTAGTCCCAAATTAAGTGTACAAGGTAGATGTAGTTAGCTCTATTGACTGCTGATTGCCTTCCTTGATCTAGGCAGAGATAAAACTGCCTATGGGCTACATTGTGCCTTTTATTTCACTTTTATAGGGATGGAAGTGAACCTCAGCAAAGGTCAAATTCAAGGTCAAGACGAAGGTCACTGGTCAAGCTGTGATTCAGCCAGTTCCCTTTCCAGCACCGCTTAATCTTGCTCGCCTGTGGATAGAGTTCTTCAGTCTCTAGCCTTTACCACCCTCTTCCCTTCACAATCAACAGACAAGCACAAGCAATTTACTGCTGCGATCACTTCAGAGATATGTTCCAAAAGGCTCAACGTTAAGTATGGTGCTGAACTGGGAGGGGGGAAATTTGGCTACTGAAACCTTCAATGCCTTTGGAAGAAAGGAGTTGTATCAAATCAGCAGTTACCTATTAAAAGATAATTCATTTAAGAGGCATAAAGGGCACCCACTGGTTTTATATCCTGGGGTGTGTGGTTTTTAATGTAAACAATGTTTCCTTCTTACTTTTAAACAAGAGGTTGTCAAAGCATTTAATTTGGTAAAGCATTTGATGTGATAAGCTATGAGGGAGGGGCTCTTTACAACTAATAATCCTCTATTAGCTAGCTTTGTGATTAGTGTGCTACTTTCTGGGAAGCAGGACCCAATCCTTTTACATTTCTTTGCGCTCTGATTGATGGAAAGCCTCCTGCTGCCTTCAGTAAACATAGGTTTTGATCCTAACCACAAATGGAAATTTTTCAGCTTCGCTCAACCCACTATAAAAATACAAATCATACAACAGCTGCCATAAAAATCATCCACTGTGTCGGTTATGTAAGTATATAATCAAAGTCAAGAGTTTGGGGCAATAAAACCTTCAAGCTGTTTTGCTTAAATGCAAAGGGAGGGGGGAGGAAAGTAGCAATGTAACTTACATTGAAAATAATAATATGATCCCAAATAAGTCAGCTTCCCATTGCCTCTCTAAACTGTATGAAATTAAAAAGCAATGCCAAATAATGCCTGTTGCATTTAAACAGGTCTCTTAACAACACCAGCCATGATAACAGTATTGTTCAGCATTAAATGGTAGTGTTGCTGCAGAGATTGCTTTAGGTGGAATTAATAATTATAATACTGGCCGGCAGTTGCCTATAATTAAGTTTCCATTGACATTTTGGACTTTTAGATGACAGCTGCTTTAAAATCCCATAGGATGAAAATGTGTAAACACCTTCAATTTGAATTCTTTTGAAAAAAATGGCTTACAAATACTTTTAAAATTGGCTTACTGTTAGCTTATTAACTGTTTATTAATGTTTATGTATGCAGGTCAAATTTAAAAAGAAATTATAAGCGCTGATCCCCTACTAAGCCCATTGATGTTAGTGGACTTTAAGGCTGTAACACTGTCAGAATGCTAATCCATTTCTTAAGAGAATGTCATTGCTGAAGAAAGGATGTTGAATGGTATGAATCTGAATTGTAAATATTGTTATGCAGCTGGTGGCAAGAAGTTCCAGGGGCAGCGCTATGTGTATTAGTTCTTTTGGAAGACACAGCACTGGAAGCATATGCTGGTTTTGGTAATATTTGTTGAAGTTCATGTACACACACAAATACATCAGAGACAGAGGCAATACGGCCCCTTCCCGCCCGCGCCGTTTTCAATGGCATTAGGGCGGAAGCTGTCTTTGCCTCCCTGGAAAGAGTTGAGGTGAATAGCCCTCGCCCATCCGGAAAGCTCGGGGAGCGTGGTCTGGGGCTATTTAAGCCTGGAAGCGCCTCCTGTGGCGCAGATCGCCGGGGCTGTTGTCGGAGACGCTTTTCTCCGATGCTCCTCTAGGCTCCTGTGTCATTCACGCCGGGACTTCCCTGAGCTACCGGCAGTTATCGGGTTTCCTCTGCACATGAGTGCTCGCTGCATTGTTGCCGGCTTGTCGGAGGCACCCACTGAGCTACCAGCTGTATTTATAGAGCGTTTCTCTTGCAGTTTGCGTTAACAGGGTGTTGGGTGGGCCTGTGAGGGGTAGGGCGTCACCACCCCCACCCCCATCCCCCTCTCACCTCCTCGGGCGGGCGGTGTGAAGCGCAACTGGGGGGGGGGGGTCGGCTCTGCTGCCTTCAGTCGCGGCTTGGGGTGGCTGGTGTATGAATGTGGTGTCTGGGCAGGGCCTGCCTCTGGCGGTATAGGGGGTTTGGTAGGATCAAAGCAGAAGCAGGCAGCTGCAACCACCTTAAGCAGCTCTTCCACTCCCCCCCCCTTTTTTCATTTGACTGTTTGGGGGTAAGCTGATTCTGTTGAAGGCAACTTCATATTGTCTTTTGCCTCACCCTCTCTTTTCTTGCCTTTGGGGCCCCATCCCCCCCCCCCATTCAGTGGGTGGAGGGTGCTGTGACTGAGTAGGGCTTGTGCAGATTGGGGCTATGGCTCCTAGGAAGGGAAAGGGCGGTCCTAAGGGAAAGCAGCCTCTCAAAAAGGGTGTGGGTAAAAAGGGCAAACCAACTCCATGCCCTGGGGAGGAAGACGAGGCGCGTACGCGGCTCGCCATAATAGAGTCTTTGGGATTTTTGGAGAAACAGTACGGTTTGGACCTGGCTACATCTAGTTTATCCAAAGGACGCAAGGTGGCTAGGTCCTCTACCAGGGCATTTGAGCAGGAAGTTCCGGCTCGTCTCTCTTCCTTGCAGGATATGGCCAATCGGACCCCTGATGATAAGGATTCTGAGTCAGAGGGGGAGGGCATTGCCCCCGATGAGGCAGGCCCCTCTGTGCCGGGGGGGGGGGGGTTTCCAGCTCCAGTGCGGTCAATGTGGAGGATTCGGATGGTAAGCATGGCAACCAAAGTAATAGTAGTGGGTGGCCCTGGGGAGGTTTGGTTCACCCAACCATGCTGGGTCCTTCTTGCTCCTCAGCAATATTGGGTCCTGGGGGTGGGACTGGGCCTCCCAGCTTCCTGGGTGGTCCCGGAACATGGGCTCATGCCTCCCAGGGCCAGGTTTTTCCATGGGCCTCTTCTCAGGGCTCTGCATTGGCTGCTACACCTTCTACTTCACAAGGGGTCATAGTGCAGCCGGCAACAGGTGGCTCCTTGCCGTGGGATCAGCAGTCTTGGTGCCTGGCCTGTTGGTTAGCCTGCTGCCCAATGGGGTGGCTGGGGTTTGGTCTCGATGCCTTATGGCTCTTTGCCGTTTCATTCCCAGCCTTTTGGTGACACCGCCATGCCACTTGGTGACCATCTGACGGTTGCTACCCGGGAAAAAATTTTGCGTGGCGAGTATGTTGACGTCTTTAGCCTTCTTTATAGGGAGTTGGAGAAGAAGGATAAGGATGAGTTGGATGAAAAAGACAAGGAGAAACTCAAGCGCAGGAAGGTGGAGAGGAACTGGCCAATTGGTTGCCCATTTTTTTATATACGCAGGTGTTATAGCGCGGGCTCAGCCTTCACAGGCTGCCCCGCTGTTTCAATACTGCGACATCATATACAAGGCCTATACGGATTTCTCGGGTGCTGCTTAGCTGCAGTATGACAAGGAATTCCGCATGAGAGCTGCGCTAAATCCTGCAATGCCGTGGGACCAGATTAACCAGCAGCTTTGGCTGCAGTTGATGTCTCCGGCTAAGCCCAACAGGTCAGACAGTGGGCATCTGGTGAGTAAACAGGCAAGTGCAAGTGGTTCCCGTCCACCAGTGGGACAGCCGGTTCAACCCTGGTTGCTGTGTTGGGAGTACACATCACAGGGGGTTTGTAACAGAAAGACGTGCAAATACAAGCACAAGTGCCCGCTGTGTGGATGGCCCCATGCTTTGTCGGCTTGCAGTAAATCCAAGCCCAAGTTGGCGGGTAAGCGGCCAGCTGGGGGCGGTGGTACCCACCCGGCTAACAAAGGGACCCACCCCCATCAATCTGAGGGTACTTAACGAGCTTTTAGATCATTACCCCAAGGTTGCCGATAGAGTGTATCTTATGGATGGTTTTCGTTGTGAGTTTCATATTCCATTTCAGGGTCCTTGGGCTCCTTTTATGGCTAGGAATTTATGTTCTATTGCTTGTATGGAGCATGTGGTTCGGGACAAGATATTCAAGGAATGTACCGAGGGCCAGGTTTTGGGCCCTTTTGACAGCCCACCAGTACCTAATTTACGGGTATCACCACTGGGAGTGGTGCTGAAGAAGGTGCCAGGTGAGTTTCGGCTCATTCACCATTTGTCTTTTCCAAAAGGCGGGTCTGTGAATGATGCCATTCCTGACTATTTATGTTCAGTACGCTACACCTCCCTTGACCAGGCGGTCAAAGTGATCTGTAGCTGTGGTGTGGGTGCGGAAATGGCGAAATGCGACATTAAGTCTGCATTTCGTCTTCTTCCAGTACACCCCGATGACTTTGAGCTCCTGGGGTTCGTGTTTGAGGGCAAGTATTATATGGATAGGGCTTTACCCATGAGTTGCTCTATCTCCTGTTCCGCCTTTGAGCGTTTTAGCTCCTTTTTGGAGTGGGCATTGCGTAGGCGGGCGGGGTCCACCAATTCAGTTCATTATTTGGATGATTTTTTGTTTGTGGGCCTCGGAGGGTCTGGTCAGTGGGACCAGATGCTCCATTCCTTTTTGCAGCTGGCGGCAGAACTTGGGGTTCCCCTGGTGCATGAGAAGACCGAGGGTCCCTCACAGGTGTTGACTTTTGGGGGGATAGAGTTGGACACCATAAGACAAGCTTCACGGCTCCCATTGGAGAAGGTGCAGGGCTTACAGGTTAAATTGGCTGCCCTGAGGGCTAAGCGTAAGGTCTCCTTGGTGGAGCTCCAGCAGATTGTGGGGCACCTCAACTTTGCATGCAAAGTTGTGGCTCCAGGTAGAGCTTTTTTTAGGCGTCTTTGTGACGCCATGGTCAGGTTGTGCCTGCCTCATCACAGGATTAGGATTAATGGAGGCATGCACCAAGATCTGGAACTATGGCACCAGTTTTTATCTTCATTTAACGGTGTTTCCTTTTGGCATGGGGACATGAGGATTGAAGTGGATTTGCAGATTATGTCTGATGCCGCTGGTTCCTTTGGCTTTGGGGTTTACTTTCGTGGACATTGGTGCACGGAAAGTTGGCCTAGCAAGTGGCAGGATAGCGGACTCTGCCGCAATCTTACTTTTTTTGGAGTTTTTTCCAATAGTTGGTGGCAGTGCGGCTATGGGGACCCGAGTTGGCCAACCAAGTCGAGCATTTTTGGTGCGACAACTTGGCAGTGGTCCACATCATCAATAATTTGACATCTAAATCTGTTCATGTTATGGCCCTGGTTAGGGCTTTTACACTTAGCTGTTTGCGTCTGAACATTTTGTTTCTTGCCAAGCATGTGCCAGGTGTGTAACGGAGTGGCGAACGCTCTGTCTCACTGACAGATGGAGCGATTCAGACAGCTTGCACGAGAAGCCGACCAGCAGCCAGCGCGGATGCCTCCGGAAATGTGGCTGCTTGGCGGGTTGAGGCCCACCGGGCAATGCAGTTAGCCCTGCGCCCAGCACCAGAAATGCTTATAATCACTCTACCAAGCAGTTTCAAGTTTTTAGGGAACAGGTAGGGTTGAGTTTTGAGATGGCCTATTCCTGCTTCACATCTCATGCAGTTCTGTGTGCATTTAAAAGGTAGGGGGCTTGTGGTTAAATCCATTCGGGCAAAGCTGGCCGCATTGGCATTCGATAGCAAGATAAAAGACTTTGCTGATACCACTGGTGATTTTTGGCTTTGCAAGATGATGGAAGGGTGGGCCTGGGAGCAGGGTCCCCGGCCGGATTCTAGGCAACCCGTTTCTCCTTCCATCTTAAGGGGCCTACGTAGGGCTTGGAAGGCAGTCTGTAATTCAAAGTTCGAGGGTTTATTGTTTCATGCGGCTGCCTTGACTGCCTTTTTTGGTGCGCTTAGAGTTAGTGAGCTGGTGGTTGGCTCGCGTCATGATTCTTCTGGTTGGGCCCTTCAAGTTGGGGATGTTAAATTTGTGGGCGATCAAGTATCCATACGGGTACGTAGGTCCAAGACCGATCAGAAGCAGAAGGGAGTAGTTATCACCCTGGGAGCTTGCCTTGAGTGGGACATTTGCCCAATTCTTGCTCTGAAACGGTACTTAGCAAGGCGGGGTGATCTCAGTGGCCCCCTTTTTTGTCACCAGGACAGGTCCCCACGTTTCAGTTCTGGGTGGTCACTTCCAGGGCCTTTGAGAAACTTGGACTGGGAGGGGTCAGATTTGGTACCTACTGCTTTCGCATTGGAGCGGCATCCACTGCTGCTGCCATGGGGTATCCTGGACCTGTTATTCAGCGGGTTGGTCGTTGGAGGTCTGCTGCCTACAAAAGTTATGTTCACCCATTGGATGCGTGATGGGCATACACTGGGATTTGTGTTCATCTGGTTCAATTTGCTGTTTTTCTATTCTCAGGTGCTGTGGTGCAGCATGAGAGGCAGAAGATTTTGATCGCTGGCCACAGCATGGTTTTCTGGGCAGCCCACCAGGCTCGGTGCTTGCCAATTGGATCACAATTGGGGCTCAGCAAGTGGGCCGTGGTCAAGTGGCAAGGCCGGTGGGGCCTTCGTTGGGCCGGGCTCCTGCCCCTCTGCTTTCAGGGGAGGAGGGGTCCTCTGCCACACATTTTGGTGATCCACCTTGGTGGAAACGACCTTAGTTTGTTGAAAGGGAAGGCCCTTTCACTTGGCATTGTGGTGGCTTGTGATACATAAGCAAAATGGAATATACAATGCTTAGATTACATTATGGGTTACTGTTATTAAAGAATCATGTGAAAGAGATAGTGTAATCTCAAATGTAATTACATACTTACAGGACTCTTTTTCTAGTAGGAAATCCTCTGCATATTAGGCAACACCCCCTGATGTAGCCAATCCTCCCGGAGCTTACGTTAGACCTGTACTAAGAGCCCTCCAAGCTCTTGGAGGACTGGCTACATCAGGTGGGTGTGGCCTAATATGCAGAGGAGCTCCTGCTAGAAAAAGACCCCTGCATGCTTATGTTTCTGTCACTGAAAACTGCATTAAGAATTTTTTTTTGAGATCAGAATTTGTATTATGAAATGACATAGAAAATAATTTTTAAAAATACTTGTTACAGTCTACCCAAGTAAGCTTTGTTTGACTCTGAGATCATAAGAAAAGATGACTAATACTAGCAATTATCACAACAATAAGCACCTTGTGGGAAACCACCACCGTGGTCACAAAAGGGAAAAAAAAAGACAGTTTAGGAATAACAGACAAAAGAAGATATGGTCCTTTTTAAACATTATAAAAATATTGTACCTTAACTAAAGAATGTTCAGTTAGTAGCTCCAGCAACATAACTGAAGATGAGATGTGATGGATGGGACATGTGACTAATGTTTATTATTATTTTTATTATGGCAAACAGATAATATGAAAGAAAACATAACAGGTAAATATTAATTATATAACATAGGGAAAAAAAGAAAGCATTTCTCCTCAACACCCCCTTCATTATATAATAAAAGTAACCTTTGTTGGGATATATTTATATTCAGCCTTTAAAATTTAGAACTACTTTTCATTCTGCTTCTTTACTGCAATACAATTATATACAAGATTTTAAACTACTGCTCATTCTAGATCTGTATCCTGCTTTCATATGAATAATACAAACTCCATCTCTTCTCAAATTTCATAACTGTTAATGTTAAGATGTTAATTTTGTCACCACTCTTCTAATATTAGGCAAGTATCTAATCTCCACTTTGCTGCAGAAATAATTCTAGCCTCTGTCACCATATATCTAACTTTCTCTTCCCAAGTCATTGATAAATTGTTAGGCAGTATGCTAATAACACACTTTTAGCTTTCATGGGAAATTTGATTTTTTAAAATATTCCATATTTCCCATGTATTTCTTTCTGGTACCTTTTTGCTTTTTTACACATCTATCTATCTGAAAAAAGTCCCATCTATTTCTTGACATTTCCAGCATTTTATAATTTTTATTTGCTTTCTCTATATCTTTTGAAGTTATATGCAATTTGAAAAACAGTTTGTACCGGTTTTCTCTTAATGCTTGACTGACTGTGAACTTGGTATCTCTTTTCAATAATATTTCCATTGATGTATAGATATCTGTTTTTTAAAATTTTGTATCCATTTAATCATATGTATTTTCACTTGTTCTATTTTTAGCTGGAGTAGTAACTTATAAATCTAATATAGGAAATGCTAATTTTGTTTTGTGATCAACTGGTTGGACTCTGTCATCTTTCTTAGAACTCTGCCTTTGGTGTTCATGACTTGATTTGGTGAAATAACAACCAATGAATTTTTATTCCTTCATTCCTGATATCTTGCCATGGTTTATTTTTCCCTGAGAATTTATCATGATACCATACTTTAGAAAATCATTCTTATTTCTGGTGTTCCTATCATGGCAGGCCTCTACTGGGAACAAATTGTGTTCGGAGCACTCAATAAATTTCGACGTGAACCATATTTTCAACAATCCATCTCTGATTATATGGTTTCTTCCTTGTGTTATAATCATTTTAATTGATTTCTTGATCTATAATTAATTCTGCTAGTTCAAGTCTTACTGTTCTTTGCCTTGGCTTTTTAATCCAATCAGCAATCCAAACCAGACCAGTTGCTTGGTGGTCTAATTTTACACTTGAAACTTTTAGCTGTCCTCATCTTGTAGTACTTTTTTATATATATCCCTGTGGCACAGAGTAGTAAAGCTGCAGTACTGCAGTCCAAGCTATGCTCACTACCTCAGTTTGATCCCAGCAGAAGCTGGGTTTAGGTAGCTGGCTCAAGGTTGACTCAGCGTTCCATCCTTCCAAGGTTGGTAAAATGAGTACCCAGCTTGCTGGGGGTAAAATGTAGATGACTAGGAAAGGCAATGGCAAACCACCCTGTAAAAAAATCTGGATAGATCTGCTTGTATTAACATCCAGATCTTCTGGTAATTATTTTTAAAAAGGCTGCCATTTTGCCCAGTCAAGGCCATGACACCAACTTTTTTTAAAAAAATATTTTCTTACAGTGTAATTTCTTAATGTAAGAGCTAAAGCACAGGTTACAATTATCACAGATATGTCACATCCTACTTGTGGACATTATGACCAGAGTGCTGATGACTTAAAGGTCCCAAATCTGTTGCCTCTAATCTACTTTGTGGTCTCTGTGCTATCACAAAAGCAGCAAAATGGTGCTACCAGGTTTCTGAAAACCTGGTAGAACCCAAGGTATACAGAAAGAAAGTACATCTTAGGGGGGTGGGGGAGCTCTAAAACATGCCAGGAGTTACTCCATATATGTGGTAGAGCAAATCAAGAGTCAAGTTGCACCTTTAAGACCAACAAAGTTTTATTCAGAATGTAAGCTTTCATGTGCTAGAAGCACACTCCATCAGACAATAGTATGGAATGGCAAGCAGTCCTAAATGTAGAGGAAGTGGACAGAGTTAGTATGCAGAGTAATGGAAATGTTTTTTAGCATATTAAAAGAGTCACAAATTGGGGTCTGGTGTTTGTTAGTTAATAACAACAATTTAAACCTCAATATTTGGTGCTATACAAGAATTTTGACATAGGCGGATCGGAGTCTTTTTTCCTTTTTGCTTTGTTCTACTGCTTTAGACCAACACAGCTGCCCACCTGGATCTATCCATATATGTGGTGTTTGTTTCAAATGCAAGACTCTGCTTCTTTCCACATGAAGGATGTTGCCTATATACAGCATTCTTGGGTTTTACATCGTTTCATAATATGTTTTTATTGTTCTAGATTCTCATATTTTACATTGATTGGGCTTAACCATAACTTGTTATAGTGTTCCATGGGGGCAGATTCTTGGGTTTTACATTTCTCATTTTTTTTTTCCTCCATAAGAGGAAATGGAGGACAGATGGGGTCCATTGAACTGGATCCCTTGGTCCAATTGACTTGAAACATGGAGGTTATATAAAGGATAGGAACCAAATACTCCCTTGCAATTCTGGTACTAGTATCTTTAAAGCTCCCCCCTTCCAGCACTTTGAAAAGATACCCCATTGGGAATAATGGAACCCCAAAAAATCAGAATTCTGGAGGGGGAAAAATGGATCCAAATACCACAGCAGTATTTGGAACCCAGGAAACCAGGATACATTTTTTTGAAAGCACCAATATATGTAGATCTGGAAAATACAATTTTATTATTTATTTTGCTGTTTGTTTAGTGATGCTGTGCTAGTCCTTTTCAGCATAGCGTAACAGACAGGGTTGTTATAACAATATGAGGACAAATATGCTTATGCTGGCCAAAACACTTTGAAAACTAAAAACAAATATAATTAATAAATATAAACAATATAAATCATTTCAGTTACTGATGTGAATGATGGCATTGTCCAAAATATTCAGTTAATCTTTTCACAGAAACATAGTACTCCTACCTTACAGGCATTTAATATGATAGAAATGGGGAAAAAATAAAAAAAGCTTTAATATGTATATAAATAAACATATAAAATATGTAGATGAGTCTCCAAAAATAAATTGCTTCAAGTTAATGGGAAACTCTATTTTCTCTTTGTCTGGAAATAGTCTAATATTCTTATATTTCCTTCAATGACTTCTTTTGAGGGGTTTTATTGCTAGCATAGGAACAATTATTATTAAAGGAGACACTTATAATTAACACTTTATGACAGTTTGATTTAAGAAAATAATATTCATTGTAGCTAAGCAGCTGTGAAAACAAATAAAATGGCAATGCTAATTAATTTATTACATTAAATCAATTAATGAGAAATCAAATAGCTGAAAGAAAATAATACATTAGCTGTTAATATCCCACTTCTCAGTAAACCAGGAAATATTTTCAGCTTTCAAAACTGTATGAGTCTTAGCAGCATTAGAGAACATTTTTTTTAAAAAAAAAAATAGTAACAATTGCTTTTATTGATGCACATTTTCTGTCTTCATTATAACAAAGTACAATCTTGCTAAATAATACTCGAGGATAACCTTTTGACCCTTAATCAGTACACAGAAATCTTTACGGTCGGTAAATACATTAGTAAGGCTAAAATAAATATGGTTGTTGTTCTATTGCTATGTTAATAGATAGTGTCCTATGTCTGCCCTTTTGCTTACTCTAAGGCATGTTCAAATAAGTTCTCTGCTCATGTTTCCTATTTATATGCTTCCTTTATAACATTTCTACAGCGTTTATATGTTGTGTATGGATTGTTAGAGAAATAACATTAAATTAAATATATTTAATGAGAGAAACAGAAATGGCATGAAAAGAATGACTCATGGGTTCAGAAGAATAACAGATTGTTTTTATACCCTCCTTTTTCTCTACCCTAAGTAGTCTCAAACCAGTTTATAATTTCCTTCCCTTCGCCTCCCCACAACAGGTGGGGCGGGGTAGGTGGCACTGAGAGAGTTTTGTGACTTGCCCAAGGTCACCCAGTAGACTCCATGAGGAGGAGTGGGGGATCAAACCTGGTTCTCCAGATTCCAGTCTACTGCTCTTAACCACGCCACCATACTGGAAGGGAAATGAAACAAAAGCAGGCCTTATTATGGGCAGGAGCTCACAGGAGCAGAGCTCTGGAACAACAAAATTTTTTTTGTTCTCTTTCTTTCTTAACCCCTTCCCGCCATACTTGTTTATGAGCTCCATTGTTCAAATCCTCATGAGAATTTTGCTGAACTCTAAGATTTGACAAACTTTCTAATATTTCCCCTCACAAAAAACTGGAAAATAACGAAAGCAGACAGATGGAAATCTTCATCATGCCACTGTGGCCGCACAGGAGAAACTCAGTTAAGAGGTATGATGGGAGTAAGGTTTTATTATGACCCTTATAATTCAAAAAGCATTTGACGGTAGATGCTGAGCTGATATAATGTAGTCCACTTTCTGGTGATGTCAGGGGTGTGTGGCATATGCAAATGAGTGATGCAAATGAGTTGTGCTAATGAGCTCCGGCACCTCTTTTTCTACAAAATGACCCCTGAACAAAAGTTTTTTGAATTCAAAAATACTGGGGATGGAAATTCAAAGCATCTTATTGCCTGTTAGCTACAATCTTGATTACTGTAAGTCTTGGGAATTTGTGCTAGTGTAAGAGCAGAAGTGCTCGATGTATCTAATCTATCTTTCTGTTTCCAACTATGATGGGAGACCTCCTGCTGGCAAGCCCTGCTGCCAGCAGGGTGGAAAACGTAGTAAAAAATCACTGTCAGCACAACAGCATTATATCACTTTCACAGAAATCTTCAAAATGATGTTCTACCTTCTTTAGGAATCACTGAAAACTCAATGGTTTTGCTATAAAGTTTCTGACAATTCTTAGGAAGGCATGATGTTAGGTTTTTCCCAGAAGTGATGTAACACTGCTACACGGATGGTGCTCCCATATGTCCCCACTCCTCAGAGCTCCTCCAGTTATCAGCCACTGGCTGGCAACCTTAATTCTAACAGCAGAAGCCCGATACTGTATATCCCCAGCATCTCTTACTTAGAGGAGAATTGCCTCTGGATATTAAATGTTGTCTGTTTGCATATTCATTGTGGTTCTGTTTAAAAACAGACACAAACCTTTGATGTAATGATTTCCAACATTCTTAGCAGAATAACACTTATCTGTGCTATGGCAGGGTCAATAGCAGGGGTAGAATAGCTAAACATCTACCCAAGCCACAGGCCACCAGGAGGACCCTGACTGAAGACCATTGATCAATCACTCTTTCACAGTCCTTCTAGATCTGCTTATACTGGTGAGCTAAATAGAGTGCAAGAGAGTTATCCAGTCATTTTGGATGACACCCCTTCAAAATCCATCTATGCTGCACCCTTGCATCTCTTCCATCCTGAGCCCCCCACATGCCTGTTCTTGCCAGTCTGCATGACTTACCAATGCCAGCAGTGTTGGGGGGGGGGAGTGTGAAACCCAGAGACCTGCCCCCTCCTGCAAGAGCAGACACATCTGCCCTCAGACCACCACAGACTACTCTTTGTGCAAGGTGTACACTTGCACAGAGTATGTGAGTGGGAAGGGGGTGAGGACAGCAGAGGGGTGACTGGGTTAGTCCATTGACGAGGTAAAGGCAGCTTATGACAAGTCATAGTGAATTATGTGTCATCAGTCTTTAAGGTGCAACTGGACCTGTGTTATATTTGCAGCAAAACAAAATGGAAGTCCAATGGCATATCTTGAATAAATGAGAACTAAGTGACTTAGCATGTATAGTGAGATAAGAAGCCAATACCTCTGTTAAGCCCAGGGGGTTCCACTGTCCTGAGTGTTGGAATAGCTTGTAATTCAGCAGTCTCCCATTCCAGTCTGTTCCTGAAATTTCTTTGCAATAAAACAACTACTTTGAGGTCCCCCAGTGAGTGCCTTGGGAGGTTGAAATATTCTCCTACAGGTTTCTCAGTTTTCTGATTCTTGATGTGTGGGCTTTACAGAGATATCAGCTTCTTATCTCACTACACATTCTGGGTCACTCAGTTCTCACTTATACTCAGAAATTAAACTTTGTTGGGCTTAAAGGTGCCACAGAACTCAAACTGAGTTCTCACATCTGTTGTTAATTCCTTTATTATCTGTATGCCATTTTGCTGCTATTCACATGACTTACCAAATGTGTTATTCCAGTCTTAGCTATATTTAATGCCCAGTTATTTATGCACCTTGACTCTAATTAGTCCTTCCTGGCAACTAACACTCCCCACCTATATGTAACATTTAAAGAAATATGTTTCAAAGTATCTGAAGGAACATGCATTAACACATACTAAGTCTTTCAGTTCTCATTTATACCCAGAATTGAACTTTAGTATCCTGGGGGTGACAATAGAGTCAAGCTTCGTTCTCACATCTGTTCGTTAACCCTTGTATCTGTATTCTAATTTACTGCCATTCACAGATTTTACCAGCCGCC